>NC_053389.1:759121624-759433767 GCF_905171765.1 Bufo bufo | reverse complement strand
ATACCGGAATGCCGGATCCGTCCTTCCGGTATGCGCATGCGCAGACTGAAAAAAAGGTGAAAAAATAAATGCTGGATCCGTTTTTGCCGGATGACACCGGAAAGACGGATCCGGCATTTCAATGCATTTTTTCGACTGATCAGGCATTTTTAAGACTGATCAGGATCCTGATCAGTCTTACTAATGCCATCAGTTAGCATACATTTTGCCTGATCCGGCAGGCAGTTCCGGCGACGGAACTGCTTGCCGGATCTCTCTGCCGCAAGTGTGAAAGTAGCCTAATGCTCCTGTTCTCAGCATTGCTGCATCTGGGCAGGATGTTAACATGCAGAACTTCCTGTTTTCATCAGCTTCCTGTTGGGTTCTCTAACCAAACCCAGCATGCTTTGCTTTTTAATGTTTCACCGGGCTTGCCCTGCCTAGCTAACATGGAGAAGACAGGTGCAGGGGGCATGACTGCTGCAGAGAGAACAGTATGACAGGCAGAGAAACATTATAAAACAAAGCATGCTGGGTTTGGTTAGAAAATCCAGATGGAAGTTCTGCATGTAAACATCCAACCAAGATGCAGTGATGCTGAGAACAGGGAAGGAAAGTGTTGACAAGAAAAACAAGTATAGGGGCCAAAATATGCAGTGTTTGGGGTATTCTGGGCAAATAAAATAACATTTCATTGTGAAACAAGAAAACCCCTTTAAGCTGCCCATACACCTTCAATAGCTATCAGTCAAACACTTGTACAGCCATCTCTCCTGACTCCCCCATAGGCATACACACTCGGGTCAGCTGGAGTATGTGTTTTCAGGGGGAGAGGAGTAAGTCACTTGTTATCCTGCTAAAATTCAATGTGCCCAATCCTTCTCTTTACAGCTCTCCATACACATTAGATTGTCTCTAAAATTAAAATACAGTACCACTCACGCTACTCCCATGATTATAATGTAATGCAAGTATACAAACCACTATAACTCCTGCACTATACTTTATAAGTACTCTGACATAGGTTTTCCATTATATAGAGTCCAACACTATAATTATGGCTCAGGTTGCCAACCAAGGATCGTGGCTTCCCCTGATCTGTAGCTAAACCAATGTTAACAAACAAGCAATGGGGTAAGACTAGGATCACATGAAGCTCTGTGTATAACATTTTGAACTTTGATTGCTATATTAAAAAATTAATCAGCACAGAATTTTGGACCTAAAAGACATAATGATAAAATACACACCTTATTTCTTGAGTATAATTCACACAGGTAAAATAACTATCGCAATGTATGCTATTAATACATGTGTCTGACCTGTCATACCTCTTGATGTGTCTGTTTATAGTGGACATGTCATCCCCCCTGGTATGAGTAACGGGGAGCCGGCAACGTGCTTCCCCTTTGCAGCGCCGCCGGCATCCCGTGCTTGTGAGGGAGCAGGGACACGGCCGGCGTCCTCGTCTCCACAGCAACCAGGAGGCGGGGAGGATCCGTCCGCACGCGCCTCCTCAGTGCCGCCGGCGTCCTCCATCCCCTAGGCAACGAGCAGCAGGGGATCTGAGCGCCGATGGGAATGAATCGGCGCTCAGCTGTGTGGCATGCAATGCGAGTCACGTGACACTGGCCACGTCACGTGACTCACCTGTAGGGGCTATTTAAACAGGCAGCCTGCTGGCCACAGGTTTCCTGTGATTGGTCTTTCTACCCTCACCTCCGTATTTGGATTTCCTATTGTGTGTTTTGACCTCAGTTAGTTTTTGACCTCGACCTTGCGACCTCATTGGATTTGACGTTACTTCTTGGCTTCTGACTTCGGATTGTATTTGACCTTGCTTTGCCTTCTCCCCGTGTACTGCGTGACCTCCTTGCCTTGACCCTTGCTTCCTTGACTCCGTTACGTTTTTGCTCTCTTCAGTAGGCCCCTGTACGTACCCTGGTGAGGGACCACCGCCAAGTTGTACGCCGTCAGTTAGGACGGGCCGTGCAAGTAGGCAGGGATAGAAGTGTGGGTGGAATTCAGGGCTGCACTCTTCCATTCCATGTAACAGTAAGTCTGTTAAAGGTGGACCTATCATCCCTCCTGATGTGTATGTTTATAGTGGATCTATCTTTTTTTTTATAGTGGTCTTGATTTGTTTGGTGTGGACCTCTCATCCCTCCTGACACCTGTTTATCTGTCATCCTTTCTGACATATTAGTTTATTGTGGATCTGTCATCCCTCTTGATGTGTCTATTTTTTGTGGACCTGTCATCCTTCTGACATATCTGTGTATAGTGGACCTGTCATCCCTCCTGATATATCTGTGTATAGTGGACCTGTCATCCCTCCTGATATATCTGTGTATAGTGGACCTGTCATCCCTCCTGATATATCTGTGTATAGTGGACCTGTCATCCCTCCTGATATATCTGTGTATAGTGGACCTGTCATCCTTTTGATATTTCTGTGTATAGTGGACCTGTCATCCTTCCTGATATATCTGTGTATAGTGGACCTGTCACCCTTCCTCATATCTGTGTATAGTGGACCTGTCATCCTTCCTGATATATCTGTGTATAGTGGACCTGTCACCCTTCCTCATATCTGTGTATAGTGGACCTGTCATCCTTCCTGATATATCTGTGTATAGTGGACCTGTCATCCTTCCTGATATATCTGTGCAAAGTGGACCTGTCATCCTTCCTGATATATCTGTGCAAAGTGGACCTGTCATCCTTCCTGATATATCTGTGCATAGTGGACCTGTCATCCTTCCTGATATATCTGTGCAAAGTGGACCTGTCATCCTTCCTGATATACAGTACAGACCAAATGTTTGGACACACCTTCTCATTCAAAGAGTTTTCTTTATTTTCATGACTGTGAAGGCATCAAAACTATGAATTAACACATGTGGAATTATATACATAACAAACAAGTGTGAAACAACTGTAAATATGTCATATTCTAGGTTCTTCAAAGTAGCCACCTTTTGCTTTGATTACTGCTTTGCACACTCTTGGCATTCTCTTGATGAGCTTCAAGAGGTAGTCCCCTGAAATGGTTTTCACTTCACAGGTGTGCCCTGTCAGGTTTAATAAGTGGGATTTCTTGCCTTATAAATGGGGTTGGGACCATCAGTTGCGTTGAGGAGAAGTCAGGTGGATACACAGCTGATAGTTCTACTGAATAGACTGTTAGGCCCCTTTCACACGAGCGAGTATTCCGCGCGGATGCGATGCGGGAGGTGAACGCATTGCACCCGCACTGAATACCGACCCATTCATTTCTATGGGGCTATGCACACGAGCGGTGATTTTCACGCATCACTTGTGCGTTGCGTGAAAATCGCAGCATGCTCCTCTTTGTGCGTTTTTCACGTAACGCAGGCCCCATAGAAATGAATGGGGTTGCGTAAAAATCGCAAGCATCCGCAAGCAAGTGCGGATGCGGTGCGATTTTCACGCACGGTTGCTAGGAGACGATCGGGATGGGGACCCGATCATTATTATTTTCCCTTATAACATGGTTATAAGGGAAAATAATAGCATTCTGAATACAGAATGCATAATAAAACATCGCTGGAGGGGTTTAAAAAAAAGAATTTTTTTTTTAACTCACCTTAATCCACTTGTTCGCGTAGCCCGGCATCTCCTTCTGGCTTCATCTGATCTCTGTGCAGCAATAGGACCTTTTGTGACGTCATTCTGGTCATCACATGATCCATCACCATGGTAAAAGATCATGTGACGTACCATGTGATGACCGGAGTGACGTCATCAAAGGTCCCGTTGCTGCACAGAGATCAGATGAAGACAGAAGGAGATGCCGGCATCGCGAACAAGTGGATTAAGGTGAGTTAAATTTTTATTTTATTTTTTTTAACCCCTCCAGCGATGTTTTACTATGCATTCTGTATTCAGAATGCTATTATTTTCCCTTATAACCATGTTAAAATAATACAATCTACAGAACACTGATCCCAAGCCCGAACTTCTGTGAAGAAGTTCGGGTTTGGGTACCAAACACGCGCGATTTTTCTCACGCGAGTGCAAAACGCATTACAATGTTTTGCACTCGTGCAGAAAAATAGCGGGTGTTCCCGCAACGCACCCACACATTTTCCCGCCACGCCCGTGTGAAAGAGGCCTTAGAATTTGTATTATGGCAAGAAAAAAGAAGCTAAGTAAAGAAAAACGAGTGGCCATCATTATTTTAAGAAATGAAGGTCAGTCAGTCAGCTGAAAAATTGGGAAAACTTTGAAAGTAAGGGCTATTTGACCATGAAGGAGAGTGATGGGGTGCTGCGCCAGATGACCTGGCCTCCACAGTCACCGGACCTGAACCCAATCGAGATGGTTTGGGGTGAGCTGGACCGCAGAGTGAAGGCAAAAGGGCCAACAAGTGCTAAGCATCTCTGGGAACTCCTTCAAGACTGTTGGAAGACCATTTCAGGGGACTACCTCTTGAAGCTCATCAAGAGAATGCCAAGAGTGTGCAAAGCAGTAATCAAAGCAAAAGGTGGCTACTTTGAAGAACCTAGAATATGACATATTTTCAGTTGTTTCACACTTGTTTGTTATGTATATAATTCCACATGTGTTAATTCATAGTTTTGATGCCTTCATAGTCATGAAAATAAAGAAAACTCTTTGAATGAGAAGGTGTGTCCAAACTTTTGGTCTGTACTGTACATGTGTATAGTGGACCGGTCATCCTTCCTGATATATCTGTGTATAGTGGACCTGTCACCC
The DNA here is from genome assembly GCF_905171765.1 of Bufo bufo. NCBI lineage: Eukaryota > Metazoa > Chordata > Amphibia > Anura > Bufonidae > Bufo > Bufo bufo. The sequence goes on along the minus strand of NC_053389.1, from coordinate 759,429,045 downwards.
TTCCTGATATATCTGTGCATAGTGGACCTGTCATCCCTCCTGACATGTCTGTATAAGTAAATACTTGTACTCCACATAAAACAACAATGCTGATTATTTTCTAAGAACTCTGCAAGGAGCTGTTTTTCTGTCACTTCTCCTGGAAATGTATGACTAAATTGTAAAAAGTTTGTCCCTACAATCTAAGGCCTCATGCACACGACTGTGCCGTTTTTTGCGGTCCGCAAACCGCGGATCCGCAAAAAAACGGAAGGCGCCCTTTTTGTCTTCCGCAATTTGCGGAACGGAACGGGCACCGGCAATATAAATGCCTATTCTTGTCCGCAAAGCGCGGACAAGAATAGGACATGTTATATTTTTTTTAGCGGGGCCGCGGAACGGAGCCACGGATGCGGACAGCACACGGAGTGCTGTCCGTATCTTTTGCGGCCCCATTGAAATTAATGGGTCCGTATCCGACAACGGATCCAAACAACGGTCATGTGCATGAGGCCTAACACTGTCAGCACTGATTATACATTGTCTGAGTAGGGACTCACCACCATCTGGCAACACCCAGTTGTTAATTTATTCATAAATCTCCGGGAGGAATAAGAGAGGCACAGCACAATGCAGTCTACTAAAAAACATGCTCCAGAATTTATATTTTCTACAGAATGCAAATAGTTATAAGGGTGCACACAACAAAGGGCTTACTTACATGCACTTCTGCACCCGTTTGGCTACTGCACAAAAACTAGGACATATCCTGTATTTGACCTCAACTTGCGGGCCATGGACCCATTAAAGCCAATGGGTATGTGCCATGATGAGGCGTGCACACGGCAGGTATCTGCGGCTTGCAGCTAGTGATGGCCAGTTCGCAGTGTTCGCCGACGAACACATGCGATCTGCCATCTTTATTCCCAAGCCCGGCGATGCAGAGGTAAGTCCTTACCTGTGCCTGCTCCGCGAGCCGGTCTGAAAACAAGTGCGGTCACCGGGAGCAGGCTGTTCTGCTCCCAGTGACCGCATGTGTTTCAGAGCGGCGCAGGCACAGGTAAGGACTTACCTCTGCATCGCCGGGCTTGGGAATAAAGATGGCAGATCGCATGTGTTCGTCGGCGAACACTGCGAACTGGCCATCACTGCTTGCAGACTGCAAAACGCTTTTGTTTGTGTGATTTCAGACATGTTAGGAGAGTTGGCAGACCCCTCATTCATTTGGAATAAAAATCACATTTTTGTTTTATTAATCGGCAGTGGTAACAAATCAAATGAACAGTTGACTTACAGATCGAAAATGAGATAGTGGAACCCTTCTTCTGATATACTGTCATGGAGGCGTACTAAAAGAGAACAGAATTAGATATTTAGAGCAGAGACAACAGTTATTAATATATTGTGGATGGTCCCCAACTTTAGAACACCATTTCTTATAGGCCCCTTCACATTTGTCCAGCAATCTGGTTTTGCATGGTGCAAAAACGCTGGAGCTAAACTGAAGCCTGATCGCGTCCTTGTCTATGAAAGCTTTTTTGTCGTGCAATGTGTCCGGTGAAACACTGGACATCTCTCTGCGCTGGACAAAAAACCCTAAAAGCTGCACTATTCTATCTGGCTATGGATGTCGAACTGGCAGGGGTGCACCACCAAAAAGGCCAAGTGAGGCGATCGCCTCAGGCAGCACCAGTTAGGGGCAAGAGGGGGGCAGCGGAATGGTCATGGTCAATAAGCGCTTTCATTGTGGCAAAGAGGTTAGGTTAAGAAATTGGCATTGGGGGGGGGGTGCCGTTTCAGTTTTCGCCTCAGAAAGCAGAAAGGCTAGGTGTACCCCAGCGAACTGGTGGATAAAGTACCCAAATATGTCATCAGTTGTGTTTGGCTCGGGCATAAAAAACTGGCCTGATGCAACTGAGATATGTGAACCCTACCTAAGCATAGCATGTCTACACATAAAGAATACCTATTTCTGACTTTACGGCTTAGTTATTTGTCCTTTGAGCCTATGGCTATAGTCCGTGAATAGTGATACCAACTCAACCTAGAGGAACCAACCCTAAATATTGCCAAAGGGTACTGTAACCATTCATCGATCTCAAAATATATGTAACCTGTTGTAGGGAAGCAAACAATTCCTCAACTGTGATAGTGAAAGTCTGGAGGGATGGTTGCCCAATCCCCAAATCTATATTTGTAGTCACACAATTAGGAGGCTTTTAGGAAATGACATCTTCGTTTCTTCTTATGGAGTGGTATCAACTAGTCATCTGTTTTGGGACATATTACCTCCTGTGGAGCCTTATAGATCTATTAGATGGAATACTTACCTATACGGGTGGGGCAGATCACGACAATGTGCTTCCACGGAGGCTATGAAGGTGTCAAAAGCAGAAAGAACTCTACATTATGGGGCTCCAACTAAGTAAAATGTCTCCATTTTTGCACTACTGTAGGACATCCTTAGCTCTGTATATAACTTACAATATATAATATGTACTTTTATAAAAGCTAGCCACTCTACCCATACATTATAGTTTTACAAAGCATAGGAAATAATGGTCTCACCAATATTTGGGTGCTTTAATAGGCGGCAGATCCGGGCTTCTCTCTCTAGTTTTTGATGATCTGTGTAGTGAGAAGAAACAGCTCAAGTTAGCATCGAGGCTCTACGCAGCTTACTGGCGAGGGTCTGCATGCCAAGATCTGCATTGTTCACACTTTAAAAAACAGCTATTAATACACAAGACAACAGATAACACACTTGTTCATTCCAGCATAGGGCGGACGCTTTGTACCCAAAGAATTTGTATAGAGCAGAATATATAGTGGAGGCAGAAGATCTGAAATCATTGAAGGTGTCATAAATAAAGAGAGGGCTATCTAATAGCTATCTTTACATATACTTCTAAACACAGGCATACAGAAGACATGGTCGGGAGGCCTATACAAATCTTACAGTTGCAAGTATTGTTTGGGTGTCTTTGGATTTGGCTAAGTCATACGTAATGTTTCAAGGCTCTGTAAAGAGGTTGGCCACTTTCTGGCTACCTATGACCAGCATGTATGTAAGATGACTAACTATATGGCACGTACCAATATAGTCTTTGTTGCATTAAACTCCCACCAGTGAAGTACAGATGGCAGATGCAGTGTATTTGAATGGAGGTATCACATGGAGGTGATTTACATGGTCAAATGACCCTCCATCAGCGGCCATTTTATGGACAAGATCTCTGTGTGGACAGCACAAAAGACCTGGCGAACAGGTTATATTAGTAAGTGCCATATGGTCATCTTACAAACACGGGGTAGTGGCCAACCCTTTTAATGAGTCAGACATTGACTTGCAAGGTTTACTTCCTTCTGGATGAGAACTAATGTGCATACCTTTTCCCAGAGAGCATTGCCTCTACGACCCCATACATCAATTGGATCGCCACAAGGAGAACCAGAATTCTCTGACAAGTCAACTTAAAGAAGAAGACCCCATTAACTCTAAAAGAGTTATCTATAAAGCGGTAACCCTAGCAGGTTTTACAAGAAACTAATTGTAAAGCACCATTGGGTTGTGCAGGGACTCCAGGGTCATCTACTTCTACAAGTACCTTGATGTCATTTTAAAGGAGGAACCACAAGTTGCAAACATTTCCCTGACCATCTGTTAAGTGTGTAGCAGAAGCCTCCATGATACCGGTTAGAAGTGGTGGCCCTGTGCATGTTGACCTAATGTTGTTTATTGGCAAATACAATAAGATAACCTATGGGTTAGGCCTCATGCACAAGACCGTAGTTTTAGTCCACATTTTTTGCGGATTGGATGTGGACCCATTCATTTCCATGGGGCCACAAAAGTTGCGGACAGCACATGTCTGTTCCGCTGCCCCAGAAAAAAAAATAGAACATGTCCTATTCCTGTCCATTTGTAAAATAGTGTGGGACCTGTGGAAGGGAAAATGTGGGATGCACATGGTCGTTATACAGTACAATGCTCTCACAAAGTATCATGCCCCCTTATTGTGTCCAAATTGAATACTCCTCTATCCCACATTTCGACGATGAGCGGTGCAGAGCAGGTCTGCTCTGGTTTCTGATCTGCGCTATGTGTACCTTGACCACAGTCAGCAGGAGAACTGTGGAGTGGGGAGCTGACGGCTCCCTGCTTCACCATTGTATTCAACTGTATTTGTGTCCTGAGGACACAGATACAGTTGAAGTCGGGGCATTTGCTAGCCGTCCTGGGAATGCAGGACAGAAGTCGAAATTCCAGACTGTTCTGGTGGTTAGGAGGCATGCTTTTATGGCCCTGACCACAACATCAAATAATCTACCAAAATGTTACATTAATCAGATAACAAAGGAAAATTAGCAAACATTTGTAATAAATATTGTAATATAAAGCAGGAAGAACATAAACCGGTTGTAGATTGTACGCAGATAAAGGCTTTGCTAGAAAGCTGGGATATTTCCAGGATAAAATGTTTAAAAATCTGTGACAGTCCCAGGAGATTAGGTCCAATGACAACTATGTAACGGCAATGACTCATCTTTATTTTTTTGCTTGCTTGGACAGAGCATTGTGCCGAAATTGCAGTTATGAGTGCTCAGCCCCCAGGTTGAGATACCAAGTGACAAGATGCTGAGAGCCTGCTGCCAGCGCAGCCAGCACTAGGCAGCAATAAGTCTGTTAACGGCATCCACATGACATCACATCCTGCTTCCTATTGGCTAATGCCCATCAATCAATTCCAGCATTGTGCCCCTAGCCAGCAGCATTGTAGCCAGCTTTAATTTCATGCTTGACTGATTAGCACTTATGGTGACCTCGGCAGTATGTGTACCATGACTGCGCAGGGCAAAATGCCTTATCGAGCAAATAAAATCTGCTACAAAAATGTATTCCAGCAATAAAATCATGAAGCAAACTGATGTATGACCATTTTCTCTTGCTACAGAATTAACTCAAAACTATCATATATATTTACAGTAATATTCATAGGTAGCATTATACAGAAATATGCCAAAGGGTAATTTAGTAGCCCTTAGTACCCACAGTACACTGGAAAATGTTTTTTGCTCTTTGAGAAGTTTGATTAACACAATTTTTATATTTTTTTCTATTATTTAAGAATATTTTAAAATGCTCATCTCTGAGGAGGATGGGAGTGGTACAGATAGGAGTAGTGGTTTATGGTGGCTGCCCTCACCCTGGCGCTCCCTTGGGCTGTGCATCAGTGTCTGAAGGTCCACCCTTTCTTCCCTTGGGGCACTGTGTGAATATGTGGGGCTCCTGCCTGGTGGTAATTGGGTGCCATTGATGGAGTCTCACTCTAGTAAAACTTTGCAATCTTTCCCAATAATCACATATGTGCAATTCTGTTCTCTTTAACTCTTTGTGCAATTTTCAGGCTGAGGGATGCAGATCTTAGGTTTAGATGGCCAGTGAGTGTTAGGACCCGAGCTACTTGAGAAACCTTGGCACGGTGCTCGGGCTCAGACATGTCCTCCACAGTAGGATATGTTGGCTAATCTCTCAATTTTAACATCGGTTTGAGGGTTTAGTAAGACCGCAGAGTGCACCAGATCGCCATTAGCAACGGGCCACAAGTGCAGGATTTGCTCCCCTTTATACACATGCACAACTGCATATGGGTTTGAGCACCTCCTGCCTGTTTAACAATACGCCATTTTCAGTTTGTATATTCAGATGGCCAGTCCATCTCACAGTGTGGGGAGTGCCGGAAGCAATTAACCCTTTCCATAAGCAGTAAAGTCTTAATGCCGTAATTGTGCAGTACATTACTGTCTGAATCCAGCATGGTTCGAACCTTCTATGAATGTCTGTTCTCTTTCCCTAAGGGGTTGTCTCTCAGTTAAGTTGTTCTCTGGCAGCTTTTCAGCTTCAGGAATGGTGTTTCCTGGGTGAAGCCTTACTTTGCGCCTAGTTGGCTGGAGGTCACGCATGTACAGTACAGACCAAAAGCTTGGACACACCTTCTCATTCAAAGAGTTTTCTTTATTTTCATGACTATGAAAATTGTAGATTCACACTGAAGGCATCAAAACTATGAATTAACACATGTGGAATTATATACATAACAAACAAGTGTGAAACAACTGAAAATATGTCATATTCTAGGTTCTTCAAAGTAGCCACCTTTTGCTTTGATTACTGCTTTGCACACTCTTGGCATTCTCTTGATGAGCTTCAAGAGGTAGTCCCCTGAAATGGTTTTCACTTCATAGGTGTGCCCTGTCAGGTTTAATAAGTGGGATTTCTTGCCTTATAAATGGGGTTGGGACCATCAGTTGCGTTGAGGAGAAGTCAGGTGGATACACAGCTGATAGTCCTACTGAATAGACTGTTAGAATTTGTATTATGGCAAGAAAAAACCAGCTAAGTAAAGAAAAACGAGTGCCCATCATTATTTTAAGAAATGAAGGTCAGTCAGTCAGCCGAAAAGTTGGGAAAACTTTGAAAGTAAGGGCTATTTGACCATGAAGGAGAGTGATGGGGTGCTGCGCCAGATGACCTGGCCTCCACAGTCAACGGACCTGAACCCAATCGAGATGGTTTGGGGTGAGCTGGACCGCAGAGTGAAGGCAAAAGGGCCAACAAGTGCTAAGCATCTCTGGGAACTCCTTCAAGACTGTTGGAAGACCATTTTAGGGGACTACCTCTTGAAGCTCATCAAGAGAATGCCAAGAGTGTGCAAAGCAGTAATCAAAGCAAAAGGTGGCTACTTTGAAGAACCTAGAATATGACATGTATTTTCAGTTGTTTCACACTTGTTTGTTATGTATATAATTCCACATGTGTTAATTCATAGTTTTGATGCCTTCATAGTCATGGAAATAAAGAAAACTCTTTGAATGAGAAGGTGTGTCCAAACTTTTGGTCTGTACTGTACGTTTTGACTCTGCTCAGCTAAGACTCTCTAACTAACCAAAGGAGGCCAGACCAGCCATTTCCCACAGTAACCTAACCAAGACAGCCAGTGTTAACTGTTTGTTGTCCATACACAACTATTTGGAATACATACTACATGGAGAGATAAGTGCTTTTAGCACAACTTTTAACTTTTTTCAAACAATTAACCTTTAGCAGTGATCAAGTGGGTCACTGCATATCTCGTATGTGTAAAAGGGGTTGTCAGTGCCCAGTTGGTGGAGGAGCAACCTCTGCCAGGAAATATCTTCAGCGGCCACATGGTCACCATTGATTATTATAGGACAATCCTGTGTCTCCTGAAGAAGAACAGTGGCCTAAGAGCATGCGTTTCTGGAGCCAACGCCACTAGCAAATGTTGAGGGTCACAGTTGTCAGACCTTAACCAACCAGACATTGGTCAGAACCACAATGATGCATTTTCTCTATATAAAGGAACACTAAAACAGTGGGGAGTCTTCCCCGGAGCAGCTCGCCCAGCAAAATGAATAGCCGTAGTCTCCCAACCCGTGGGAGCTAGAAAACTACAACTGCAGCAGCACTTAATGAATGCTGAGGGTTGTAGTTTTGCAACAGCTGGAGTGCCACAGATTGGAGACCACTGTTCCATAGAGAGTTGAATCAGGAATAGGACTCTGAACTCAATGGTGGTCATTTATGCAAATTGGAGTAAAAAAAAGTTGCAAACAGTTTTTAATAAATTTTCAATACTAAGAACAAACAACAAGCATTCTTGTCAGCATTATACATCAATGTCTGTCCTTGGCGAGTCCAAGACATATTTATCACTCACAGTCTCCTAATGACAGACGGACAATCTATTCTGGTATTTTCCATATTGTCAGTACAAATATGTTTATCACAACAGTATACATCAATATCTGTCCTTGGCGAATCCAAGGTATACGTAACATTCACGATCTGCCAATGGCAGACGGGCAATCTATTCTGGTATTTTCCCATATTACAGATACTTACCATGGCTCGATGCGCCATCAAACAAAAAAGAAAATAAAACAACAAAAAGAAGGAGAAGAAAATGCTCGGAATTATCTGCCCCCCGCCCTTAAGCCAGCCAATAAAAACAGGCTCTTCACCCATCAACACCTGTTCCTGAAACCAAGTGGTCAAAGAGAAACACTACGAATATGTAGCGGTAGTATATTAATAAAGCTTTCCCACACCTGGAAGAAGTGTTTTACTTTCTTTTCCTTCTGTTGCGAGGCCACAACCGGTTTGCAAGTTTTTAAATGGCGTTTGCATATTTTTTTGCACAAATGCTGTTTTTTTCACCGTCCTTTCCAATTTTTTAGAAAGGGGGCATAAAACGGACGTGGTGTGGGTGGGGCCATTGAACCTGGCAGATTTATCATCATTTACGCCATTGTTCTGGCGTAAAGGACAACTGAAATCTACGTAGCAATAAGCTGGCATACATTGCATTGTAGGTGTACAGACCGCCATGTGGCTTGTCATAAATTAAGCGCATCCTCCGGCGGTGCAGAGGGGTATCAAGACCGGCCGTAGAATATGCCGGCCTTGATAAGATTTCCAATGGTGTAGATTTAGAAAACCGTCTAAAAGAATGGTTGTATTTGTTGTCTATAGCAACCAATCACAGTACAGCTTTCATTTCATATTCTGCTCTTGAAAAATGAAAGCGGTGCTGTGATTGGTTGTTATGGGCAATGCAGGCTTTTTTTTTTTTTTTACAGCTTTATAAATGTCCCCATTCTGTAAGGACATCATTCAAGTGACACAGGGTGAGATTTAGAGACTCTTTTTATACGCTGGTCTTAAAGGGCATATGTCAGCTTGACAGCTGAAGGCATCTATGTTGGTGCCATGTTCATATTTGCCCGCATTGCTGAAAAAAATGATGATTCAATATATGCAAATGAGCCTCTAGGAGCAACAGGGGCATTGCCATTACACCTAGAGGCTCTGCTCTCTCTGCAACTGCCACGCCCTCTGCACTTTCATTGACCGAGCCAGGCAATGTAAGGGTCCATTCACCCGTCTGCAAAATGGGTCCGCATCCGTTCCGCAATTTTGCGGAACAGGTGCGGACCCATTAATTTTCAATGGGGCCGGAATGTGCTGTCCGGATCCGCATTTGCGGATTCACACTTCCCGATCTGTACTTCCGTTCCGCAAAAAAATAGGACATGTCCTATTCTTGTCCGCAATTGCGGACAAGAAAAGGCATTTTCTATGAGAGTGCTGGCGATGTGCGGTCCGCAAAATGCAGAACGCACATTGCTGGTGTCCGTGTTTTGTGGATCCGGACGCGTGAATGGACCCTAAACGTGATTACGGCTGATCCTGTCAAAGTGCAGAGGGTGCAGCCGCATACCTCCCAACTTTAGAAAATTGTAAAGAGGGCAATTTTTTTCATAATGGGCCACCCAAAGCATAAGTATACACACCCAGTCCCCTTAATGCCGCCCATGGTAATTATTCTCCCTTTGTGCCAGCACATAGTAGTAATGCCCACATTGTGCCCCTCATAGTAGTTGTGCCCCCTTCACAGTAGTATTGCTCACATGTGCCCCTTCACAGTTGCTATGTCCAGGTATGTGCCCCCTTCACAGTAGTTATGCCCAGATATGTGCCCCCTCACAGTAGTTATGCCTAGATATGTGCCCCCTTCACAGTAGATGTGTTCCCTTAGAATTTAGAATAGTTATGCAAACATGTGCCCCCTTCATAGTAGATATGACAAGATGTGCCCCCTCAGAGTACTTATTCCTACATGTGCCCCCTTCATAGTAGTTATGGTCAGATGTGCCATACCTCCATGCCATATCTGCCATTCTGGGACTGCGGGACAGTCTCACCGGATTCGGGATGGTTGTAAGGTAGGCGGTAGTTGCAGAGAGAGCTGAGCCTCTAGGTGTAATGACAACGCCCCTGTTGCTCCTAGAAGCTCATTTGCATAAAGCAAAACATCATTTTTCTCAGCAATGCGGGCACATATGAACATGGGACCAACACAGATGCCTTCAGGTGCTAAGTGAACATGGAACACATAAACAAATATATGCCTGCTATGAACAGACATCGATTTTTGCCATAATTTATGCCGATTTCTGGCACAAGTATCTATCAGTCTGATGGGAGGCCACGCCCCTTCTGTTGAACCTCACCCAATTTTCTTGTCACTTTTTTTTATTACTTTTTAAAGTGTTTATGGTCTGTCATTCAAAGGTTAGAAAAGACTATTGGGGGCTCTTATATTTGTTATTATATATTTTTTTTCACTATACATTTCCACTGTAACTAGTCGGCCCCCGAAGTCTTTCACAGTGGGGTACCCAACATTTGGCTTCCTGATTGATCAGGCAGCCGGCTAAAGCCTGTGCTGTAAATATACTATGCTGCTGACTTTAGAGACCTGAATCACCTGTCGTAAATATACATTGTATGGTCTGTATTTGGTTAAATAAAGAAGACAGAAGCGCAAAATGGCAAAAAGTCCATTTACACCAAGATTTGCAATTTTGTACGCCTTAAAATTAGAATTTTTCTACTTCAGCAACTTAGCTCACATCATATTCAGTCCGGGCATGAACAATGAATTTACTGTACGTAGGGCTCATTTGCAAGGGCATATTTGTGGTCTGTGTTCCCTCCATATATTTTTTGCCGAAATTGGAATTAATTTAAAGAGGACCTTTCACTTGTAAAAACAATGTGAACTAAGTATGCTGCCATGTAGAGCGGCGCCCGGGGATCTCACTGCACTTACTATTACCCCTGGGTGCCGCTCCGTTCTCCTGCTATGTCCTCCGGTACCTTTGCTCTGTAAGTTATAGTAGGCGGGTCTTCCCTTGTCCTGTGGGCGTCTCCTTCTCCTAGGCTGTAGCGCTGGCCAATCGCAGCGCACAGCTCACAGCCTGGGAGAAAAAAACCTCCCAGGCTGTTAGCTGTGCGCTGCGATTGGCCAGCGCTACAGCCTAGGAGAAGGAGACGCCCACAGGACAAGGGAAGACCCGCCTACTATAACTTACAGAGCAAAGGTACCGGAGGACATAGCAGGAGAACGGAGCGGCACCCAGGGGTAATGGTAAGTGCAGTGAGATCCCCGGGCGCCGCTCTACATGGCAGCATACTTAGTTCACATTGTTTTTACAAGTGAAAGGTCCTCTTTAAAGAAAGGAAAAGTTTTCCTTACTTCCAAATGCCAAGCGTTCTGAAATTGTTCATTGAGACACAGTACCCTTATAACAGTAACAGTCAGAGTTTCCTTATGAGGGACAACATTGCAGCCAGGTGCCACATTGGGGCAGACGCACACAGAGCTGCCAACCTGGCATCACATAAGGACAGTGTATTGCGTACACATAAAAGAATGTGTCATAAGAAAATGACATATATTATTTAAATCCAATTTTTATAGTTAACATATTTTTAAGAATTTTTTATGATGTTATTTTTAATTTTCCATGGCAATATCTATATTTTATCAAAAACCATAAAATCCTGCATGCCACTAAGCCTAGCGCCACTTCTTGGTCTGTACAGATCACTTTGTGTCATTCTAAGGCTACTTTCACACTACCGTTCAGAGCGGGTCCGTCTGATGTCTGCCCAGACGGATCCGCTCCTATAATGCAGACGTTTGTATCCGTTCAGAACGGATCCGTCTGCATTATAGTTTGAAAAAAATTCTGAAAGTAGCCTGAACGGATCCGTCCAGACTTTACATTGAAAGTCAATAGGGGACGGATCCGTTTGAAGATGACACAATATGGCTCAATTTTCAAACGGATCCGTCCCCATTGACTTACATTGTAAGTCTGGACGGATCCGCTTGCCTCCGCACGGCCAGGCGGACACCCGAACGCTGCAAGCAGCGTTCCGGTGTCCACTTGCTGAGCGGAGGCTGAACGCTGCCAGACTGATGCATTCTGAGCGGATCCGCGTCCACTCAGAATGCATTAAGGCTGGACGGATTCGTTCGGGGCCACTTGTGAGCCCCTTCAAACGGAGCTCACGAGCGGACACCCGAACGCAGGTGTGAAAGTAGCCTAATCCTGCCTGTAATTATATCACCTCTGTGTATAGATAAGACAGGATTCACCATTCACAGTAGGCGATTATTGTCAAAGCTCATCTATTCTTTCCTTGTACAATTACCTCTGCACAGGGCACAGAGCACGCCTAGAAGACTCTCCCATGTAAGTCAATAGGGTCCCCTCCTGTCCATTGTGTCTATAGACCATGGGGTAATGCCGTAAAGCAATTTTATTAATGCTTTCTAAATGCTGTTAACAGTAGCTCGGGCAGAAAATAAAAAGAGGTTAGAAAAATATATATGTGGATGTGTCACTATCTGGTTTTAACTGGCAGACCAAATTTTGGGTGACACATTTCTTTTAAATTGTCAGCAGAGCCTAAAAATATCTAATTTCTATATCTGGGAGTAACTAGAAAAGGCTGGGCCCTTTAGCAAACTCTTTAGTAGGCCCCCTTCACAACATGGCATAATGTGTTTGTTTTTTTTATCTAGGCTGGTACAATTATGCAAATATCAAATATGTGTCGTTTTTTTTTTTTTTTTTTTTTTTTCCATTTTTCTACTTTTGTACACTAATAGTGCAGTAACTTAGAACAGGGGAAACCCCCCATGCAACCCCCAAGATCGCCCTCTCAGACTAGGCTCATCAGCCGCTCTGTCCATTCCCTACAGTGTCACTATATATAATGTCATTGTATGATACTGTTGAGGGGGTTCAGACAATAAGATCTTTCAGTCCTCCTTCCCCTATAGCTATGCTCCTGCCCCTCATATATGACAATCAAAGAGCAAGCATGGGGGAAGAGGGGGATAGCATGCAGAGAAGTCCTGGGGTATAGAAGGTACACAAGGAGAGGAGGATGTATATCTCTCTTCTCTCCCTGAAACCTGTCAACACCCCCACTGGCCCTTTCTTCTACACTGGCTGGAGTTGGGAACAAGATCAGCAGGTACTACTTTTAGGTTTCACTCCCATCCCCATTTCGAAAGGTTCTGTGTCTGGTTGTATCATGGCTATCACCATGATGCCAGTCTTGTTTCAAAAGCTTAGATTGTCAGCTTATATCTCTAGCTGCTATACAGCCTGAGATAGAGCAGGTTAAAGCAGCTCTCCTTCAGCCAGCTATGATCTCAGCTACTGAAGGGAAAATTACTTCCTGGTCGGCCCCTTGATATGGATATAGAAGCTGCTTTGGATAGTACAGCAGTAGTTATGCCCCGATCTATGTCCACCATTACATGTTAATGTATGACTTTTGTTATATGCAGGAGTTGTCAGCTGTGTGTTATAACAGGAATGCTATTTTGACTCTACCTTGACACTTACCCATAAAAACACACATACTCATATTTGCAAATGATTATTTGCCTTTGACAAGTACATGTATTTTCTACTTGGCCATTAAAGGGGTTGTCCAGTTTAAAAAAAACAAAAACATTTTCATATTCTCAGTTAATAGAAGAGCCAGAGTGGAGAGCAGTTAAAAAAAGAGTCTCTTGTCTGGAGGACCTGTCCTGTTCTTCAAGACACAGGCAACCCCTTGACAAGATAGGGTGCTAAAGGATTAATGCTACATTGCTATGGTTAAGTGTTAAAGTTAGGATGTTCATTGTGATGCTAACTATATACGATGTATTCCAAAAGACTATGTATATGGGAAGGAAATAGTTAACTGGCTGTTGCTGGGTAGTTGGCTGGTCCCATTTTTCTTGGTTATTGAGTCTTTTTTGTAAGCAACCCAGAGTGAAAACATGTTTTGGTGTCTGCTGCTGAATATTAGGCCAAGAAAGATTCCTCCTCCAGGAAAACGCCATTCCTGTAAGTGGAACCAGACAGAAAAGTAACTTTGTTAAGAACCAATCTCGGAGGGAAAGAAGGATTGCATTATCGCTGAAGGTTGACAACCAATTTAAGGGCCATACTTAGACAGTCAGTAGTCAGTTAAGGTAATGCATACCTATGGCTTTAGACTTTACTGCACATGGTTTGGGTTTTATTCCTTCTGGCACCCGCCAAACCACTGAGATAGACTGGTCATCTGATATAGGATTGCACCGTTCAATTGAGCATTGCAGAGAAATATTGAGAGTGATTGCACTCTTTTGATCGATCATTTTGGAAGATTGCATGGATTTATAGAGAGAAACTCAGGGAGGACCACCATCATAGCCATCCCCTATACACCATCTTTGGAAATGCCTCCTCTGCAATACTTGAGAACTGTGCCTACAACTTGTATTTGCAATGTGACACCCATCATTTATTCAGTAAAAGAGGGACTTTATTTTGCAATAATCAAGCCAGCCTGGTCATTGTTCTTCATATCTGATTACGTCGCCTGCTCTCCTGCCTTGTATCCTGCTACCCACTCACCTAACATCAAGGGCACCCCAGCCACCACCAGGCAGGAGACCATGAAATCTGTGTCTCGAAGGGAAGAAGGGTTGTGCCCCTCCTAACACTGCATGCTTGGCCTGGAAGAGCGCTGAAGACGGGTTAGCCACCGTGAGGACTATGATTACCCTCACTGCCAACTCCACCACTTCAATGCACTGCATAGGCTCAATGTAATGCTTAATATACCCTATGGAGGCACTGCAGGGAAACGGAGCATTTACTGCCAGATTTATCTACAGATCACAGGTGATCTATCTGTCTGTGTCAGTCTGTCTATAGCACATCTTTCTATTTTAATACCTATTAGCAATTGTAAATGGCCCCTTCCTTTCTCCTTTACAACCCCGCCTATTACGCAGCTTTTTATAACCCAAAAATGAGGTCAGTCCTTTAGAGAAGCACATGAGGGGCTGGAATGAGGTCACACAGCAAGAGTGATGAGGTAACTGTACTACATAAGGTGAAATATATCTGCTCCACAGGATGTGTGTGAAAACAGTCCTATTAATAATGTAGTCATTATTGGAACACAGCAGCACCCCCGCCATTGATCTGTAGGTTCAGTCACACAGCATGTTAGGCCAGCTATATCATGGATTTGGACTGCTTGTATTGCCATGGCTGTTGTCAAACTTTTTTTTAGGGAGCTGCTTCTAAAAATGCAAGGTGTTTCATCATCACTATGACATCAATGTCCTTGTAGTTCATAGCAGCCAATCACAGGACAGCTTTCTTATCTAATAGTGCTCTTGATAAATGAAAGCTGCACTGTGATTGGTCGATATGGGCAACAAAGACAGTCATTCTATTTAATAAACTTGTACACTATGGTTCTACACAAGGCTCTCATGGTGCACTCAGGCAGGAGACAGTGGGGCCTATGTGCCCTAACAGATTTAAAGAGGTCCTATCACCTCTCCTGTCATGTCTGTTTCAATGACTACTTGTATTCTTCATGTAATAATTCTGGAACATCTATTCTTATGACTGTATGTTGCGCTATTCTTCTGTTATTCCTAGTAGAAGTTTATGAATTAATTGTCAGCCGTCCTGCAATAAAGGTCCAACTGGGTGTTACCAGTTGGGGGTTGTTCCTGCACAGTCCAACGCTGATTGGATAATGTCCTACAAGGACAAACCCCCAGCTCGAAACAAGTAGAAAGTTGCAAACATTTGAAAGCTGGTGAGCGAGAGAACATTGAGCAAAATGTCGTCAGACATTTTCCAGATGTGGTCACGCCCCATTTTCGTGTCACTGTGCCTCATTTGTGTGAAGCTCCGTCCATTTTGGGTGGCCCCTGCCCACCCAATGCACTTTGGGTGTTGCGACTGTATCTAATGATGCAGGTTCCCGGGTACCACATACATTCTAGCAGAAAACAGTTCTCCATGCTGTGCCTGGACCTTTGCCAACTCTTCCAGGTGGTCTCTCTTTTTTCCAGGAGCCTCCTGGAAGTTTTGGGAGAGTTGGCAAATATGGTGTAAAGTTCCAGTTGATTAAAGTATGGGCAGAGGTTGCTATGGGGCATCTACAGAGGTGTTCCCAAGCTCAGGTTAATCCTTTCACCTCTCCTCATGGGTGGCACCAACCTGCAGAAGGCCTTCATTCTCCGGCTGAACCAGGTGGATGTTGGCCAGAGCTTGAGATGGGAGAGGACAAATGAGTGCCTAGGGGTTGTAACATTGGCATGGACCATCACCAGGAGGATTTTTTGTTATGTTCACCCTTGGGTTCAGAGTCTTTGTCTTCCAATTTAATTGATTTAGCCGCCATGTCGAAGTTGTGCCCTGTCACAACTGATGAAGAACAGTCTCACCCAGCTGGCACTCTCTATATTATAATTCTTTCTAATCTGCTTATTCTTTAGCTACCATGAGCTCTTGCTAGCTTTCTGTGCCAACCTGTCAGTGGGTGATTGGTAGCCATTCCTCTGTGGGCGCTAAGTGCCCTTTGCCAGCTAGTTGGTACCAGGTGATGTCTAGGAGGAGGTTGGTCAGAGCATCTATCCATCTGTGTGTCTGTTGGCAGGGCCTGGACGTGTCTCAATCAGGTTGTTAGTTATGCACTGCAATGCAGAGACTGCCATCTCGCTGTAACCTCTTCCCTGCCAGGGTGAAGCCAAACCGCTGCTTTATAACTCATTCTGTGCCAGGGATGAACCTATAAACGTCTGCGGCTTAGAGGAGGACGCTACTAAGTCATCTAAAACACGGGAGCAAATAACCCCCTCAAGCTCCCTCCCCATCAAGAACTACGTACCCGATGCTAACCATATTAACCATGACCGCACTGCTGGGACTGTATATATCTATGGCTGGCACCGTCCTGGTCACTGTGTTGAGGCTTTTCTATGTTGTCTATATATGTTCCTTTCCATAGAGTGCGGTATTATAGCAGTGCCAGATCTGGAAAAGATATTCATTGAGCTCGAAAACTGTCGATCATTTCTCTGAGCCAAAACTCTTCTCCGAACAGCTGTCACTTCCTTCCTCACGTTCTCAACAGAGGGTGACAGTGAGCAAGGAAGGAAACTCATCCCCGAGTAAAAAAAATCCCCAAAAAAAATCACATTTTTGAATTTTTGCTCAATTCTAGTGCAATAGAATAAAATTCGAAATAAACCCATGTTTTTTCGTATTGGTTTACCATGTAAATTAGTAATATGTAAGTTATCATTGGATGTTCTTACTGTTTAGGTCGGATTCACTCATCCGAGTTACACACGTCCGTATTAGGCTGTATTCACATCATATTTTGGCTATACGTTTTTCATAGACATGACATATATGTTAAATGGATGCCACAGACGTATGCCATACAGTGGCATCTATCACCATAGGATTCCAAAATATGTCCATTTAATGTACATATAGGTTTTTTGCTGGACTCTGCAGGATGGAAATGTGTAATGTACTACGCTTTTGCAACTTTTTTTTTTTTTTCAAAATATACGTTTAACGTGGGCCAAAAAATTTATTTGAACACAGCCTAAGGACTCATGCACACGACCGTATGTATTTTGCAGTCCGCAAAACACGGAACCGCAAAAAATACTCTTGACGTCTGTGCATTCCGCATTTTGCGGAACGGAACAGCTTGGCCAAAATAGAACAGTCCTATCCTTGTCTGTTATGCGGACAATAATAGGACATTTTCTATTTTATTGCGGAACGGCCATACAGAAACGGAATGCACATGGAGCCATTTCCGTTTTCGAAGTGAATGGTTCCGCATACGGGCCGCAAAAAATAAATAAAATGGAACGGACACGGGAACAAAATACCTTCGTGTCCATGAGCCCTAATTCTGATGTGTCACGGACCGACTGACCTAAACCCGCAGCATTGAAATTAATGTGGTTTTCAAAGACTTAAAGGGGTTTTCTGGGAGTAGAATACTGATTCCGAATCCCCAGGATAGGTCACCAATATCTGATCAGTGGGGTCCACCTCCCAGCACCATCAACGATCCGCTTTTTGAAGAGGTCATGGTCCCCCTGGTGAGCACCGCATCCTCCTCACAGCACATGCATACCAAACACAGCGCCGTACATCGTATAGTGGCTGTGCTTGGTACTGCAGCCCAGACTTATTCACTCGACTGCACATAGACCATGTGACTGATGAATGTGGTGTCACTGGCCTAGGAAGACCCCACAAGATTCACAATAAGCCATCAATATTGAACTCCCAAAAAAAACCTTAAATATCAGTGTTTACACAGACAGAGCCATAACCTTTTTAATTTTCCAATCACGTAGCCATATGAGGGCTTATTTTTGGGAGACAAGGTGTATTTTTTAATGACACTATTTAATTAAAAATTATTTGTGTGGCGACAACTGGAAAAAAAAACAATCGCACCAAGGTTTTTTTGGGTTTTAATATTATGGTGTTCACTGTGAAGTAAAAATGACATGCCATCTGAATTCTGTGGGTCAAAACGATTATGGCAATGCCAAATTTGTGTAATTTTGTTTTAAAAATTAAAATATATTTTTCAAAGTTTTATTTTTATTTTTTTATTAGCATCGTCATTTCTAACAGTGCTAACTTTTTTTTTTTTCTGTCTACAGAGTCGTATGAGGACTTTTTTGCGGGGTGAACTGTAGGTTTTATTGGTACCATTTTTGGAGTAGGTACGGCTTTTTGATCATCTGTAATTAAATTTGGGAGGGGGGGCAACGTAAATAAAAAACGGTGAATCATGGATATATATATATATATATTTTTTAATTTCCGTTGTTCACTTCGCAAGGAAAATATTTTTAGATTTTAATAGTCCAGGCATTTTAGGACACGACGATACCTGTTGTTATTGTTTATTTTTGTATGTAAACATGTATATGTTGCACGT
This sequence comes from Bufo bufo, assembly GCF_905171765.1. Classification (NCBI taxonomy): domain Eukaryota; kingdom Metazoa; phylum Chordata; class Amphibia; order Anura; family Bufonidae; genus Bufo; species Bufo bufo. The sequence goes on along the minus strand of NC_053389.1, from coordinate 759,410,339 downwards.
ATGTGAGTATGCTTGAAGGGGTTAATTTGTGGAGATTTCCAAATGCCAGGACCTCCTCCAGTCAGCACAATGAAGGAACTGCAATGTTCCAACTTCATTTCTTATACAGGTAAGGTGGCTAATCCATACTGGTGGCTGTGCTTCCCCTAGTGGACCCCATTAATAAAACACTGATGGTTCTAAGGAGCAATAAATGCTTCGGATCATTCTTACTGGTCAGAAGGATCCCTTGACAATAAGACGATCATAAAGAGTCCTCCTGCTTGCCCTCCCACTGTGATCAGCTGTCATCAGTGGGGAAACCTAACAGTTAGGTCTCTTTCACACGGGCATTCCGGATCTGCTCCAGATGCATCGCGGGAAAACCGCACGAGTAGGCACGCAATTGAAGTCAGTTTTGACTGCGATTCCATTCCGATGTTCAGTTTTTTCCGCGCGCGTGCAATGCGTTTTGCACGCTCGTGAGAAACAACTAAATGTGGTACCCACACCCGAGGCCGGACTTCTTCACTGAAGTTCGGGTTTGGGTTAGGTGTTCTATTCATTTTATTATTTTCCCTTATAACATGGTTATAAAGGAAAATAATAGCATTCTTAATACAGAATGCTAAGTAAAATGTGGCTTTAGGGGTTAAAAAATAAAAAAAAATATTAACTCACCTCATCCTGTTGTTCGCGCAGGCGGCATCGTCTTCTTTCTTCTTCTTTCAGGACCTGCAAAAGGACCTTTGACGAAATCGCGCTCACCACATGGTGAGCGCAGTGACGTCAGCGCAGGTCCTGCTGAGTGAAGATAGAAGGTCCTTTTGCAGGTCCTGAAAGAAGAAGAAAGAAGACGATGCCGGCTGCGCGAACAAGTGGATGAGGTGAGTTAATTTTAAATTTTTAATTTTTTAACCCCTCAATCCACATTTTACTAAGCATTCTGTATTAAGAATGCTGGTATTTTCCTTTATAACCATGTTATAAGGGAAAATAATAAAATGAATAGAACACCTAACCCAAACCCGAACTTCAAACCCAAAACTGACTACAATTGCGTGCCTACTCGCGCAGTTTTCCCGCAATGCACCGGGACGCATCCGGAGCAAATCTGGAATGCCCATGTGAAAGAGGCCTAAGTGTTCAATTCCCCTGCAGCGCCACCACAGGATAAAGTAAGCATTGCACGGTGGTCATTCATTTTAATAGTTTGCGTAACACAGTAGAGGACAGGTCCTCCATAGTGCAAGATACTCTTTCTAACCACTCTATGACCAAGGATCTAGTTCTTTCTATTGATGGGAGTGAGAATAATATGTCTTGCACATGGAAGGTATCCGCATTTTGCGGACTGAAATATGGAGACAGCCGTGTGCATGAAGCCTAAGCCTTATTTTAGACAGGACCAGATAATAAGGAGAGCAAACAGAGCAGATACCCAGGGACCTTCCTCAGGCGTGTCACAGTCTTAAGCTGGCCATACACGTTAGATGGTCGTCCAAACCCAGGGAAATTGGTGGGTTCAGCTGACCATCTAATGTTCATGGTTGCCTCCAGACCTTTCCATGACATCTGATGTAGTGGAAGATATGGATCGGGCACTTTGGATTCAACTGCCCAATCCTTTTGTTAGCAGGGAGATAAGCAAGATTTGCCTGGCAGCGGCTTTCACCCGTCTCGCTATTCACTACAAATGCATGCTTGGCCAAGCTGAGCATGCATGTGTATGGGAGGATCGGGACAGATAGCCTCTGTTATCTGCAGTGAGCAGATCAGACAGCCATGTTATGTCACATCGCTATAGACACATCACAAGCTGCATCATATTGCAATGTATGTGACTGCAACTCCATTTTTTTTCTAGAAGCAGCTAAATAGCATTTTCTTGCAGAAAACCCCCCAAAAGATTGCAATGTTTTTTGGTCCCAAAACAAGTTAAACAGATATGATAATCGACAAATCATCCAAACCGAGTGACTATGTTCTTCACTACACTGGAAAAATAGCAAGTCTTCCCATCTGTGACTGAAGTCAACGAGCTGATAGACATGAAAAACGGAAAGTAATTTAATTTTTTTATATTTTTTTAACATAAAAATGAGTGGGTCTATACAGCCGTGGTGAAAGTAATATGACATAAGGAGGATACCCGGGGAGCTGGAGGTGGGCAAAAAAGACAAATGCAATTGAATGTGGTGATCGCTGGCGCCAATGGGATTGAGCAAAAGATCCAGGGCATGTACTTTTGGTACCAGGTGGTAGTAATCCCATTGATACAGAGAGTCCTTAAAGGAGTTGTCTCACCGTAGGATATGTCGTGAATGTGGGATCCGTGGGGATTGGTCGACTGTAGCTCAACCATCTTATAAAGTAATAGTATATAACTTTAAGAGTGGTGGGGGTTCAACCTCTGGGACCTCAGGAATCCTGAGAAAGAAGGGGGTGCTGGTGTAGTGCTTTGCCTCCTTTGCTGTTTTGCCCCTGCAGAGCGGCATTTTGACCACCCACTGTTTGGGGAACTGCAGTACAGCCCAATTAACTTGAGGGGTCAGGAGTGCTGCTCTGCAGTGGTTAATCAGCACAGCATTTCCTATTTTCTCAGGATCGGTGGGGCTCCCAGAGGTCAGAAAAGTGATAAAGTGATGGTATATCCTTGCAATATGCCATCACTTTATAAGATGCAAATACCCCTTTAAGTGGTAGTGCTGCATGGTTAGCAAGTGATCAGAACGGGCCAACCGTGAGGTCTCCACAGAGTCAAAGGAGCCTGATACTGCACTACCACTGCTGGATCTTCATTCTAGTGATCAGTGGGGCAAATTGGACATCATTAGCTTATCCATGCTTTCTGCAATAAATGTTCTTTAACTCCTTTAAGTTGCCCTGTCAACTCTTCAACTTTTTATTTGACCATTTATTTGAGGGAAAGTTAAGTGACTATCAATATGGCGGCAGTAACTAGTCCTCAAAGTCTTGTCAACCTCAACTTCCCAGACTCCTGAATGTCAGGGTTTCCTAGTCACTCAGAACCACGTGGCCTACCATTCAGAAGTCCAGGAAAATAGGATGAGGGAACTGTTATCCCGGCCACTTGGGTTGTCTCCCAGTTTTCCCTGAATTTTGGAAGGAACAAGACGACTAAAGCACACATTTACTTGTCAATTCTTTTACGTGGTCAAATGCCCTTTAAGTAATAAATCATATGGAAGACTTGTCTCATTAGGAATCAGGAGACATGGTCTTTCCGAAATACTAATCTATGATTTATCCCATAGGTATACGGGGGCATTTTACTGTGTGGGGGCACTATGGGGGCATTTTACTGTGTGCAGGCACTATGGGGGCATTTTACTGTGTGCGGGCACTGTGGGGGCATTTTACTGTGTGGGGGCATTTTACTGTGTGGGGGCATTTTACTGTGTGCGGGCACTATGGGGGCATTTTACTGTGTGCGGGCACTATGGGGGCATTTTACTGTGTGGGGGCAGACATGGTCTTTCCGAAATACTAATCTATGATTTATCCCATAGGTATACGGGGGCATTTTACTGTGTGGGGGCACTATGGGGGCATTTTACTGTGTGCAGGCACTATGGGGGCCTTTTACTGTGTGCGGGCACTGTGGGGGCATTTTACTGTGTGGGGGCATTTTACTGTGTGCGGGCACTATGGGGGCATTTTACTGTGTGCGGGCACTATGGGGGCATTTTACTGTGTGCGGGCACTATGGGGGCATTTTACTGTGTGGGGGCATTTTACTGTGTGCGGGCACTATGGGGGCATTTTACTGTGTGCGGGCACTATGGGGGCATTTTACTGTGTGCGGGCATAACTACTCTGTAGGGGCGCAAGAGGGACTGGATGGGTGGCATTGAGCGGAGATAGAGGTTTCCTTAGCGCAAAAACAATTTTAGCTATTGTCCCCTTTGAGGCTTTTCAAAAGTTGAGAGGTATGTATACATATTTCACTTATTAACCCCCTTCATCCCAGGTAAGAGTGAATGTAGTCATTCAGGCCTTTCATATAAATTAGAACATTATTGTAACCCTTTATATTCCAGGCATAAGACGACTTGGTCTTAATATTAATAAGGTCCATGTTCATCTATCCTGTTATCTGATTTCTGACAACAAGAAATTAAATATATGTTCTTGATCCAGTTTCCTGCAAATTAAATGAAGGTCCTCTGGGCTTTAATCCATTTCCTGCCAGGTGCAGACAAAACATCTGTTAACCAGGTACAGGTAAAAGGATATCATCTATCTCATGTCCACAGGAGTAGAATATCTCCACGTTAACACTTTTCTGACTAGAAAGCACAGGACAGGAAAGGCAACATCTCGTAAAGGGCTTGTCTGGTTTAGACAGTCCATATTCTGCGTTAATAAAGAGAGGACTCATTCCAGATTTCCATTGATCAGACGCAATAGAGAGTGCCTGTCTTTGGAAGATCCTGTATGTCCATGTAATACATGAATGAACCATTGATTTCAGTGGGTACCCTGTAGTGGAAAATTTCCCCTGTGTTGACGCTGCATGGGTGGGTGTGAAATTTTTAGTTATAATTCTGTACAGGGCCTTATATGGCCTTAAAGGGATTGTCCACGGTTTTTATATTGATGGCCTACCCTCAGGATAGGTCATCAATATCTGATCAGTGTGGGTTCAGCTACTGACATGCTCACGATCCGTTATTTGAAGAGACTGCGTCCTCTTCCTAGGCCAGTGAAATCATTGTACATCGGTCACATGGCCTAGGCGCAACTCAGTCCCATTCAAGTCAATGGGGCTGAGCTGCAATACCAAGTACAGCCACTACACAATGTCCGGCGCAATGCTTGGTAAGCAGAGGCCGCAAGCACTAACCAGAGCACTGTTTTCCTTTCAACAGCTGATTGGTGAGTGTGCCAGGAGTCGGATCCCCACTGATAAGATATTGACGACCTAGCCTGAGGATTGGGCATCAATATAAAAAGCTGACCATACACATTAATTTTGGCCGAACTCGCTGATTTCGATGGGAACGCCTGTTCCTCTACAGTGTATGGGGATGTCCCAACTGTTCTCCGACGATCGGTGGAATTAAGGATTAGACTGTTGGATTTTGACATGCCTCATCCTTTTGTTTTTAGGTAGGTCCTGGTAGAGGCTGACTATTATTATTAAGTAATAAAGCACCATTCATTCCATGGATTAAATAACTCAATTAATACTCATTGTATGTGAGGTCCAGCACATTTTCCATCCAGAATTCTTTATAGAAACCCCCCACATCCACCAAAAGTCAAAAATATTTGTTGATGTGACTACACACTGACTGCTCATTAACTGACTTTGCTCCATCATAGAACCTCACCAGAGGCCATCATTAGGGCATGTGTATAATGACGCATGCAGTTATCTCTTTATTGTTTGGCAAGGAGGGGTTAAATCCAGTACATATGAGGCTGATTTCCCAGGTCGACGAGGTGGGGGATGCATAGAGGAGGGGGAGCTGTAGGAATCAGCAACGGTGGGGAAAGAGGGGGGGTAGAGATGTCACAGAGTGGTATCCATAGCAACCGGTATCACGCAGTCAGCAGAGCACGCGCCGGCAGGAGAAATATTTATAACCATAGATTTCATCTAACATTTGTACTGTATCACAGCGCTACCTTCTGCTATTCCTGTACTGACCTAGAATAGGCCCTGCTGCCACCACTTATCCGGTGCTGACCTGGGCCTTGTCACTGTCCCTCTAGCCTCCATTCACACTTATGTAATATTTCTATGGACCTTCATGTATAATCCTAACATTACTCCTAGCAGCCTAGTGTAATTATTAATAATAATAATAGTAATAACCCATCAGGACACCCAATCCCCCACAACGCCCCATTCATTCTTCTCCAGCGAACCTGCATTCATTGCCTACGAGCAGAATTTACCCAGACACCTAACATAAGCAAACTCTATGTTCCCAATCTCCACCCTTCATTTGGCTGTGGTGCAGCTCTCCTCCCAGCATCCCTGCGTGTGGGAAGCCGCCCGTACATTCCACCATCTGTGCCTCGAACCATCTGTATAGTGCACAGGTGGGGTATGGGATAACAGGACACTCTCACAGCATTGCTCCCAGACAAGCCTAGACTATTACAAGAAAGGTATATTGCTCTGTTTTAATATGCAGTTATAAAACCTACAACCCTGAGATGTATGAAATATGGATTGTTGAACAGCCTAGTTCTATTAGTGGACCAGGAGCTAGACGTCCACATGTTGTCACCTCATAGACTCTTCTAAAAGAAATTTGCGGCTAAAGTGAACACAAGTGCATACATACCACAGAGGCAGTCAGGGGCGTAGCTAAAGGCTCATGAGCCCTGGTGCAAGAGTTCAGCTTGGGCCCCCCTTCCGTCAAACCTTCGTGCTGTATGAGGCAAAAATTTAAACTGCACACCCCCCCCCCCCCCCTCCATACCAAATTTTTAACCTAACCCCTTCTGTCCAGCCAGAGGTGTAACTTGCATACACTTTCTATAATACCAGTGTCTTCTTATGTGGCACAAGGGTCTTTGGGCCCCTTAGGCTCCTGGGCCCGGTAGCGACTGCTACCTCTGCACCCCCTATAGCTATGCCCCTGGAGGCAGTCCATGTGGCCACTTTAGGAGGAGGTCCTAATGGGTGGCGCACTGCTCCTCCTTGACTTAAGTTCCACAAAATAAGCATGCAGGGTGATGGATGCACCCTAACAGCAAGGGAGAATTCATGTTGGATCCCAGAAGCACTGAGACAGGATTTGGTGGCATAAACCAGCATCAGAAAAGAGACCTTACTTTGAAAAGGGTCACCCTTCCATATGTTCCACTGTGCAAGAGCTAATCTACAGCCATTAAAATAAAAATGTAATGAATCGCAAACTCAACAACATATTCAGTACACTTTACAGTTGAGGCTTACCCTACAGATCAGCTTGACGTCTAAGACTTCATTCAGCAACTTTTATGCAGTGGTACTGCCTGACATGTCACCTGTGTGGTATGGATACCTTTCCACAAGACCTCTCAAGGTCTCCTGTGGTATCTTAGCACCAAGACGTTAGCAATACAACCTTTAAGTCCCCTTACTAGTGAGGTGCAGCCACCGTGCATCAGACTTGTTTTCCATGTACATCCCAAAGATGCTTAATCGGATTGAGATCTGGGGCATTTGGAGGTCAAGTCATCACTATGAATTCTTTGGCATGTTCCTCATACTATTCCAGAACAGCTGTGTGGCAGGATGAAATATCCCGCTGCAAGATTCCAATAGGGAATCCCACTGCCGAGAAGGGGTATACTTGGTCTGTACGATGTTTAAGTAGGTGGTACATGTCAAAGTAACATCCATATGAATGCCAGAACTCAAGGTTTCCCAACAGAACATTGCCCTGAATATCACACTGTCACTGCAGGCTTGTCTTCTTCCCATAGTGTCCTTTTTGGACCACTCTTGTAGTAGGTACTAACCGCTGCATACTGAAAGCACACCACAAGACCTTTTGGATATATACTGACCCAGTTGTCTATCCATGAAACAGCTCTGTCCTTGTCAAAGTTACTCAGATCCTTACACTTGCCCATTTTTCCTTTTTTAAGCACATCCACTTATGAAACTATCAGAAACTAAGCAGTTGTCACTTTAGCACATCTGAATTGTTACTGATTTAAAGGGAATCTGTCACCTGGTTTGAGCATACAGGGAGTGCAGAATTATTAGGCAAGTTGTATTTTTGAGGATTAATTTTATTATTGAACAACAACCATGTTCTCAATGAACCCAAAAAACTCATTAATATCAAAGCTGAATATTTTTGGAAGTAGTTTTTAGTTTGTTTTTAGTTTTAGCTATTTTAAGGGGATATCTGTGTGTGCAGGTGACTATTACTGTGCATAATTATTAGGCAACTTAACAAAAAACAAATATATACCCATTTCAATTATTTATTTTTACCAGTGAAACCAATATAACATCTCAACATTCACAAATATACATTTCTGACATTCAAAAACAAAACAAAAACAAATCAGTGACCAATATAGCCACCTTTCTTTGCAAGGACACTCAAAAGCCTGCCATCCATGGATTCTGTCAGTGTTTTGATCTGTTCACCATCAACATTGCGTGCAGCAGCAACCACAGCCTCCCAGACACTGTTCAGAGAGGTGTACTGTTTTCCCTCCTTGTAAATCTCACATTTCATGATGGACCACAGGTTCTCAATGGGGTTCAGATCAGGTGAACAAGGAGGCCATGTCATTAGATTTTCTTCTTTTATACCCTTTCTTGCCAGCCACGCTGTGGAGTACTTGGACGCGTGTGATGGAGCATTGTCCTGCATAAAAATCATGTTTTTCTTGAAGGATGCAGACTTCTTCCTGTACCACTGTTTGAAGAAGGTGTCTTCCAGAAACTGGCAGTAGGACTGGGAGTTGAGCTTGACTCCATCCTCAACCCGAAAAGGCCCCACAAGCTCATCTTTGATGATACCAGCCCAAACCAGTACTCCACCTCCACCTTGCTGGCGTCTGAGTCGGACTGGAGCTCTCTGCCCTTTACCAATCCAGCCACGGGCCCATCCATCTGGCCCATCAAGACTCACTCTCATTTCATCAGTCCATAAAACCTTAGAAAAATCTGTCTTGAGATATTTCTTGGCCCAGTCTTGACGTTTCAGCTTGTGTGTCTTGTTCAGTGGTGGTCGTCTTTCAGCCTTTCTTACCTTGGCCATGTCTCTGAGTATTGCACACCTTGTGCTTTTGGGCACTCCAGTGATGTTGCAGCTCTGAAATATGGCCAAACTGGTGGCAAGTGGCATCTTGGCAGCTGCACGCTTGACTTTTCTCAGTTCATGGGCAGTTATTTTGCGCCTTGGTTTTTCCACACGCTTCTTGCGACCCTGTTGACTATTTTGAATGAAACGCTTGATTGTTCGATGATCACGCTTCAGAAGCTTTGCAATTTTAAGAGTGCTGCATCCCTCTGCAAGATATCTCACTATTTTTGACTTTTCTGAGCCGGTCAAGTCCTTCTTTTGACCCATTTTGCCAAAGGAAAGGAAGTTGCCTAATAATTATGCACACCTAATATAGGGTGTTGATGTCATTAGACCACACCCCTTCTCATTACAGAGATGCACATCACCTAATATGCTTAATTGGTAGTAGGCTTTCGAGCCTATACAGCTTGGAGTAAGACAACATGCATAAAGAGGATGATGTGGTCAAAATACTCATTTGCCTAATAATTCTGCACGCAGTGTATTAAGGTGTTACTACTGCCACATACAATAAAATACCTTATTTCTTGCTGTAGTCTTCATTTTGTGTTTCATGGTTTCATTCCAGTAACTCCCCCATACAGTGCCCAGCCCACCTTCCTTTAGAGCCCAAGCACGCCTCTTCCAGCATAAGTAACTGCCCACACCCGAACTCTTTGCCGCCGCCCCCCTCCGCTATGTGAAATCTCACTCAGGCGCAGTACCGCGGACTGCCTGCACCTGCGCGATGTAGAAGCTCCTGAGGGCAACAGCTTCAAATGCGTCACTGGGCATGCGCTGAGCCCAGTCATAAAATTTAAAGCTATTGCCCCCAGGAGCTTCTACATCGCGCAGGCAGTCCGCAGTACTGCGCCTGCGTGAGATTTCACTTTGCGGAGGGGGGCGGCGGCAAAGAGTTCGGGTGTGGGCAGTTACTTATGCTGGAAGAGGCGTGCTTGGGCTCTAAAGAAAGGTGGGCTGGGCACTGTATGGGGGAGTTACTGGGCTCCAGAGAAGGGTAATAACGCCCCTCTGGGCACCTTGGACACTCATTTGCATAACATAAAAAGTGGATTTTATCGCTAATGAAACCATGAAACACAAAATGAAGACTACAGCAAGAAATAAGGTATCTTATTGTACATGGCAGTAGTAACACCTTCTACAAAGCCTCTCTATTTCAGGGGCTCAAAAGTAGATGGATAAAATAACATTACCCTAAATAAAATGTTGATTTTTTTATATTTTGTAGAGAATCCTTTGCAAGCAATAGCTGCCTGAAGTCTGGAACCCATGGACATCACCGGACGCTGTGTTTCCTCCTTTGTGATACTTTGCAGGCTTTTACTGCAGCTGTCTTCAGTTGTTGCTTGTTTGTGGGTCTTTCTGCCTTCAGTTTTGTCATAAGCAAGTGAAATGAATGGTCGATCAGGTTGAGATCTGGTGATTGACACGGCCATTGCAGAATATTCTTGTTTGCCTTAAAAAAAAACTCCTGGGTTGCATTCGCAGTATGTTTTGGATCATTGGCCGGTGCTTCACTGTACAGATGGACAATCAACCATGCTGCATTTGGTTGAATCTGAGCAGAAAGTATATCCCTGTACACTTCAAAATTCATCTGTCACATCATCAATAAACACTAGTGACCCAGTGTCATTGAAAGCCATGCATGCCCATGCCATCACACTGCCTCCACCATGTTTTACAGCCTTCCCCATACTTTATTCTGCTCATCATTCTGGTACAGGTTGATCTTAGTTTCATCTGTTCACAGAATGCTGTTTCAGAACTGGGCTGGCTTCTTTAGATGTTTTTGGCAAAGTCTAATCTGGCCTTTCTATTTTTGAGGCTGATTAATGTTTTGCACCTTGTGGTAAACCCTCTGCTGTTGCTCTTATAAAGTCTTTTATTTGTTGCAGACTCAGATACTGATACATCTACATGCTCGAGAGTGTTCTTCACTTGGGTGGATGTTGTAAAGGGGTTTTTCTTCAACGTGGGAAGGGTTCTGCAAACATCCACCACTGTTGCCTTCTGTGGACGTCCAGACCTTTTTGAGTTCCCGAGCTCACCAGTGTTCTCATTTTTACCAGCATGTACCATATTGTTGATTTAACCACTTCTAACATTTCCGCTATCTCTCTGATGGATTTCTTATTTTTTTCAGCCTAATAATGATCTGCTTCACTTCCATTGAGATCTCCTTTGACCGCATGTTGTGGGTTCACAGCAACAGTTTCCAAATGCAAATGCCACACCTGGAATCAACCTTTTACCTGCTTAATTAATGATAGATTAACAAGGGAATAACCTGTGCAACCCATTAAATAGCTTTTGAGATAATGGTCCAGTTACCTTTGGTCCCTTGAAAAAGAAGCAGCTACATATAAAAGAGCTGTAATCCCCAAACCCTTCTTCCAATTAAGATGTGAATACCCTCAAATGAAAGCAGAGATTCTCCACTTTAAGCCTATATTGATTATATAACCGTATCTTGAATATGTTTTGGTAAACAGCTAAAATGCCAAAAAGGTTTGTCACTGTCCAAATATTTCTGGACCGAACTGTATGTGGCTTTTGGTACTTCACAAAGATGGAGACGTACTGAAGAAGTGTAGGGTGATCTTGGTCTATGTTGCTTTCTACAATTTCCAAGATTCTGGAAATCCCTGAAAAAAAGCATTCTGATATTGAACTTAAGCCACCATGCTGTTGTCTAGCTGGTGGGACAATCATATGGCCAGTTAGAGCAGAGGTAAAACAGACACATATAACTTCTAATTCCTGGACTAGCTTTGGGAGGGAGACATACCATAGGTAATGATCATCTTGGTATATGTGGCTTTCTACAATTTCCAAGATTTTTGAAATCCCTGAAAAAACATCTAATATTAAAATTGGACACCATGTTGTTGTCTAACTGGTGGGACAATCATATGGCCAGTTAGAGCAGAGGAAATGCATACACACATAACTTCTAATTCCTGCACTAGCTATTTCGGAATTGTACTTTCTGCCAAAAGCAAAGATAAATTATTGAATTCAGCTTTCTCTGTGCCTTATTGAATAACCCTGTTTGAGCTTCATTTTACCACTTTAATAAGATCATTGAAGTAAGCACAATCAAGACCAATGAGATAAAGACCGGTAGGATGCTCTTTTACTGCTACAACTCTCTGATGACATAAATTACCTTGTAACATGCAATATTTCAGAAGAGACACACAAGATCTAATTAGTTAGGAAGGTAATAAAAAACTATGAGTAAGCGGCAACAGATGTAGCAATGGCATTGTCTACAATGGGGTTCAGGAGCTCCGTTCTGGCATAGCAATACGCCATAAAATTACAATAATTGAGCACCCGTCGTTATCAGATTCACTAGTTCATCTAATTGGTTTTAAAGGAGACACTTAAAAAATTAATAAACTAACATAAGTTATACATCAAAACAATATAACTACATCATAGGCGTAATTTAAAGCTCATTAGACCCAATGCAAAATCTATAAAAGGGCTCCCCAGCTGCCTGTGCCTTTCATAATCCTGATAGATGTGGCAGGGTGGTGCAGGTGTACTTAAAGGGGTTCTCCGATACCTTTTATGCATGTTGGGTTAAATGGTCCACTGTTCCCAGAATCTGATACAGTCTTCTACAAAATACCTTTTGTTTTATTTTGCTCTCAGCATTGCTGAAGTCCCCACCGCGGTTCCAGATGTTTATATGCTGAACTTCCGGTCAGAACGTTTTCCACCACTCTCTTCTAACCCCATTCCAACATGTATAATGCTGGAATCTCGTCAGTGCCGAGATGCATGCTCAGTAGTAATCTGAAACAGCGCACATGCGGCAGGAAAGCACTGCTTACACTCCAAAGTTTTCAGGCTGTTGTCTACTGCTTTAGGTACATTGCCCATGCTGGAAAATAAGACATTGAGGAACGTCACCAGAAGATGTTAAAAGCTAGTGATGATGTATCCCCAAGCAGAACATAATCCAGCAGTGACGTGCCACTTGAGGAGAATCATCTCTGAGGCCAGTCATTGACTGCAGTAGCACACGTAATTCTTTCTTTGCGAAAGTTGACAGACGGGGACCAGAAGACCAGTTCTGATAGGCAAGGAGCCAGTACAGAATTGTGGGGATTAGGTGAGTGATTTTCCACAGATATAAAACAACAGATCAGCAATGTTAATTTATCAAACAGAAATACCCCTAAATTAGGCGTATTTCTGGCACAGACAAAGGTCCTTTGCACCACAATCTGCGACTTCTCCCCGCTGACTCCAGGTCTAAATAGGGGGCATGGCATGGAGGAGGAAGGGGGCCCGCATTTTATTTCTACTGCTTTTAGGTATAGAAAATTGTCTAAATGTAAGACTTCTAGAAGGACGGCACCTCTTCATAACTCCGGCGGATCCATCGTTCTTAATAAATGTGCCCCATAGTTCTTCATTGGAAAATAATATGCAAAGAAGCTTGGCTATCATCATGTTTCCAGGCTTGTTGAAAAGTCGAACACTGACTTACAGGGAGACAGTAGCTAGACAGTTCTCTTTCTTTAGAAGATACCTCTTTGCATACATCACCTGGGGCAGAGATTCCATTTGTTGCCCTTGCCTTGTATAAAATTACCCTGTCCAAAGCAGATTGGCTGTTTGGTACCCATGCTACAGTATGCCAACAAGCACCTAAGGCACATATCCCGCCAGCCTCTCTCCTCTAACTATGACCCTGGTTGGTTTTTGAAGGTATGGGAGGAAACTAGAGTACCCAGAGAAAACCCACACAAACACAAGGTTGAATTTGAGCCCAGGACCACATTGTCTCTGCCCGTTCTGTGATGCCATAACCCTTACAAAGTCTTGATTGAGCGATCGAGACATACAGGAGTAAAGTGGAGTAGGTTCCATCTCACCACAATCACCGGAGATCTCTGTAGTTGCTATTTACTTAATATTTTATAGCTCCAGAAATGGAGGGGATATTACAATAATAATGACTACAAAACGTTAATCTCTCATTTACAAAAATGGTGGCTGATGATGCCACATGTTGAGTTTCATCACAGCAAATTATTCATCAGTCACCCACCTTCCCACTCTCCACCCATAAACCTCTAATGATTAATCACAGCTCAGTTCCTCTTTCCTTAGAAATATATCCACAAGCACTTGGGTGCCTGAGGACTTCTGTACCCACTGATAGATACTGTTTAGGGCTTCAGCACTGACGCTTGTGTATAGCGCTATATGCTGCATTTATGTTAATTTCATCCCTCACATTCCCTATACTGTTTATACTACCTGCTGATGAAACTCGTCTGGTAAGACACAAAGGCCCAGATTTACTAATGTGTCTGCACCTAAAATCTGTTTAAAAAGTGGGGCAAATTGGCAATTTGGAACAATCAGGGATTTTACACTTTTTTCCTGACTTGCTCAAAAAAGGAGTTTGAGGTTGTTTGCAGGAAAGGACAGGAGCTGATAGGAAAGGGGCAGGGCATAAGATGCACCATTGTGCACCAACATTGCACCACAATTCTGGCGTGAAATTCTGTCTCAAAGTAAGCCAACCAATAGTTGGTATAGAGCAGGGATCAGCAACCTTCAGCACTCCAGCTGCTGTGAAACTACAACTCCCAGCATGCAAATATACTTCGCTGTTCTAACACTCATAGAATGGAGCATTCTGGGAGTTGTAGTTTCAGAATAGCTGGAGTGCCAGAGGTTGCTGATCCATGGTATAGAGCAGGCATCCTCAAACTGCGGCCCTCCAGCTGTTGCAAAACTACAACTCCCAGCATGCCCAAACAGCCTACAGGTATCAGCCTACAGCAGGGCATTGTGGGAGTTGTAGTTTTACAACAGCTGGAGGGCCGCAGTTTGTGGATGCCTGGTATAGAGCTAGAGAAAAGTGTCTAACCCTGCACCAGATTTATCATCCAGCCTGAGCCCCTGTGATAAATCTCATGCAGCTCTGGACAGCCTAAGGCCCCTTTCACACGAGCGAGTTTTCCTCACGGGTGCAATGCGTGATGTGAACGCATAGCACCCGCACTGAATCCTGACCCATTCATTTCAATGAGTCTGTGTACGCATCAGTTCTGCATTGAGTGAAAAACGTAGCATGTTCTATATTCTGCATTTTTCACGCAGCTCTGGCCCCATAGAAGTGAATGTCGCTTCAGTGAAAAACGCATTGTATCCGCAAGCAAGTGCGGATGCAATGCGTTTTTCACTGATGGTTGCTAAGAGATGTTGTTTGTAAACCTTCAGTTTTTTATCACGTGTGTGAAAAACGCATCAAAACACATTGCACCCACACGGAAAAAACTGAACGCGATCGCAGACAAAACTGACGGAACTTGCTTGCAAAATGGTGCGATTTTCACTGAACGCACCCTGAACGCATCCGGACCTAATCCGTA
Source organism: Bufo bufo (assembly GCF_905171765.1). Taxonomy (NCBI): domain Eukaryota; kingdom Metazoa; phylum Chordata; class Amphibia; order Anura; family Bufonidae; genus Bufo; species Bufo bufo. The sequence continues at coordinate 759,395,146 of NC_053389.1, read as the reverse complement.
TTGTTCGTATGAAAGAGGCCTAAGTGTACGCCATCTATAGAATTAGTAAATCTGCATCACTGTTGGCAAAAAAAAAAAAGTGGCAAAAAAATGTGTGTGCCTATTCTGGTGGGGGTTTTTAGTTAAAAAGTTCCAAATTCATGTGTGTAAGGACCCTTTTATTAACGGTTATGTTTTTTTTGTTATATTCCTATCTTACAGTCTGCTTCTAATTGTGTGTCTTCCTTTATGTGCTCATTACCAACCTGAAATATGAAGCAAGGGCAAATATTATATATAAATATACATTGTGAGACTATGAAAGGAAAACTTATCGGGGAGATTGTTATATTTCCCCAAGATCCCTCTCATATTTGTACAAGGCACCAAGAAGTACAGTATATCTTTCAGGAAATGCTGGATGAAATATAAGGAAAGTTGAGTATCCCTAGCAAAGATTAGTTTGCCAAGGGCTTTAGTAAGTCCTATTTTAGGGCCTTGGTTTTTTATGGAATGATGGGCAGGTTGGTAGTGGGGCCTATCATTCCCTTCCTGGCCAGTGCAAGTTTTCTTTGTAACAGTCCAGCTCATTACTGGGCTATTTAGTTGCAACGTGTACAATGTATAGAGAGACATCTGAGGAGACAGAACCTGTCTGGGGAGACTGTCACTGTGATTACTAACCTGAAACTGTAATACATGTGGTTGGGGCAGTAAGCCACTTGTATAGTCAGGGAGACTAAGTTTAGTTAGCGCTCAGCTAAGCAATGGATAATTAGAGTTTTGGGCCTGCATTTGATATTTTGATTCCACATTGCCTACTGCTACAGAGCTAATTCAAACTAAAAAAAAAAAAAGCAGAATAAAAAAAGCATGTGCGTGTGTGTATATGTGTGTGTGTGTGTGTATAGATATATATACATACACACACACAGTATGTATATTTAGCCATATGAACATGGATGAGCACCTGTGATTAGGACAGGTTTTGTGTGGACAAATATGATGGCGGCCATTTTATTTCCTTACAATTGCTCCCTAGACAAAATGAGCCATTATAACTAATAAAATATATTTGGGAATATATTTATAATAAAGTAATATTTAAATATTTTCATTTTCTTAATTCCCGGAGAACTCCTTTAAAGAAGGACATAGCATCACATCAGTATACAGATTTAAAACTGGAGGACTGAACAGCTGCACACACATCTGAACAGAGAAGGTCATGCCAGGACATTCATGTAATCCGCACAGTGTCTATACGGGATAACCCCAGGTATGCCCAGACACCCTCCATCCTCTTCATACACCAGAATAATAATAACCTGCCTAGCTGGAGTAACTCTCATTGGCATTTTCCATGATTAGTGGCATAATTTCATACAGCTGATATTAGTGATACTGCAGCAATTATAACGTAGTGTTTTCATAAAGCAAGACAATAAATGTATCTCCATCAATGCTAATGAGGATTGCAGCACAAACGACCATCTTGGGTGGAGGTCCTCCCTAGAAGATCGTTCTAGCTATAAGTCTTCTTATCCAGACAGATAATGGCTCCTGATTGCTTCATTAAGGAACCATTTACTTATTATAATTTTCTGTTCTCAGCTCAGGAAAGCCTCCTTATAATTCATCCTAAAAATATTGCACTTTACAGTGTGCTAACGTGAGGACTGGAATGTCATCAGACCGATTTTGATTGTGATTGTCACTCACCCCTTGCCGACAACTTCTTGGTATTTATAATCTTGGCTGCATATTCATGCCCGGTGCAGAGCTTCACACATCTCCTGACCACTGAGAATGCGCCCCTAGAAATAAGAAATGGACTGTTAAACACACGAGACCACCTTACGTGACTTTGTCCAAGTATCTAACCTCCTAGCATGTAGAGTGAAGCATTGGAACTATAGGCTCTCCACAACTTGATACTTGTTCTGACCCATAATGTATGAGGCCTTGGGTCCATTCACACATCTGCAGCAAAAATCTAATTGAATTGTATTGTCATAAGCAAATCTGCCATGTGTGAACATACCCTAACTGGCAGCCAATCAGTTGAGATTACAATTTGTGGGAAGGAGCTTGGTGGGAAACACGTGTCAGTTATCTGTGAAGCCTCTAATTTATGTCATGGATTTTCAATGTGTACTGTCACAGATCTGCACGCTGATTAGCCTCATTCAGTTGGGCTAATCAGCGTGTGAAAACCAAGAATTGACCCGTCAATTTATTTTTTACATGATGCGGATTATATATGCCAGTGGAAATAACCTTGTAGTTACCGTGTAGGTTACCATTGAAAATCATGGGGGGCAAAATACACATCCACATTGAAAATCAGCTGTGTGCATGACCTTTTATTACATGTGGCAGTTCACAGTTCCTGGGGGATTCAGCCTTTTGGGCCTTATGATAAGCAGATAGCCAAATTTTTTATTTTTGTTCCTTAAAGGAGTTTTCCCAGGACTCTGCTATTGTGTCAGGATGGGTCATCTATATCATATTGGTAAGGATCTGACACCTGGCATCTCCACCGGTCAGCTATTTTGGGCAGCTGACAGCATTGGAAACTGTACGGTAGATGGAAGGACTGTGGCTGAATTCCCATTCACCTGAATGGGAGCGGAGCTGCAGTACCCTGACATGGCCACTACACAGTGGGCGGAGCCTTCTGCTTACAGCTCCAGCCACTGTATAGCCTGCGGCGCCAGCAGCTGCCTGAAACAGCTGATCGGGGGTGACGAATGACAGATTTCCACCAATCTGATATTGAGGATCTATCCTGAGGACGAGCTATCAATATCCAAGTACCGGAAAACCCCTTTAAAAAGGTTGCCCAGCCAGGAAACAGCTTACAATATTCTAATATAACAAAAGAAGTAATACCTTACCAATACCCTTTTACTTCCCAGGAACTCTGCCAGTCTCTACTTCCTGCTTACTCTTGACACAGACATGTGACTGCTGCAGCCAATCACTGGCCACAATGGTAACCTGCTACAGCCAGTGATAGGCTGCAGTGTCACGGGAATGGTAAGCAATAACTTCTTATGTTATTTTAGAGTTTTGTAAGCTGTTCTCTAAATATTTATTCCCGGCTTTAAAAATGATTGAAAACCACATTGTAGTACCGTGATGAATGTTTTTACATGCATTTTATTATGTGTAGCAAAATTTCATATTACATCAATGGGGAAAAAATGTAAAACATTTTTAGAAAATACTACATGCTCTAAAAAACATGTAATTCAATAACTGGCAATCACAAAAATAGAACCTCTGCAAAAAACAGCATGTGTGAATGTAGCCTTAGAATAAGTAGAGATGAAGAGGTGAATCTGAAGACAACACTGGTTACAGATCAATTCTGCTTAGTCATCACTAAGGACCAGATGGACCGAGCTGCCCTAGCATTCTTTTGTCAATACATAGCCACAATCGCATTGTAGTCAGAGCATTGTTAAGGTGTCCCTCTTGGCTAGGGGTGATTACCACCCATCTGCATCTATTTACACCTAATACTCAATAATGTATTTTTCTTCCTTTCAACCCATCCTTCTTATCTGATCTGATACTTTTTTGCATTTTCTTTACAGAAGTTGTCCAGTCCAGATGCAATCTAAAGCAGATAGCAGATACCCTTAAAGGAACATTAAACACAGAATCCAAGCTAAAAAAAAGAACAACCAGCAAAATGTTACAATCTCCCTATTTTTCTTATTTTGCAGACCATGAAAAATACAACAGAAGTTTAGAAAATTATTCTCTTAGGGCTCTTTCACACTTGCGTTGTTTTTTTCCGGCATAGAGTTCCGTCGTCGGGGCTCTATGCCGGAAAAATCCTGATCAGGATTATCCCAATGCATACTGAATGGAGAGAAATCCGTTCAGGATGCATCAGGATGTCTTCAGTTCAGGACCGGAACGTTTTTTGGCCGGAGAAAATACCGCAGCATGCTGCGCTTTTTGCTCTGGCCAAAAATCCTGAACACTTGCCGCAAGGCCGGATCCGGAATTAATGCCCATTGAAAGGCATTAATCCGGATCCGGCCTTAAGCTAAACGTCGTTTCGGCGCATTACCGGATCCGACGTTCAGCTTTTTCTGAATGGTTACCATGGCTGCCAGGACGCTAAAGTCCTGTCTGCCATGGTAAAGTGTAGTGGGGAGCGGGGGAGCAGCACACCCACCGTCCACGCGGCCCCCGGGGCGCCCCAGAGCGCATGGACCACGCGATCTCTGAGAGCCCCGGGAGCCGCACGGGCGGCAAGCACACTGCTCCCCCGCTCCCCACCACTACCATGGCAACCAGGACTTTAATAGCGTCCTGGCTGCCATAGTAACACTGAACGCATTTTGAAGACTAATCAGTCTTCAAATGCTTTCAGTTCACTTGCGGTGTTACGGATCCGGCGGGCACCTCCGGCAACGGAAGTGCACGCCGGATCCCAATAACGCAAGTGTGAAAGAGCCCTTAGGCTGCAGCCATGTCTTTTCCCCCCAATCTCTCCCCCTACTGATGCCAGTGCACATGAGCCATGGCAGGTTGGAGGGGGTGGTTTAGGCTGTATACTTTTCGTTTACACACTGAGTGTGGCCATTTTGTTAGAATGAATTTCCTAGTTATTATTAGTACATAATAGATTTACAGTACCATAGTACCAGCCGTAGTAGATATATAGCACTAGCCATAGTACCAATAGTACCAGCTGTAGTACATACATAGTACTAGCCATAGTACTAATAGTAACAGCTGTAGTAGATACATAGCACATACAGCTTAATAGTTAATCTGCCTAGTTATGCAGTGATATATCTGCTCTTCACTCATACACGAGATAACTGTTGGCCAAACATCCGTTCAGACAACAGCTATCTTTCCCGGTGCTCCCAGAAATATGCAAGCTTTGTTTGGTGCTGCTGAACACCCCTGAAAGCAACTTATCTCCCCCAAGAACAAAATGAGTTGGGCGTTGAAATCCAACTTGCCCAATACTTGGCTAGATTGGCCAGTATGGCCAGATTTAGCAAAAGAATATGTCACGTTCGGGTGTGGGAGGGAAACGCCACACTGAACATAGGAGGGAATAAGGCCTGGAAACTATGGAAAGGAGATAGACACCTCCTACTAAAACCCAAATCAAAGTCCTGACTAACTACCAGTATGAACAGACCCCAGAGGTAGGTGAGTTCATACACAGGAGGTTTACTAAACATCTCCTGCGATTATTTACAAATAGAATCGCTCAATGAATACTGTGGGGATCGTTATATGCGATTTTTTTATAAGCTCACGATTTTTTAAGACATAATATTCTTATGAGGATTCCTGCGATTTTTTTGAGGTCCATATTCACTGTATACATTGTTTCATTGTCTTAATTCATGGATTTGTTTACTGTTTTATGTACTGGCTCCCTATAATAAATATGTATAACTATTGACGTATTCATAGAGCACTGCTGCTTTGTTTTCCCAAACGTGGAGTGCCCCTCATTTTCTATTGCTCATACACAGGAATACCTAATGTCCTAACTCACCCTATAGGACCCTGGTACTAATGTCAGGGAATGTCCGTGACAGTACCCCCCCCCCCCCCCCCCCCCCATTCTACGGACCCAGGACCAACCTTATCCAGATGAGGCCTTTCACCAAACGACTGGCATTCATGTCAGATGCCGGTACCCACATCCTCTCCTCTGGTCCATAATACTTACTTCCAGTGAACAAGATACTGAAGAGATCTACGGAACTCGAGAGTCAATAATTTTGGCGATCTGGAATTCCAAACTGCCGTCCACCATGACAGGAGCAGGTGGCAAGGGGGACGACTCCAAAGGTTCAACATATCTCTTCAACAAAGATTTGTGAAACACATTATAAATTTTCAGAGCCTGAGGAAGTTCAAGACGAAAAGCTACAGGATTAATAATGGCAGTGATCTTATATGGACCAATAAACCTTGGACCCAACTTCCAAGAAGGAACCTTCAACGTAATATTTCTTGTGGACAGCCACACAAAATCACCCAAACTTAGGTCTGAACCATTCATATGTTTCCTGTCAGCCACACGTTTATACTTGTTGCCCATATTCATCAAGTTATTTTGAATTTTCCGCCATATACAGTAGAAGACAATGATGACGAAAAACGTTCCTCCTCAGGGATACCGGAAGTATCTGAACCAGAGAATGTGCCAAATTGCAGGTGAAACCCATATGCCCCCAAAAAATGGCGACTTACCAGTGGACTCCTGTCTACAATTGTTTATGGCAAACTCTGCCAAAGATAAAAACGTGGACCATTCCTCCTGGTTCTCAGAGACAAAACATCTTAAGTAAGTCTTCAGACTTTGATCTGTCCATTCGTCTGAGGATCAAAAGCAGAAGAAAAAGACAGTTGTACCCCCAGCCGAGTACAGAACGCCTTCCAGAATCTGGACACAAACTGAGTCCCACAATCCGAGACCACATCAGAGGGAATGCCATGAAGTTTCACAATGTTGTCAACAAACACTTTCGCAAGTGTTTTAGCATTAGGTAGGCCAGGCAATGCTATAAAGTGCACAATTTTACTAAAACGATCAACTACCACCAGAATAACTTCCATTCCAGACGAATTAGGCAGATCAGTAATATAAACCAAGTGAGTCCATGGTCTGGACGGTATGGGCAACGGAAGAGATCCAGAAGGTCAAGCATGTGTCACCTTAGCACCTGCACAGATACTAAAGGCCGACACATAGTCCTCAACACACTTACGCAACCCTGGCCACCAGAATCTATGAGAGATGAGGTCGGCAGTGGATCTACTCCCAGGGTATCCCGTAAGAACCATACAGTGATGTTCCTCAAACACCTTATGACGCAATTCTGATGGAACAAACAATTTACTAGAGGGGCAAGACTCCGATGCATATCCCTGAACCTCTAACACCTTCACCTCTAGGTCAGGGTATAGAGCGCATATCACCACCCCCTCCGGTAGTATCGGACTCGGATTTTCAAAATCACCACCTCCAACTATGTGACAAGGCATCTGCCTTGACATTCTTAACCCCAGGACGATAAGTGACAATAAAATTGAATCTGGTGAAAAGCAAAGACCTTCTGGCCTGGCTCGGGTTCAGTCGTTTATCCGACTTCAGGTAAGCCAGATTTTTGTGATCTGTGAACACCTTGATCGGATGAATTGCCCCTTCCAACCAATGACGCCACTCCTCAAAAGCCAACTTAATGGCCAGCAACTCTCTGTTACCCACATCGTAATTTCTCTCTGCGACAGAGTTTTTTAGTGGAAAAATGCACATGGGCGCCATTTACCAGGTGACGGGCCCTGCGATAAGACTGCTCCTAACCCCACCTCGGACGCGTCAACTTCCACAATGAAAGGTTGTGATACATCCGGCTGCACCAATATAGGGGCAGAAGTGAAGAACTCCTTAGCCGCAGAAAAGGCTCCCAATGCCGAATCAGACCACACTGAAACATCCGTCCCTTTATTAGTCATGTCAGTTAAGGGTTTCACCACTGTCGAATAGTTCTGAATACATTTTTGGTAATAGTTGGTGAACCCCAAAAACCACATAAGAGCCTTCAGATTTTTGGGTCAATCCCAGTCCAATACAGGACTTTCTCTGGATCCATTCGAAAACCTGAAGATGACAGCAGGTAGCACAACAATTGAACCTCTTTTTCAGCAAAAACACACTTCTTTAAATTTGCATACAATTTATTATCCCTTAGGATCTGTAACACCTGTCTAATGTGATCCTGATGAGTCTCCATGTCTGGAGAATAAATTAGTATGCCATACAAATACATGACAACAAACCTCCCCACCAGGTGATGAAAAATGTCATTCACAAAATTCTGGAAAACCGCAGGAGCATTGGTCAATCCAAAAGGCATGACCAGGTTCTCAAAGGGACCCTCTAGGGTATTAAAACCAGTCTTCCATTCATCCCCTTTCTTGATCCTGACCAAATGATATGCCCCCCTTAAGTCCAACTTGGAGAACACCTTAGCATCAACAATCTGGTTAAACAAATCAGGAATCAAAGAAAGGGGGTAAGGATCACAGACAGTAATCCGATTGAGCTCACGGAAATCCAGACATGGCCTAAGAGTTCCGTACTTATTTTTTAACAAAAAAAAAAACTGCTGCCACAGGAGATTTGGAAGGTCTTATGTGTCCTTTAGCCAAACTCTCGGTAATATACTCTCTCATGGCCGTTCTTTCGGTTCCAGAAAGGTTATACAACCTAGATTTGGGCAACTTAGCTCTGGGAATAAGGTTGATAGGACAATCATATTCCCTATGCGGAGGTAAATCCTGGCATCCACTTTCAGAAAATACATCGGCAAAATCAGATATAAAAGAGGGCAATGTTTTAGTGGTTAAAGCAGAAAAATATGTATTCAGATAATTGTCAACGCAATAATCACCCCCCAATCCAGAATCTGTCTAGCTTGCCAATCAGTGGTTGGATTGTGCCTGTTTAACCACGGAAAACCCAGAACCAACAGAGCAGGAAGACCCTCCAACACAAAACACAAGATAAATTCTTGATGAAAGTCACCCACTCTTAATCGGATGTCATGCACCATCTGAGATATACACTTCTAGAGGTACAGAATCAATAGCAAAAATGGAAATGTTTTTCTCTAATGCACTTGGAGACAACCCGTGCATACGGACAAACTGAGCATCAATCAGGTTCACCCCTGGCCCACTGTCGATAAACACCTTAATCCCCACAGCCTTGGACTCTAGCGCCACCTTGGCAGTCACGAGATATCGGGTACTACCAGTCACAGACAAATGCACGTTCGGACTCCCCTTTTACTTCTCCAAGAGTCAGATGGGAATTAGATGCCCCCCTTTTTTTTTTGACACATGAATGCATGGACATACATCAATAAAATGTCCCTTTTGTCTGCAGAAAAAGCACATTCCCTTCCAACGACTAATGCACTTAAAATCAGATTCAGGAGTAGCTCCCCCTAATTGCATGGGTTTGTCCCCAGACATAAACCCAGGAGTATCTTCACCCAAAGTGTCAGAGGAAGACGATACGTTATGTGATAGACGCCTGAGAGAGAGATCTAGGGGCCCCCACTCTCAGGACGTACTATCAATGCGTACTTCAAGAGACATAGCGGCTTCCAGAGACTTAGGATTTTCATGAAAGGCCAAAGCCTCCTTCTCTGATAATCCCTGACAGAAATGACTACGGAGAGCCAGATCGTTCCACTCAGTATCCATAGCCCACCTCCTAAACTCCGCGCAATAGATCTCAGCAGAACAATTTCCCTGATGAAGGCCACGTAGCTTGGTCTCAGCCAGGGAGGTCCGATCCAGGTCATCATAGAGCTTTAAAAAAATGCATCCACCGACCGGAGCCCCTGCAGCTGTCCGGCTAGTGCAGCAATAGGACCCATGGCTGTATTGAAACAAGCAAAACAAATGACGGTTTTGGTGGTTTATAGTGTCGTGTTCGGGTTTCCCTCAAACACCACACCGAAAATAGGAGGGAAAGGGGTGATGGAATAAGGCCTGGAAACTAGGGAAAGGAGATGGACACCTCCTAGTAAAACCCTAATCAAAGTCCTGACTGACTACCAGTATGAACAGACCCCAGAGATAGGTGAGTTCATACACCGGAATACCTAATGTCCTAACTCACCCTATAGGACCCTGGTACTAATGCCAGGACTGAGACAACCTGTTCCTCCAAAAGGAAGGACAAACAGGAGTCTCCCTCAGGCCTTAATACAAATGACAGGAAAATGCAACACACAAAATAACCCAAACAAAATACAAAAGGGAAAGAAAACACTTAACTTCAAGTGGCTATTGCAGCACCAGGAACTCAGCTGAGATCCATACACCAGCTATCCACAACTCAAACTGAAGCTATAAACCGCATAGAATAGTGGGAGAAACAACAATAAATAGAGAAGGTTAAATGACCATAATAGCCACACCTGGGGAAAGAAGGTGTGGCAAGCGCCAGAAACACTGACGTCATTTGATCCAAACCGAAAACATGTCAGATCAAACCACGTGTTGCCAGTCAGGAGACTCAGAAATCAGATACTGTCTTCTAAAGGGTCATAAGGGGCATCACTAAAGGAGGCTACAGTTACAATCAGTCCTGAGTGGCCCACTGTTTATTTTCTGTCCTGTGACATCACTGTTTGCTATGACTGTAGTGGGATATAACTGTGTGCATTACCTTTTATTGCTGCATTTATTATGTTCATTACCTCTGTACTGTGACATCAAAGTGTACAATTATATCATAAGGTTTGTCTCCCCATGTTGCCACATCATTGAACCCCTGTACCATGGAATCAGTGTCTTGCATTCCCACGGTACTGTGGCATCACTGTGTTCATTTTCCTTGTATTATGATACTTTGTGTAATATTCTGAAATCACTGTGGTCCCTAGCCTTTAGCTGTGGCATCGCCGTTTATTATACCCTTTTTGTAAAATCACTTTGCATTTAACACCAATACTGTGATCTCCTTGTATGAATAACCATTTTCTTTGACTTACAGCATGTATTATCCATGTGTAGTGACATCATTATGTTTGTTTTTCCTGTTTTGTGACATCACTTTGGTCACAGTCCATCTGCTGTGACTATACTGTGTAAAGTTGGGTTCATATCTGCATTGTGAACTCCAGCACTGGACACTGTATCTGGTATATATGTTGGCTTTCATCCAGACAAAAAATAGTACAAGCAGCATTTTTTGCCTTGGCGAAAGACGTTATATGTTCCAGAAAGGAGCCGGATCCCATTACAGTGAATGGAGATCTGGCGGTGCACAGTGGTATACGGTTATGCCTGTTCCTCCGCTGGAAATGACTGACGTTTCGGCCCAGTGCAGATGTTCGGCCCTGCCAATCAGCAGTTTGGACGGAGCGCCAGGACCTCTTTCCAGACCAGTGATGTGATGTTCATCGGTCACATGGCCTATGCGCAGTGTAGTCCTATTCAAGTGAATTGGACTGCAGTAGCAAGGACAGCCTCCCTACAATGTATAGGACTGTACTTGGTTTGCTGTGAGAAGGCTGCAGCGTTCACTAGAGTGCAGCATCTCTTTCAAACTGCTAAGCGTCAGGGTTTCCGGGAGTCAGTTCCCCACCGATCTGATATTGATGACCTATGTTGAGGTGAAATCCAACATGCCCCAGCCTTCTCTCCCGACATGTGTCATCGAGAAAGATTTGGGATAAATACAGTATATTGTTACAGCTAATTACAGAGTGACTATGTGTGAAGATCAAATGTATTACAAAGGGTATGGTCATCATCACTCAAGAGTACATTTTACTACTCTGGATGTGGATCTCAGCTGGAGGTACAAGTATCCTTGGGGAGATGGGGGGGTTTGAGATATATAAAGGGGCAGCTCCTATCTTCTATCCAAAATATCTGGTGTAGAAGCCAAGAGAGCAATTTTTTATTTCCTCTCTATTAAAAGTTCTTAAACTTGCAGCAATGTTATCCAGAACACTGGGTATGGGATCTGCCTTCCCTGACAAGCAAATCAGTCATTGCTTTCTGTTTGTCCTAATATTTTAGACACCCGTCATTACGAATGCTGCCTCATACTAGGATTTGCCAATTGGGTATCACTGGTCACCAGCTTTGTGGTTGTAATACGTAGTGGGGTAAAAAAAATCATAGGAGGTACATGACGACCTTCTCTACCTGGGTCAAAAATAACAAAAAAGTCACCCTTCCTTCACAAACAGCGCCCCTTTTGTAAATGGGCTGTGTGTGGAATTGCAGCTCAGCCCCATTCTTTGATTCATTTAGTTCATAGATTTATATATTGATATAAGTCAATAGGTCATCAATATCAGATCGGTGGGGGTCCAAGTCCTGGCACCCCATCCAATGAGCTGTTTCAGAAAGCCACTGGTGCTGGAAACTATACAGTGAATGGAGCTGGCAGAAGGCTCTGTCCACTGAATAGTGGCTGAGCTGGCGTAGTGGACAATTTCCTTTAAAGTGAACCTGTCATGAGGATTTCTCCTCTGAAGAATCATGCTGGCTGGCCCCCCTAGCGGCTTGATTGATATCCGACAGACTGCAGCACCTAGCATATGCTCAGGGACAGCACCTCACTTCACTGCTGAAGGTCTGGATGCCACTGGAGATGGCTTGTCATTATAATAAATGCATGCTGGCTTCAACATACTTTTTCTATGCTATGCGTAGAAATACGTAACGTAAAATCAACCAGAATAAAGAAGGACATCATTGTCAACCGGTTACCCTGGATAACATGGTGGTGGTGATTTGGGGCCTCATGACCAGGGTGGTGGTGATTTGTGGCCTAAGTCCTCATGACAGTTTCCTTTTAATATTTCTCTTTACAATTTGACTTCCATTAGTAGTCTATAAATATGTTTGACTACTATCAGACCCTTTTTTTAATTCATCTTTCCTCTGGTTCTTTGCTTAAAGGGATGTTTCAGCACAAATAAAAGCTCTCCCCCAGGCGGCACATGTTTTAAAAAAAACCAATATAACATATACTCACCTCATGCAGTCCCCACCGCTGCCATTCTGACGCTATCAAGGTCCCTGCTGCGCTCCACTTCCTGCTCCTGTCTTGACACAACAGGAAGTGGCTGGTAATGCCTCTCAGACAATCACTGGCTGCAGTGATAACTTGCCTCAGCTAGTGATTGGCTGAGCAGCAGTCCCTGCCATTTCCTGCCATGCCGAGACAGGAGGAGATAGTGGAGCACAGCGGGGACCTGGGCACCATCAGAATGGCAGCCATAGGGGATGGGCAAGGTAAGAAGAAATTATTTTATAACACATGAAGCTCTGGGGATAGGGCAGAAATACCTTTTAAGGATAAAAGGAGGAAAAAATTCCCTATAAGAGGGCATCTCAACAGTCCTCATGTACCGGCCATGTTTTAAGGATTTCCCAACAGTTGTAGTAATTATGGAAGTACCGGCTCTGATTAAAGGAGTTGTACAGTACATGCACTCTTGCCTAGTACAAGGTCTGAGGGGGGTGGAGCACGACACAAGGATTCTGTATGCTTCTTTGTGTAATGTACCTCCCCTTCAAGCCCTGCACTAGCAATAAGATACTGTATACACTTTATATAGCGTCCTTATCCTCAATACTTGGCATGTTAGGAATTACTGGTAGGCTGGGGTCAAGAAACAATGCCATGGCAAAGAAAACTACATCAGGAGATGACAATAGTAACCTACCTAGGGCATGTTGTATAGCTTGAAGAGGTAAGTAGAAGACGACGTGCTGTATAGTGAGGAGAGTACTTCCAAATTCCAGTACATTAAAAAATAATATCTTTGCTTTACTAATTATGGGTTGTGGCTTTATTTACTAAAATGCTAAGTTGAACTCTAATATCAAACCGGTAATTAACTTTCACTAATCTGTTTCCATTGGGTAGACAAATAAATGCATTTGTCTGACTGACTGTTATGGATTACTGCCCCCTTGTTCCCCTGTGAGTGTGCATTTTTCAGACAAAAAGGAAAAATTAAAGATAACAATGCATATCTGGCTGAACAGTCAAGCTGACCAGTTGGTATAGCAGTGGGGACAGCTCTTGATCTGAACAAGGGTCCTATGGAAACCAATTTCATGTGGTTTTTCCAGGTCAACCAAATTTCTGATCATTACTTAGTTACATAGTTAATACGGTTGAAAAAAGACATACGTCCATCAAATTCAACCAAGGGATAGGTGGGGATGCGAATCCCAAAAGGAAATGAGACTCAGATTTCTACACGTTTTCCTAAGCATTAATGTTTTTTCTTTTAAGAATTCCTCTAAACCCTTTTTTAAACTGTTCACTGTTCCTGCTGTGACCACGTCCTGAGGAAGTCTATTCCACACATTCACAGTTCTTACAGTAAAGAAGCTTTGGCGCTTCTGGAGACTGAACTTTTTCTTCTCCAGTCGGAGGCCGTGCCCCCTTGTCTTTTGAGGGTATTTTACATGGAACAGCTTTTCACCGTATTTTTTGTATGGCCCATTTATATATTTGTATAGGTTAATCATGTCCCCCCCTTAGACGTCTCTTCTCAAGACTAAATAAATTCAATTCTTTTAATCTTTCTTCATAACTAAGACCCTCCATGCCCCTTATCAGTTTAGTCGCTCTCCTTTGTACTTTTCCAGCTGCAGTGCGTCCTTTCTATGTACTGGTGCCCAGAACTGAACTGCATATTCCAGATGAGGCCGCACCAACACTTTGTAAAGTGGTAATATTACATCCCTGCCGTGCGAGTCCAGGCCTTGTTTAATGCATGACAATATCCTGGTGGCCTTAGAAGCCTCTGATTGACATTGTATGCTGTTATTTAATCTACCGTCCACAAGGACACCCAAATCCTTCTCTATACAGGTCCTTCTCAAAAAATTAGCATATTGTGATAAAGTTCATTATTTTCTGTAATGTACTGATAAACATTAGACTTTCATATATTTTAGATTCATTACACACAACTGAAGTAGTTCAAGCCTTTTCTTGTTTTAATATTGATGATTTTGGCATACAGCTCATGAAAACCCCAAATTCCTATCTCAAAAAATTAGCATATTTCATCCGACCAATAAAAGAAAAGTGTTTTTAATACAAAAAAAGTCAACCTTCAAATAATTAAGTTCAGTTATGCACTCAATACTTGGTCGGGAATCCTTTTGCAGAAATGACTGCTTCAATGCGGCGTGGCATGGAGGCAATCAGCCTGTGGCACTGCTGAGGTGTTATGGAGGCCCAGGATGCTTCGATAGCGGCCTTAAGCTCATCCAGAGTGTTGGGTCTTGCGTCTCTCAACTTTCTCTTCCCAATATCCCACAGATTCTCTATGGGGTTCAGGAGAGTTGGCAGGCCAATTGAGCACAGTAATACCATGGTCAGTAAACCATTTACCAGTGGTTTTGGCACTGTGAGCAGCAGCCAGGTCGTGCTGAAAAATGAAATCTTCATCTCCATAAAGCTTTTCAGCAGATGGAAGCATGAAGTGCTCCAAAATCTCCTGATAGCTAGCTGCATTGACCCTGCCCTTGATAAAACACAGTGGACCAAACCAGCAGCTGACATGGCACCCCAGACCATCACTGACTGTGGGTACTTGACACTGGACTTCAGGCATTTTGGCATTTCCCTCTCCCCAGTCTTCCTCCAGACTCTGGCACCTTGATTTCCGAATGACATGCAAAATTTGCTTTCATCCGAAAAAAGTACTTTGGACCACTGAGCAACAGTCCAGTGCTGCTTCTCTGTAGCCCAGGTCAGGCGCTTCTGCCGCTGTTTCTGGTTCAAAAGTGGCTTGACCTGGGGAATGCGGCACCTGTAGCCCAATTTTCAGCACGACCTGGTACCTGCTCACAGTGCCAAAACCACTGGTAAATGGTTTACTGACCATGGTATTACTGTGCTCAATTGGTCTGCCAACTCTCCTGACCTGAACCCCATAGAGAATCTGTGGGATATTGGGAAGAGAAAGTTGAGAGACGTAACACCCAACACTCTGGAGGAGCTTAAGGCCGCTATCGAAGCATCCTGGGCCTCCATAACACCTCAGCAGTGCCACAGGCTGATTGCCTCCATGCCACGCCGCATTGAAGCAGTCATTTCTGCAAAAGGATTCCCAACCAAGTATTGAGTGCATAACTGAACTTAATTATTTGAAGGTTGACTTTTTTTGTATTAAAAGCATTTTTCTTTTATTGGTCGGATGAAATATGCTAATTTTTTTAGATAGGAATTTGGGGTTTTCATGAGCTGTATGCCAAAATCATCAATATTAAAACAAGAAAAGGCTTGAACTATTTCAGTTGTGTGTAATGAACCTAAAATATATGAAAGTCTAATGTTTATCAGTACATTACAGAAAATAATGAACTTTATCACAATATGCTAATTTTTTGAGAAGGACCTGTAAGTGACTCTCCCAGTGTTACATCACCTAGGACAGCGAACCTTTTAGAAACCGAGTGCCCAAACTGCAACCCAAAACCCACTTATTTATCGCAAAGTGCCAACACGGCAATTTAACCTGAATACTACAGTCCAATATAGTATATTTTCCATGTACTTTACATTTAGCTATAATATCCTGCCTACATTCAGTGCTCTGCCTGTGCCGATGAATGGCAGGAAAAGACTTAGGGTACTTTCACACTAGCGTTATTCTTTTCCGGTATTGAGTTCCGTCCTAGGGGCTCAATACTGGAAAAGAACTGATCAGTTTCAGCCTAATGCATTCTGAATGGAGAGCATCCGTTCAGTATGCATCAGGATGTCTTCAGTTCAGTCAATCTAACGGTATTTGGCCAGAGAAAATACTGCAGCATGCTACAGTATTTTCTCCGTCCACAATTCCGGAACACTTGCAGGAATGCCGGATCCAGCATTATTTGCCATTAAAATGCATTTATGTCGGATCCGGCACCAAGTGTTCCGGCAAAACGGATCCGGACCTTTAAAAATGCAAAAAAATAAATACCGGATCCGTTTTTCCGGATGACACCGGAGAGACGGATTCGGTGTTTCAATGCATTTGTTAGACGAATGCGATCCGTTTGCACACGGATTTCCGCATCCGGCAGGCAGTTCCGGCGACTGAACTGCCTAGCGGATCTTCACAACGCAAGTGTGAAAGTACCCATAGGCATATTGGTACCCCATAGACTTTTTCCAGGGCGTGGGTGCCAACAGAGAGGGCTCTGAGTGCCGCCTCTGGCACCCGTGCCATAGGTTCGCCACCACTGACCTAGGACATATGAAGCACAGAGATTATTACTACCAATATGCATAACTTTACATTTGTCCACATTGAACCTCATTTGCTAAGTTGATGCCCAATCATTTAAGTGTTCAAGTCAGCTTGTAGTTTATGGACATCTTCCATAGACCGTACACTTCTACACAGCTTAGTGTCATCTGCAAAAATAGAAATGGTGCTATTAATCCCGTCCTCAATATCATTAATAAATAAATTAAATAATAAAGGGCCCAGCACTGAACCTTGGGGTACACCACTTATAACCTGGGACCATTTTGAATAGGAATCATTGACCACAACTCTCTGGACACGGTCCTTCAGCCAGTTTTCAATCAAATTACAAACTATACTTTCCAAGCCTATAGGTCTATAATTACCTGTGGAGGACCTTATCTCTTTTTGAATATGGGTACCACATTATCTTCTCCTATGTTTTCCAATCCTGTTTGTATATTGGGATACTGCACCTTTTTTGACTGGAAAAAAGGTTGACCCTCCAACGACAGAAAGGATTTTTTACTGTAAAAGCTGTGAAGCCATGGAACAATGACTTTAGGATCTGGTCTTAGCACTGGATCATCTCAAGAGAGGCTTAGATGGTTTCATGAAGAAAATTTCTATGGTTTATCTAAACATACAAAACACCCAGGTTGATCCAGTCTGATCACCAGTAAGGTCAGAAATGTTTTCTCCCTGTGGGTCACGTTTCTAGGGGTTATTGTCTTTACTATGGATTTTTTTCTTTCTCTCCGACACCCTCTTCCATTTCCCTGGCTGAATTCAATGGAGATATCATAGTTTCTAAATAAATTTGAATTAGGATGAATTAATAACAGTTTCGACAGGTCAACTTTATATGGTTTCACTAGTTTAATTCCCCATTAAAAGCCCTACAATGGAAAGTTGGGACAGCATAAAGGGGAATCTGCTGATCTGGAGCACACCGACTAAGACAAGATGCCCATTGATTTTACTGGGCACCATGTCATGCTTCATTTCTTCTGCAAACAGGGCACAGTTTTTAGTCTATTCCAGCACCAAAAATATCCATAATTGCCCTCTCTATGTAGAACCTGCAATCTGTAAAAGAGGTTGTGTGCGCTCCAAAAATTAGAGGCAAACATCTTGAGGATAGGAAATTACACCCCGCCTAACGAACCCATAGGTTAGATGGTCAGAAACGGTAAGCCTAATAAAACACCTGTTTTTTGTAGGTAACACATGCAACATATCTACAGCTCCTTTGTATATCTGCAGTAAAATTATAGTCTACCTTAATTAATAATAATTAGAGCAAAAGAAGCAGATATGACTATAGTGCAGTGAAGGTTGCAGTGAAGGATGGTGGGACAATGACAGCTGGGTGCACAGCAATGGGAACTGCAGATATGTATGATTAACTCGTCCACGCACATCCATCATGAATCTATATATAGGTCTCTATTGACCCCACCATGCAGTTACCTTCTGCCTGCTCTCTAGCTGACATATATTAATATGTCTGTGAGCAAGCACCTGGATCATCACCATCTCTGCAGAGCAGATTGGGGTTGTCATGTTGCTATGGCAAAGGCAACGTCTGCTGGTGGCAAATGCTACCTCGTCTTGCATGGCAAGGGTGAATGCACAAAAAGGCTTTCCTGGATTTTGGGCATTTTTGCAAGATTTGCAGGAACATTTTTCAGTGGAGCAATTCCATAGTACACCTTCTCAAGATTTATGGTCAAAAATACATTGCTGGAACACTGCAGGGAACACATTGGTTTTATGGGCCTTCAGAGCATTAGAAATAAAGATGCTCTGCACCGGTACAAGCAATGTAAGCATCAAGGATGCATGCAATTGATTAATGGATCAGACTTGGATTAGACCTCCACCTAGCTTTAATTTTCTAGGATCCCTGGTGACTTTCTGACCCTATATCTCCCAGGCCCTGTCCTGAAAACCTTATCCATGTGAGGGCCAAGTGTGACATCATAACAGGAGGCGGAATAATGCTCAGGAAAACAGGAGGACCTGAGAGGGGGGGGGGCATTCAGGGGACAGAGAGATACCAGTGCACCTGCCAATCAAATATTCATCTTGATAGACAGTGTTACCAATCACCCATCGAATACCATAACCGGGGAAGGATAACTCTGGTAGATGGCCATATATGGCCAAATTCACATCCATATGTCCTAACTATCCTGTCTCATCCATCAAAGGACTAAATCAACCAATAGAGTATGAATAACCATAGAACCCAATGACCTATCAGTAATGAAGTCCATGATCAATTCATTATTTCTCCCATTACCTGTAAAATGAATGCACTAATTATAATTATCCACCCCGATTTATCAATCGCTCCATATTCCTAATTGACAGTCTCTGCATTTCCAGACTTTGCCAACAGCTCGTGCCATCCATAGGTAGCCGGAAAAAAACCAATGTATCAATAACTCAATACACCCCCCCATACATCCCTCACCAATTGCCAATCGGTACACCCAGGATCATCAATATTAATGCTAAATTATCCCTGGCTATTTGACAAGTACACAACCCTCCCTCTTCTCCCCCCAACCACCCACCCCCCATTATTTTCTGCCCAGCAGTGGGTGCCAGTCACCTATGATAATGCCCCTGCAATCCATGAATAGTCTTTAGCGTTATACAACCCCCCCAATCACCCCAAACCTCACCCTGAATCTAATCACCTCCCCCGAAGGAATATACGCAGACACACAGCAGTGGCTTCCAGACATCAACACATTATTTGTGCAAATATACCGGTATACGTGGACGTATTTATAGATCCATATGGGCATGCAACCGGTTTTTCTGAGTACTACAGGTATTCAATAATGGACACCTATAGATATCTGCTATCGTATCATGAGTTGGGTTAACAAATTCTTCACTCTACACCATAGACACCCCCCCCCCCCTTTCCTTGCATCACACACCCTACATGCCCCCATCTGCGCCAGAAGGCCCTGGATTGCATCCCCGGTGTTAAAAAAAAAATAAATGCATTGGTGTATATAGCATACAGCTATATATTAACCTATGCTTTCCCTGATCATAGAATCAAGGGGTGGCATCAATGAATAACCCTTCCCCCAGGGTGCCTCATTGCTCCAGCTGCAGGTGAGGGATCAGATGGTGCCTTACTTGCCAATCTCTTCATACAGCTGGTATTCATCTGTAAAACGTGTGCAGGTTACAGCCATGTCTGCATGGGATCCAGGCTCTGCAGTGCTTCTTGGCGCTAGGAAGGAAGAGATCTCTTCAGCCTTGATTTAGGGAGAGCGGCAGGGGCAAGTGGCTGTGATGAGATCTGGGTAGTTTGCACCCTTCTAGTCCTGTTATTTGCTTTTTCTCCCCCCCTCTGTGTGCCCCTCCTGTAGGGATCTCTGCGTCTCTTTTCTACCAGGAAAAAAAATAATAAAAAAAATCCCAGAAAAGATGAAGAATAATAGAGAAAGGCGGAGAGGTACGGAGAGAGTGACAGAGGAGAGGGGAGACTGCAGGAATTGGGGGAGATAGGGAGGAAGAGAGAGAGAAAAAGAGAGAGAGGAGAGGTAGTCAGTAGCCGCTCTGAATGTGCCTTGCCTGTATTAATTTCAGACTGAGAGAGAACAAGAGGGAGGGATGGGAGGGAGAAAAGGAAAGAGAGAGGGAGGGCAGAGATAGAGTAGAGATACAGGGGGATGACAGAACGAGAGGGAGAGACAGGAGAGAAAGTGCGAGGACAGGACACAAGCTCACATTTGCTGGCGAATCTATCACGCCTTGCACTGCAGATACAAATGCAAGGGGTTAAAGTTGACCGCTAGCAGCTGATTACACCAGCCAACGACTGGATACCTATCATGTCATAATTAATTGGTGGGTCATGTCAATATGTAAACCTACAGCCATAGACGTAATGATCTTTGGCCCAATACAACCAATTACGAACCTCGGATACGCTCAACTATTATCCATGTATTACCTATTCATTAAATAGCTCCACCATATTCCGCAGCTCTGTCATGGGAATGCATTCGCCGGAGGATTGTGTTTGGGGGGGGGGGGGGGGAGGTCTTACCATTTAATTCCTTAAGCAACCAACACGGTCACACAGGGTGAATTTCACCAGATTCTAACGAATCTGAACAGGAAATTGATCTACAGCATGACAGCGATCGGAGATGATCAATTCCTCAAACATGTGTCTGAGAATCGTGAAGGATGATTGATCGAGAGGGGGTGCTAAGAAAACTGATCACGGAATTTACGACAAAGCTGCTGCAATTAGTTAATACGCTTACGGGAGTAGTAGCCCAGTTTTATGGATTTAAAAATGAATTTATTTATTATTTATTTAATAAATAAATACATTTATTTTAAAAAAAAACGACATTTAAGATAAATAAAAAAAAATGTAATATATAAGTAAAAACGGAACGGTGGTAGCATTTTGGGAAGCTGTTCTGTCGCGGTAGCATCGTAGCGCAGAAATCAGATGTGTAGTTAATAGGAACTTCTGAATTCTATTCGCACATTATATTAGTGACCGCTGCAGTTTTCACGCATTATTTTTTTTTTTGCCGCAGTTGTTGCAACCGCTGAGTGCCTCGGCTCTATTGTACGTATCCAATTTCATATAAGCGCAAACAAAGCGTTTCCTTCTGTCGGATTCTGTACGAATCAGACAGAAAAAATGTGGCTTGCTCCATTGGATTTAATAATGAGGAGAAATGCAGGAGAATCTTCTTTATTTGGTAGCACGCTCCATTGGTTATTGTATTATGGAGATATACTACCCTTGAAGCATGGCATCTAGGAGACGAACGATAGATAGATAGATATGAGATAGATATGAGATAGATAGATAGATAGATAGATAGATAATAGATATGAGATAGATAGATAAATAATAGATATGAGATAGATAGATAGATAGGAGATAGATAGATAGATAGATAGATGATAGATAGATAGATAGATAGATAGATAGATAGATAGATAGATAGATGATAGATAGATAGATAGATAGATAGATAGATAGATGATAGATAGATAGATAGATAGATAGATAGATAGATAGATAGATCTGAGATCAGGGCCGGGCCGACACAGAGGCTGGGGAGGCTCCAGCCTCAGGGCGCAGGCCAGCTCCCCAGCCTCTGGGCGGGTTGGGGTGGATGTCTGATTAATAACAAACATACATATCTAAATGGCGGGGGGCGCACTTGGGCAGCTCAGCCTCTGTTGGTGGTGGACCTTGTTCCAGCCCTCTCTGAGATAGATAGATCAATCTGAGATAGATATATAGATTTGTTGCAAACTCTCTCATTCATCTGGATGGGGCTTGCCGAAATCAGAAGAACATATCCGCCACATGTGAAATCGCTGTAATATACGTTTGTACTAATCGCTCCACAGGTTCATGTTATGGACCCATAGGCACTCTGTGTGCTGCAGTATGGTGCCTCTGTGAGGCTCTGTACGCTCCAGCATTACTTCTACAGTTGGATACCTCTGTAATATGGCACATGTTAGCGCATGCTACATTTTTTTCTTTCATAGATTCATGTCAAATAAACTTCTGTGAATTGAAGGCACAGTTGTATAGTATGGGCCCATAGAAGGATATAGATGTTATGGGCACATACAACATGGATCTATAATATGACCATATACAGTACATAAACCGTAACTCAAAAATTCTGGTATATTAGCAGTTAGAGGGGATTTTGTAGACTCAATATTTTTCACATATCCACAGGCTGGTGTCTGATCATTGGTGGACCCACCACAGAGATTCCCACTGGTAACAAAATTGGGGCCCCATGTCCTCTATTTCTCTTCACTGACCATGGTGAGGAAGAATATGTGTAGATAGATACTGAAGCATGCCCCCGGCCACTCCATTCAAGGTTTATAGGCTGACAGAAACTGCTGAGATCCGTACTGGGAATGGGGGACTTGGGTGGGGCCCCCAGCAATCAAATACTTAGCTATCCACAAAAAAGATTATAAATGTTTATTCTGGAAAAAAGTAAACCATTAATATTATACTACCTCCAATTCACAATCACAAGGCCCAAGGAGCTGAGATATGTGGAGTTATTTGCAGGCCCCTTGCGGTATTCACCGATCCCTGTGCTCCTGGTGTCATGGATGAAACAATGTGGTCACCAATAATCAAATGGATGAAACTCACTGATGACAACAGTCTCCATATCTCAGACAGCCAAATAGACTCTACTGTGTCAGACTCCATCAAACAGCTTCATATATCTCAGCTCCCTGGAGGTCTGTGGGAGTGATACACAAACTTAAAGGGGTTCTGTACCTTTTTCCCACTGATGATCTATCCTTTGGATAGATCGTCAGCATCTGATCGGCGGGGGTCTGACACCCGGGACCCCGACCTATCAGCTATTTGAGAAGGCATTATTATCACTGGCCTTGTCACGGCTCAGCCCCTGGTGTCGGACCGCCGCCGATCAGATTGTTTCAGGCGCAGCACTATGAAGTGCCTTTTGCGCTGTGGCATTAGAAGAATTTTGATATCTCTGACTTTTAGTCTAACCAGACTGTCTATTACTCTGTAATTCCTCTAGCGCCGTTCTATGGAAACAGTAGGTTTAAAGAGCACACCAAATGCTTGAAATAACTTCTTTATTAACTTCAACTTTTCTTCATATATAACACTGCCGCCTCCGCAGCAGATAGTCCATGTATATAACACGTGTTGAAAATATATCACAAAATGGCGGTATGCATAAGATGGTGGTTCAACTGTTCAATCTTATCATTCAACATAAAATGGTGTATATACATCTCTCTTGAGTATTTGTACTCACTTTGAATTATTTACCCACTTTATGATCACTCTGAGAGGTATATCTGAGGTCTAACTAATAGTTCTACTTGCTGAATTTGGTCGCAGTTTACAATATGCAGTTAGCAGTAACTATTTGCAGATTGGTTGAGTATGATCTGGTATGGTTGTATGCAATTTGGATTGCAATATGGAATTTGAATTTGGATTGTGAACTTTGTAGTTTGCAATTGGTGGAACTGTAAGTAAACACAAATATAACTGGTTCAGTATACAGTTCTAATCACTATATTAACCTAGGAACCTATTTTGGCCTCTCTGCTTCCATAAAACACAGCTCTTGGTGGAGTGAATGTCTGTTCAGCTTCACTCCTCTGGTGTAATGAATCTAGCAGCTCCTGCTAGTGGAATTTCCCACACAGGCTGTGTGTGAGGCTGGCTGTGATTGGCCAAGACTCCTGCTGTGTGTGAGGCTGGCTGTGAATGGTCAAGACTCCTGCCCAGCAACAACAGTTTAACTCTATGCTTTCTGTTGTTTCTGCTGTGTCATTGAGCTTACCTTACATCATACAATGAATCTTAAAGGCATATTATCTTTTCTGCTTCTGTGAACACAATATATATAACAGTTATATGACATCCAAACATGAAGTCACTGTAAATAACTCTGCTTTTGTCTTTAACACTCTAACATACGAACTGTATTAAGGTTATTGGCAGGTTTAGCTGTATAAACATATGAGCTATATTACCAACCTAGGACAGGTCTTAGCTGGCCAGCTACACAGATGCTGATGATCTGTCCAAAGGATAGATCAGTAAGAAAAAAGTACAGAACCCCTTAAAATTTTCAGATTTTGCATGGAGTTAAACCTCATGCACATAGCTCCATTATGGGCTAATGCTGCGTACTTCAGATTTCATACAAAGAATAAAAATCATTGGCACGTTTCATTGCATTTCGTGTTATGGAGGTGTAATGGGGAGAATACAGTTCTATACAAAGGTACCATATGGCAGTAATATGGTACCAAAAGGATGTTATATGCACAAGAAAACTACAGTAGTAAAAACCGATCTGCTGCACTTCCATGTTATATCGTATATGTATGTAGTAATCTAATAAAAAATTAACAGTAGAACTCTTAAAACAAAATTTATTAGTATTCTTAAAAAGACCCTTAATGGTCAGAGCCAAAACACCCTTATTCAAAAAATCATGGGCCAAAGAGTAGGTATATGCGAGGATGCCACCATAGGAGAACAAACGCTTTCCCTATAATGATCCTAATTCGTCCTCAGTCCGGAGGCATCTCCTAATGGTGGTGATCCTCTGTCCTCGTACCTGCCCTAGATTGCCCTAAAAGCGCCCTAACAAACCAATTAGTACCCTGTCAACCCGACGCGTTTCGCCCATAATTTGGGTTCATCAGGGGGTACATAAATCACTGCGAAAAGGTGAATCACAATGATATGCAACTGACAACACTGGCTAATCCCTCAAGCTGATGTTAAGAACTGAGACTTTAGCCAATATATTCCTGTCTGGAACACATCGGAGCCCTTTTGCACCACCGTCAAGGTATCTCAGTGTGGCCTGGGTTCCTACCACTAGACTACCTACGGTGTGTGAACACGGTCTGAGAGGTGCTAAGATACAACTTACAGCCAATCTTTTTTTTTTTAAGACGTCATTGACGTTGTATATGTATATAGTTTTAGTGTGAAATGTTATGGCATGTCCTGTTTCATGTGTGAACAAGTAGTAAGAAGATTGCAGCACACAGTTTTTCTTGTTGCTTTTAAGTTTTAATTTAACATTTTTGTCATCACATAATTAGAGTTCCAGTGCAATTTTTCACAGCTATATGCATAGAAGAGAATGACCAGACGTTTCGGCCTTTCACGGCCTTCCTCAGTGGTCTTAAATCTTGGATGCTGTGTAGTAGGGCACCAGCGCAAGTGCCCTACTACACAGCATCCAAGATTTAAGACCACTGAGGAAGGCCGTGAAAGGCCGAAACGTCTGGTCATTCTCTTCTATGCATATAGCTGTGAAAAATTGCACTGGAACTCTAATTATGTGATGACAGAAATGTTAAATTAAAACTTAAAAGCAACAAGAAAAACTGTGTGCTGCAATCTTCTTACTACTATAGCGCGACTGAATAAGTCCTTGCAGGCACCAGTGAACCAGAACTGGAGTGCGGTACTCCAAAACTCAACACTCATGTGTGAACAAGACCTTAAGAGGCCTAAGCAGATGACCACTATGATATCAAAGGGAGACTGTCACCAGGAAGTTCACTGATAAACCAGGCACAATACCATGTAGGGCTAGCTAGATAGTAATATCCTTCACTTAGCCATCCTTTGCTTCATTCTGGAAAAAAAGTACTTTTAATCCATTTGCAAATGAGCAGTTAAGTGCACTAAGGGCAGGTCCAAGCCACTCTGTGCACCCTTGGTCCTCCGGCTTCCTCTGGTGGCCCTTCCATCTCCTTCTTGATTGGCAATACGAGGCAAGATGACTGAATGGAACTGAAGTGGGATATTGTGAGAGCCTTGCACACCTTCAATTTGGGAAGTTATCTGGATTGAATAGAGAGAGACTCAGAGATAGCTACTAGAAATGAGTTAAGTTTTGAAAAATTCAATTGGGCAACTTCGCTGAAGTTAGCCAAGAAATTTGATTCATTATGAATTATTTTCACGAATCGCTATAAATCAGGTATACCCAGACCACTCTACCTTAGCGTATAGCCACATGGAGTGGCCGTGCTGTGGGCAGGTTGTGGCCATGCTGCGGTGAAGAACTGTGCAGCCAATTAGCCTGCAGCTGCCTTTCATGTAATAATGAAGACTGCACTGTATAGTTCTTCTTTATTGTTTTTGTGGTACATGTGGTCCGCTGCCGGCATCCTCCATTGTATGCATTTTTGCTGGGGATTTCCATTTGCAGCGGATCACATGTGGAGGATCTGCTCCCCCGGTTATAAATACGCAACAGTATTTGGGGTTTGAGCATTTCCTCCCAGTTAGGCCACTTATTCAGTGATTTTTCTTGATATGTATTGAAGTATTGAATGTGCGGATGCTTATCATTAGTAACATTCTAGTGTACTTGGTAGCCTGTGTCACATGGCCTGCTATAGGTGGGGCTCGCAGCCTCCTCCCATTGTATTAGTGATCTTACTTGTGAGGTATGTGGGAGTTTGGCTGTGAGTCGGACCTTGGCACCTATCAGACAGTGTTCACACACTACAGGTAGGTTAGCAGTAGGTCCCGCACTACACTGAGATACCTTGGCGGGGTGCACGGGCTCCGATATGTCCCTGACCAGAATATATTGACTAAAATCTAATTTTTTAACAGCAGCGTGAGGGTTTAGCCTTTTATTGCTAGTTGCATATTATTGTGGTGCACCATTTGCAGTGATCTATTTACTCCTATATTTTCATCCATACATTATCCCATCTTGTGTGGGATGTTTTTGTGGTACATGTGGTCCGCTGCCGGCATCCTCCATTGTATACATTTTTGCTGGGGATTGCCATTTGCAGTGGATCACATGTGGAGGATCTGCTCCCCCGGTTATAAATACGCTACAGTATTTGGGGTTAGACCATTTCCTCCCAGTAAAGCCACTCTATTCTGTGTTTTATCTTGATCTTGCATTCCCTGGCTTCTTACTTTCACGCAGCTGCCATTTTAGGAAAAGCTGGTTCGTTTCCACAAAAATGGGAGGAAATTCAGACTCGTTGCGAATCGAAATTTTCCTAAACTTCAGACCCAATTCCGCGTCGCTCAATATTAATAGCTACTAAAAAGCCTGCTTTCCCACATAAAGCTGTGAAAAGATTGTTTGTGATTGTGTGTCGCACCCTTCAGCAGTGCAGGTT
Source organism: Bufo bufo (assembly GCF_905171765.1). Classification (NCBI taxonomy): domain Eukaryota; kingdom Metazoa; phylum Chordata; class Amphibia; order Anura; family Bufonidae; genus Bufo; species Bufo bufo. The sequence continues at coordinate 759,367,622 of NC_053389.1, read as the reverse complement.
GGAATCAAAGACTGGCGTAAAACGCTGGTCTTTGTAAATGACCCCCATTGGGGGGAATTTTATCATGAGGATAATATTTTCACCAAATTTATCAAATGTCATACATTGTTAAATCTGGTGCATCTTTAAACCTAAAGGGCGGTTCACATGGTTGGAATTTAGGTGCTGACAGCCGCCGATCCACGATCCTCGATCCTCAGCGCTGCCTCCCATTGAAATGAATGGGAGGCAGAGACCACGTGGCCACTGTCGAAATTTCAGCGCGGGGTGTCCACGCCAAAGTTCTATGACAGAAGACGCCGTGTGAACCTACCCTTACTTTCATGTCTAGAAATGCTATTCTAAGTTTTCTACTTCAACATTGTACTGGAGTAAGTTTGCAAATTATTATTTTTTTTAACTTTTAAAAAAAAGTCTCAGTAATAAATCTGGAGAGAAACTCAATAACATAGCTAATTTCCCACTGGAATGAGTGGTGTAAACATGCAAAAAGTCTCAAAAGCCATATTTTGCGAATTTATGACGGCGGGATTCTGGAGCGCAGGGCATAATAAATCCCCCCCATCGTGTCCAGTTTAACAGTCAATTTCCTGCTGACAGATCCCTTTAAGAGAATGCTAATATTCTGAGAGGATTGATCACTCCGGGTGTATTGCAATAATAGCTTTCGGAGATCATCCCGGACATTCGTAGGTCTTCTCTATATAGTTGAGAATCCAAAATTTTGAAGTAGAATAGATGTTTTCTCAAACACCTTATGGCAATGAAGGGGTTACACCATGACCCTTCACCTCACCCTTCCCCTCCTCACTGCTCTCCTAATTAGTAAGCAGGCAGGCCGAGGAGGGACGGACTACTTTACTTGCATTTGTCCTAAACCATGGAGATACAGGCTGTGCCATGTTACCATGGTAACCGCTACTAGAACAATTACATAGCAATATGCCACCACCCCCCCCCCCCCCCCCACCTCATGTTCTGGAGGGGGAGTCCCTTAATGGGGTAAGAGTCTGAAAAAAGAACTAAAAATCTTAAACACACAGAAATGCATGTGTCTAAAAATATCCTGCCATCGTATGTGCGAGGCATATAGAAGTCTGCTATTAGCTGCTGGAGCGTATATGGCGCATGGCATGAAGCACATGGCCCGTCGGGTATTTTCTGTGGGATTCATGATAAATAAGGCTTAGCGTCTTCTACTAAGAATAAGATGGCAGAGACACACACCAGAGCCTTGGAATACGAGGAAAGTGATATATCATGTATACCGCACCCCGCTGTATGTGGGATGGGCATTTGTATGACAGCATTTCATGTCTTATAGTGAATCTCTGGTTTGGAGCCAATTTACACTATAAGGCCTCACGCACACTACCGTTGTTTGGGTCCGCATCCGAGCCGCATTTTTTTCAGCTCGGATGACGACCCATTCACTTCAATGGGGCCGCAAAAGATTGCCGGTAGCACTCCGTGTGCTGTCCGCATCCGTTGCTTCGTTTTGTGGCCCTGCAAATTTTTTTTAATATGTCCTATTCTTGTCCGTTTTGCAGACAAAAATAGGCATTTCTATAATGGGCGGCCCATTCCGTTCCGCATATTGCGGAACTCACACGGTTGGCATCCGTGTTTTGCAGATCCGCTATTTGCGGCACCGACCGAGGACCCGCTGTCTGTGGATGTGGACCCATTCACTTGAATGGAGCCTGCGATTCGCATCCGACTGTCCGCACCGCACTACTTTTTTGCGGTGCGGAGAAACAGACAGAAAACCCATGGAAGCATTCTGTAGTGCTTCCATGGGCTTCCGATCCATGCCTCCGTTCCACACTGCACCGTATCTTCCAGATTGCCGACCCATTCAAGTGCACGGGTCCGCACCTGTGATACTTTGCGCACGCGGCAGGCCGCAATACGCGCACGGACCTGCTATGGTCGTGTGCATGAGGTGTACGGGCTCATGCGCACAGCCGTAGTTTAGGTCCGCATCCGATCTGATCAGTGGGGAAGCAAAAGATGCGGACAGAACATTGTGTGCTATGTGCTTCATGTCCGTTCCGCTGCCCCGCAAAAAAATAGAACTTGTCCTATTCATGTCCGTTTTGCAGACAAGAATAGGACATCTCTTCAGGGACAAAAAAAATGGTGGCATGCACTCAGCCGGTATCTTTGTTTTGCAGACCCCAAAAATGGATACAGTCGTGTGCAGGAGGCCTAACATATCTGCTGTGTGCCCAGAGTCAGGGCTCATGCACATGGCATTGCCAAACGCACTGCGCGGCGGCACTCGGTTCCTCAGAACTTATTGGTACCATATTTTCCTCTACAACTGTCATTTGTTTTCCCATGGAAAACTATTCCCCGGCATTTCAAGATCTACCACAACAGTGATGCCTCACTCCTCAAGGTAAGGGGGATAGATAGGGTCTTGATAGGGGGGAGGGGAGGTGATTGGAAGAAGGTCTTAGCACAGAAAGAAGTGAAGTAGATCTTTTGAATTAAATACTGTTATGCCATCTGGTTTGAATGAGGCCCTAAGTTTTTCACCGTACTTGGGTTAGTCTCTTGGCTATTCATCTATATATATATATTTTCTTGTATTTTTTCTCGTGTTGATCATGTCTTCTGTAGGTCTAAGTGGTGGTTACCTTTTCGACCTGTTTTATATGTGATTTTATTTTATATTTTTAATGTTACTTTCTGTATTATTAGGTCATCTTAGCTGTCAAAAGTATATGGGCACATGCTCACTTTACCATCCTAGAAGCTGGACTGATAGAGGTTAAAGATAGAAGGGACGAAATTACGCAGAAGGAGAGGGAGAATACAAGCAAGGAGGGAGTTATTTGGAGAATATATATACGTACAAGAATAAGAAGCAGCCTTATTTGATCTAATATTAAATACACTGTGTACAGGGAGTGCAGAATTATTAGGCAAGTTGTATTTTTGAGGATTAATTTTATTATTGAACAACCATGTTCTCAATGAACCCAAAAAACTCATTAATATCAAAGCTGAATATTTTTGGAAGTAGTTTTTAGTTTGTTTTTAGTTTTAGCTATTTTAGGGGGATATCTGTGTGTGCAGGTGACTATTACTGTGCATAATTATTAGGCAACTTAACAAAAAACAAATATATACCCATTTCAATTATTTATTTTTACCAGTGAAACCAATATAACATCTCAACATTCACAAATATACATTTCTGACATTCAAAAACAAAACAAAAACAAATCAGTGACCAATATAGCCACCTTTCTTTGCAAGGACACTCAAAAGCCTGCCATCCATGGATTCTGTCAGTGTTTTGATCTGTTCACCATCAACATTGCGTGCAGCAGCAACCACAGCCTCCCAGACACTGTTCAGAGAGGTGTACTGTTTTCCCTCCTTGTAAATCTCACATTTGATGATGGACCACAGGTTCTCAATGGGGTTCAGATCAGGTGAACAAGGAGGCCATGTCATTAGATTTTCTTCTTTTATACCCTTTCTTGCCAGCTACGCTGTGGAGTACTTGGACGCGTGTGATGGAGCATTGTCCTGCATGAAAATCATGTTTTTCTTGAAGGATGCAGACTTCTTCCTGTACCACTGCTTGAAGAAGGTGTCTTCCAGAAACTGGCAGTAGGACTGGGAGTTGAGCTTGACTCCATCCTCAACCCGAAAAGGCCCCACAAGCTCATCTTTGATGATACCAGCCCAACCCAGTACTCCACCTCCACCTTGCTGGCGTCTGAGTCGGACTGGAGCTCTCTGCCCTTTACCAATCCAGCCACGGGCCCATCCATCTGGCCCATCAAGACTCACTCTCATTTCATCAGTCCATAAAACCTTAGAAAAATCAGTCTTGAGATATTTCTTGGCCCAGTCTTGACGTTTCAGCTTGTGTGTCTTGTTCAGTGGTGGTCGTCTTTCAGCCTTTCTTACCTTGGCCATGTCTCTGAGTATTGCACACCTTGTGCTTTTGGGCACTCCAGTGATGTTGCAGCTCTGAAATATGGCCAAACTGGTGGCAAGTGGCATCTTGGCAGCTGCACGCTTGACTTTTCTCAGTTCATGGGCAGTTATTTTGCGCCTTGGTTTTTCCACACTCTTCTTGCGACCCTGTTGACTATTTTGAATGAAACGCTTGATTGTTCGATGATCACGCTTCAGAAGCTTTGCAATTTTAAGAGTGCTGCATCCCTCTGCAAGATATCTCACTATTTTTGACTTTTCTGAGCCTGTCAAGTCCTTCTTTTGACCCATTTTGCCAAAGGAATTGCCTAATAATTATGCACACCTAATATAGGGTGTTGATGTAATTAGACCACACCCCTTCTCATTACAGAGATGCACATCACCTAATATGCTTAATTGGTAGTAGGCTTTCGAGCCTATACAGCTTGGAGTAAGACAACATGCATAAAGAGGATGATGTGGTCAAAATACTCATTTGCCTAATAATTCTGCACGCAGTGTATTATCACTAGGGGTTGGTAATATTGAATATATTTGTGACATTATACTGATATAAGTGTGTGTATTTGATTTTCACTTATCACCATTCACTTTTTATCACCTTTTATTTAATTTTTCACTCTTATTTTTCACTTTTTTATTGGTTTTTATATGCTTTTCTCACCTTGGTTCTTATACTAATGAAATTTATATTCACGATATACGTGTTTTAATCATTTATTTATTATTGATTATTGTGATACACCCATTATATAGAATACATAATGTAAGTGTTATCTGTTATCATATTATCATTCACTCTACAATATTTATATCTCCTTGTATATACACTATCTAAGAGTATTTATCTGTAATAGGCTGCGGTATTTGTGCCAGGATCGGCTGAATGAGAACTACGTACCTGTACCTACCTGAAGCAGTAGAGTTATGCCGGAACTGCTGTATTGAGGGTAGCCTGAAGGGGCCAAAAACCACACGGATGCAGGGAAGGTTTAAATCTGCGTATTCTAAGTGAAATTACAACAACAAATGATTGAATGCAAGTGACATTTCCTGTTGAGGATCAGGAACATAACGAGCGTAGCATGCGGATTTCCACCTGCCCAATTTCTGAATGACATGTGCAGGTACATTATTTTTGGAGGCTGCGGAGGCGGCACCTATGCGAAACGAATGCCCTGTGATAGCTAACGGGTTAACCCCTGACGAGGAGACTAGTAGGCGAACGTATCTGAGGAAAGTCTTAATGTTCAAGGGAAACCCATCCAATTGGAACAGGGGGGATTCCGCGGACATGTTCCCAGTATACTGCAACCACTCGCGTAGGATCGTCACTGGGCACCACTTGTTGTTGGTAACGAAGTACCTGACCTGCACGGATTCCCCAGGTCGGCCCGTCTTGCTGGAGTCCAAGCTGAGGATGAGGTGCGTACCGTCCCAAAGCGTTGGTTCCTCCGCAAGAATTTGTTAGATGATTTTACACAAGTGAACTCACCTGGCTTGAGGAACCCGTAGAAAGCCAGATACAATGCCGCCCTGACGAGTGAGCTGATATATTGGCCGAAGGGGTCATTGGCCAGTGCGTCAGAAACTGTCCTAACCATGTTGCCGGTAAAAGGTTGCCTGGTGGGTCTTCTTTTGATGAACTGTTTCTGGATGCCCCTCAACAAGGATTTGATCGGATGGGCCGTGAACAGTGATGGTTGATCCGGGAACTGCACATACCAATAATGCTGTATGCCCGCGAGGTACAGCTTAATGGTGCTATGGGATAGATTTAGCTGTGAGTGGCAAAAAGCTGTAAACGCAAGCAGGTAAGTGATAGGACCTTCCCCGGCCGGAGGGTATGAGAATTTAAACCTGTTGAACAACCGCCAGGCCGTCCTGTATGCCTTTTGTGTATTGCTGGACAGAGAATCGGACATGAGGTTCTTAGCCATCTTGAGAAATGGTGCTACTCCAACAATAGCTGGCCATGAGGCGGGGTTGGTGTTTGGGAGAGATCTGCCCCTGGAAAGACCTGAAAGAAGAGGGGAAAGTTAAACCGAGATAGAGCATCGGCTGCGATGTTTCGTTGGCCACTAATGTGTGTGCAAGCGAAATTGAAATTGTTGTGCAGAGCCAGCCACACAAGCTTTCGCACGAACACCATGATGTGCCTGGAGGCTAACCTGCCCTTCATTAGAATATCAGCGAGAGCCTCATTGTCGGTCAGAAACAGGACTGTCTGGTTACTCCACTGTGCCCCCCACGTGACTGCCGCTGCTACTATGGGATAAATTTCAAAGAGTGAGGAACTCCTTGAAAACCCTGTTATGCTGGTGACATCTACCGGCCATGATTGAGCGAATCAGTGAGTGCCATGTATGGCTGCAAAGCCGGCAGCGGGCGAGGCGTCTGTGTGGACCACTGGGGAATTACTGGATGCCACCGGGATGAACAGGGAAACCCCATTCCATTGGGAGAGGAAGTTGTCCCACATCAGTAAGTCAGCGATGGCGTCCTGGTCCAGCTGGACTGGGCTGTCCTGGCAGGGTGCTTGCGGGAGGAGTGCCAGGAGCCTTGAAATGAAGGACCTGCCCTGCGGCATGATACGCATGGCAAAATTCAACATGCCAAGGAGTGACTGAAGATCTGCCCTGTTAGTTACCCTCACTTGCGCTAGTCTGTGAACAACAGTCTTGATTCTGGCCAGCTTATCCTGAGGAAGACTGGCCTTCATGTCCACTGTGTTCAAGCAGATGCCTAGAAAGGTGATCTCTGTGCTAGGTCCCTTCACCTTGTGTGGGGCCAACGGAATTTTTAGGTCTGAAAAAGCCGTGCGCAGGATTTGTAGATCTTGAGGTACTTGATCTGGGGATTCTATCAGGAGAAAGTCATCCAGGTAGTGGATGACATGGTTTGCCCTGAAGGTGTTGGTCAATACCCAATGCAGCGCGCTGGCCAGCTGGTCGAACAACCAGGGGCTGGACTTTGACCCGAAGGTCAGTTTACTGGCGAAATAATAAGCACCCTGCCATTTCATGCCATGCCACTGTCATAACTCAGGATGGATGGGAAGTAACTTGAAGGCATCGGTGATGTCTGCTTTTGACAGCCAGGTGCCTTTGCCTAATTTGATTATGACCTGTATTGCTTCATCTATTGATGCGTATCTCATGGAGAATTCCTCGGATGGAATCAATGAGTTCAAGCTTGATATGTGTAAAGAATGTGGGGCGGACAAATCATAGATTAGGCGTTTTTTATTATTAAACTTGCCGGTCACGATGCCTACTGGATTGATCCTCCAGCATGCGAAGGGAGGTTGGTTAAACGGCCCTATCAAGTACCCCCGGTCTAGCTCAGTGTGGATCAACTGAGTTACCGCCTCTGGGTCTCTGGCTGCAGACTGCAAATTGTCACATTCGAATGTGGTTTGCGGGAGGGCGAGAAGCCCTGTATGGAAACCGTGTGTCAAGCCGTGGATGACGAACTGGACCCAGGCCGGGTGTGGATGCTCAGCCAAGAATAACGCCAGCAGACCCACGTTGACCACGCTTAGTCACGCCGGGCTTTGATTCCTTTGAGGGCATGCTGCGCATGGATGGGCCCTAAAACAGATCGCACACAGGTGTAGCAACCTGCACTGATTGTAGTGACAAATGGCGTAATTATAGTTGTTGCATATCTGGCTTCTGCCAAGGTATTTAATGGGACGACCTAACTTATCCACCCCGGATGCTGGCTTGGTGTTTGATGGACCTGGGGCTGAATAAGGTAGCGCTGGATCTGCTACGTGTCCCGTATTAGAACACCAAACCGTAGTGTGGGAGTACGAGTTTCAGACCGTGCACGTCGGGGCTTTAAGCCCTGCAAAATGGCGGCAGAACAATTCAGTGTCTATGTTAGACCAATCCAGCACGTGCTGGCACTGTATCAGGGCAGCTGCTGCTTTGGCTGAGAATGACCGGTGATAGTCGAAAAATGCAGTGCCGCCATATTTGTAACCTAATTCCACCACCTTGTACATGTACAAATCTAGCTCGGCCCTCCTATGCGGGTTGGCTGTGCAAATCACGTCCCGGTATAAGCTGAATGCTAGAACAAATTCCGTGACGTTCAATTTCCTGTTAAGCCTAGCGTCCTTAGACTTCAGGATTACCGAGACCTCCCCACAAGCAATGGTTCTATTGTCCGGGGCCTCATGTGTCGAAATGAGCAGGGACGCCAGGTTGACGTCTTTGCCCTCCAATATGTCCTGCCTGATATTGGCCGGAATGAAATGGGACGGGGCGATTGAGGGAAACTGGGATGACCCACCCGAAGTACCGGATGGACCTGCCGCAGGTTCTGCAGGTGTTGGTGTCGCTAATGCTGCTGCCGCAGACCTGGCTTCCACTGATTCCATTCTGGCCTGTAGGTCTGACATGGATGACGCCATACTGTTGATCACGGCGTGTAGTTGGATGAGTGACGTCTGAATGGTTCCCATGGATACCTCATCCTGGCTCACAGGTGGTACATCGGACATCAGAAGACGATACAACTCAGCTTTCCTTGCAGATGCTGGAAAGGGGATGCCCCTTCGGCGCACAAGTTCGGGATGGTCCAGGAACGTAATGAGGTGTCCCAGCTATCCCGCGACGCGGAAGAGCCTCCAGGTGTGAATTCTTGCGACATCTTCCTACTGGTCATTAATTGAGAGCCATTAGTACCCCCCTTTTTCCCCGAGCTGCGAACTGTGACCTTGTGCCCGTGTGCCTGGCCACTAAGGGGTCCTGTCCGCCCTGCGGGTGCTGTGGCAGACAAGCGTGCCACCGCCACCTGCGTTATAGCGCCCAGTGGCCTCCCTGGCCTGTGTCAGGTGTCGTGACAGATTAGACCATGCGGCACCTGTGGTGTGACCATGACTGAGAGGACGTCCCGGTACGTGTGCCTGTGGTCGTGACAGGACTTTGTGCTGATGTGTGGATGAGCGGTGGTGTGCCTGTAGGCGTGACAGGACTTTACCCGGCCCGTGGACGTGCAAGATGTGTATGCCAAAACTGCCTGTGGTCGTGACAGGACTTTATTGTGAGTCTGTGGACGTGACAGACATTGAAACACGAACACCTGTAGTCGTGACAGGTTTTTATATATTTTTTTTTTCTTATTGAATGCCTGTAGTCGTGACAGGATTGTATCGCACGTCTGAAGACGTGACAGACGAGTTTGAATGCCCGTGGTCGTGACAGGACTTATGTGAGTCTGAGGTCGTGACAGACTTTTTTTTTTTTTTTTTTGGAATGAGGCGTGGGGCACCCCTCCACCGTAGGCAATGGATGTCTGACTGCTTGTGCTGAGTCGGAACCTGATACGTACCTTATCTTCCATGTATTTGCCTATGGTGCCACGCAACGTGACACGAACTGTGGAAACATAAATATTTTTTATTTTTATTTTTTTCATGAAACCAGCATCTAGACTCTGCCGCCAACCCCCCCGCCCCCAGAAGGGGTGGCTGGTGACAGGAACGGCCAAAGGAATGCACCCCTGCCCGCTGTCTAGCAAGGCCGCGGTGATTTGTATATGACCTGTTTGTGCGATCGCCTGAACAGACCTGGTGCGTGGATGCGATGCCTGGGTACGAAGACAGCTACTAGGGTAATTACAGGGTGAACATCTTTACGTATTGAGAAACCACCTACTTCTGCAAATCCTCCTAAAGAACATTCATGAAGTGCTGGTGAACGTTAGTTATACTGTGATAACATGAATGCAGTCATAGGCGTGCGCACGGGGTGTGCCGGGTGTGCCTGGGCACACCCTAATCACACCCCTGTGCTCCTGCACTGCCTCCTGCCGCAGCTGCCTAGCCTCTTGATGAGCCCCAGCTGCCGGCCCCGGCCGCACATGCAGCGTACTCAAGTTGTGTGCAATAGGTGTTTCTGGGTGATGTAGTGCAATATACACTAACCTGGTACAGCTGACTCTCTGCAAGGGCAGGTATAGGTAGAAATAGTTCGTGACGCCAGTGCCAAGTAAACGGTGGCACGCCGTTTGCGGATGCAGGAATAAATTGAGGAAACGTAGTCTTAAAACAGAACTCCAACTTTAGTAGTTTTGCAAGCAGAGACAATATAGGAAATGCAGTTCCTAAGCATACAGTCGATTTTGCAATTCGGTCGATGCAGGCAATTCAGTTATAGCAGGGTAATTACAGAGTGTTGAACACAGGACTTGCAGCACAGGAGCTTGCACTCTAATTCTGTCTGATCCTGGAATACAGCATATCTTCACCAAGGCCCATTAACCTAGTTCTGGCTTTATCTCCTTGGCTATAGCTTTAATAAGTACCTCCTCTGTCTTTCTGAGTACCTCTTGCTTTCCTGATCTTTGCCTCTGTCTCTCTCAGCTTCTGGACACTTCCTCAGGCTCTAGAAACTTCTGAGCTGTGGTCTAGACTGACTTCTGCACTCCACACTAGATCAGGTTACACTGACTTTCCCTTCCTTGTCTGGCCCTTATATAAACTAGGGCTCCCTAGCTCCCTCTAATGCCTAAGAGCTGGAATGACACCCCTAGCCGGCCTGTACTTGCAAGTTTCATAGCAACAGGGAAATACATGCATTACATTACATGACATTTTATAAAACTGACATCTAACAACTTCCCCATAATTAGGAGGGACGACAGCACACCAAGTGACACATTGGTAGTGACGGGTATTACAGTTCCCGTACACTACATACCCCACTGCTTTAAGCTGAGTACGACCTCGTACTCCATCATGGGTCTCCCAACTGGAATCTCTACCTGAAATAGAAAAAGAGACATGCAGGCATACATACAGGTAATTAATCTGCATTTACATTTACATCAGGTCCAATTGGCAAAGGTGCAGGGTAGTGACAAGGGGCGTCGTTCTCTTCTCTCAGGATAGTGAATGGAACGGGGGCGCTGACCTGGCACAGCGTAACATTAGAACCAGGATAGTCCATGACAATGAATAAGTCCATGATAGAACAGCAAAATGGATAAAACAGTATAAAAGTTCTTGGAGGCTCAAAGAACAAACATGAGTCCGTACCCAGGCTATTTCTTATTAAATCACAGAGGCTCTCATGCGGTGGAGTCCATCTCTGGGCACATTTCCTTAGTATGAAGTTGCACAATAAAATGACAGCATAATAACGGAACTACCCAGGAGTTTCCCGTGGGTGTATCACAGGCAAGGGCTCACGTGGAGGAGTCCATTCTTGCGCACAAATGTCAAGTAAGGTATTGCCCGTGGCAACTGTTTGGGAGGAGACACCACCAGAATAATCAAAGTCTCCTAAACGGACTGGTGGGCGTCCCCTGGTCATCCGGGTAGACCTTCTCAAAACAGGGGTCTCCTCTTCCCTTAGCAACGAGGTAGAAGGGAGAGGAGCAACAGGAGGGTCTCCATGCGTGAGACCTCGGTCAGGAACAACTGGAACAACAGGAACAACAATATCCACGAGAGGGGGAACGGGATCCGGAGCATCTTGCACCGGCTCTTCTGGAGGTGAAGACGCAATAGGTGCCGGAGCAGGCACCAGCAAGTTCAACCAAGGTGTCAGAAGCCAATGCATGGGATCAGCGTCATACCTTAGGTCACTGACAGCCTGCATAGGATCATCGGGCTGTATTGCTGACTCTGACACAGGATATTCAGATCCGGAACTCTCGGCACTAGGTTCTGGTGTCAGGCAAAGCTTCAACCGGTTTCGGTGTACAATTTGGGATCCCTTGTCTTCCCGGGTGATCTCATAAGTGTGAGTTCCAACATTTGGGATTGCAGTGACAACATAGGGACTTCGCTCCCACTTACTGTCCAATTTGCTGGTACGACGGTTATTCTTTAACCATACCACGGCCCCTATGGTCAAGGGTTCTGCATGGGCTGCCTGATCATAGTCTCTCTGCTGTCGGTCTCTAGCAAGGTCCATACGTTCCTGAACAATGGCTTTGGCTGCATCTAATCGCCTTTGGTGCTCAGCAACCCAGTCGGTGTTAGGTAATGGGTTAATGCAATCAGGCACATGTATGTCCAATGAATGATCAGCAGGCAATGTCCCTTGGCGCCCAAACATCAAATAAAAGGGGGTATACCCGGTGGAACAATGTATGGTATGATTGTATGTGAACATGAGCTGTGGCAACAGACTGGGCCAATCTCCTCTGTTCTCAGGAGGCACGGCCCTCAGCATCTCTATCAAGGTCTGATTCATTTTTTCACATAATCCGTTACCTTGAGGATGGTAGGCCGTCGTCCGGATCTTCTTACAGTTGTGTAAGCGGCACAGTTCATGGAACAGATGGGACTCAAAAGCAGGTCCTTGATCGGTGAGGATCTTTTCTGGACATCCATAGGGCAGGAGGAAGTGCTTCCAGAACATTTCGGCTGTAGTCTTGGCTGTCTGGTCTCTCACAGGCACTGCTACAACAAACTTTGTGAAATGGTCAATAATAGTCATGGCATAAGCATACCCTGAGCGACTAGGCTCCAGTTTTACATGGTCGATGGCGACAAGTTCAAGAGGACGGGTACTTACAATGGGTCTCAGTGGTGCCCTCTGATCATGGTGCTCACTTCGTTTCAAGGCACAGGCTACACACTCTCGACACCACTTCTCCATGTCTTCTCTCATGCCTACCCAGTAAAACCGCTGGCGGATAGTAGCTTCAGTCTTTTGGACCCCAAAGTGACCGGATTGATTGTGGTACATCTCCAACACCATACCTGCATCTCGTCGGGGTATGAGAATCTGGTGTACTCTTTCGTTGGACACTGGGTCTAGGCTTCTCCGTAGCAATAGGCCCTTTTGTATGAAGAGTTGATGGCGCTGTCTCCACAGTTTGATGAGCTCAGGATCTGCACTCTTACGCCGAATCCTCTCAGGGGCTCTGCCACTGGTAATGAAGTCCAACAGCTCACCCAGCACTCTACTTTCAGACTGCAGTCTCACCCACCTTTCTTCTTTAGGTTCAGGCCTATTGGAGGATGAAGGAACTGCAGCTCTGTTATTGGTAGCTCGAGCCTGATCCTGTTGAGCAAATTTGTTATAGAAAGCCGGCATCTCTACATCTTCCCAAGCATCTCGCACATCATCAGGAGCTGTCTCTGTGGGAAGCCTGGATAAAGCATCAGCATTATCATTAGTACGTCCAGCACGATACTTTACAGAGAAATTATAGTTGGCAAGGCGAGAGGCCCATCTCTGCTCCAAGGCCCCCAATCTAGCTGTATTTAGATGTGCCAGAGGGTTATTGTCAGTGAATGCAATGAACGGGGGTGGCGGCTAGATAATCCTTGAATTTTTCTGTCACCGCCCACACTAATGCCAGGAACTCTAGTTTGAAGGAACTATAATTCTGGTCATTTTTCTCAGCTCCTTTCAGGGAGCGGCTTGCATATGCTATCACTCTCTCTTTTCCCTCTTGGATTTGGGCTAACACAGCTCCCAGGCCTTGCTTGCTAGCGTCAGTATAGAGATGGAAGGGCTTGCTATAATCTGGATAACCTAACACTGGAGGCTCGGTCAGTTTCTTTTTTAGCAATTGGAACGCTATCTCTCTTTCCTCATTCCACTCAATGGGCACAGGAGTTCTAGGACTCTTTTTGGGTTGCCCCCTCAAGAGCTCCTGGATAGGATCAGCTATTTGAGCAAAATGGGGGATAAAACGTCTATAGTAGCCGGCAAAACCCAGGAAACTCCTCACCTCTTTGACAGTAGTAGGAACCGGCCAATTACGGACAGCTGCCAATTTATCAGGGTCAGGTTGCACTCCCTCTCCGCTTACTATATGCCCCAGGTATCTTACTGCAGGTTTGAGCAGGTGACACTTGGATGGCTTTACCTTCAAGCCATATTTGATAAGGATTTCAAATACTTCTGCCAAATGTTTCAGATGGTCCTCATATGTTTTTGAGTACACAATGACGTCATCTAGATACAGCAGCACTGTTTCGAAGTTTTTGTGACCCAAACACCGCTCCATTAGTCTCTGGAAAGTCCCTGGGGCATTACATAGCCCGAACGGCATACAATTGAATTCGAACAGGCCCATGGGAGTAGTGAAGGCAGTCTTTTCTCTATCTGCAGGGGCCATGGGTACTTGCCAGTAGCCACTGGTCAAGTCCAATGTGGAGAAATAGGCAGAGGAGCCCAGAGCAGTTAGTGACTCCTCAATGCGGGGCAGTGGGTATGCGTCTTTGTGGGTTATTTGATTAATTTTCCTATAATCCACACAGAAACGGATACCCCCGTCCTTCTTCTTTACAAGGACCAGGGGTGCAGCCCACGGACTACGGCTGTCCCGGATTACATTAGAGTCTTTCATCTCTTGGATCATTTCCTTTACAGTCTGATATGAAGTAGGCGGTAAAGGTCTGTACCTCTCCTTGATAGGAGGATGAGAGCCAGTAGGTATAGTGTGTTGTATGGCACTCACCTCACCATAATCAGTGGCATGCTTACTGAAGGCCTGGTGGTGCTCTTTGACAAGCTGTATAATCCCTTCTTGTTGCCGTTGGGGGGTATTCTTGTCCCCGACATGGAGCTCTTCCCACCAGGGCACTTGTGGCTGGGTCACCGGCGAACATCCGCGGCCTGCAGCTGACGGCTTTTCTGTCACTGGAAGACGAATGATGTCTTGGAAGGACACCTGGGACAGCTGGGCAACAGGGCAATGCTTAGTAAGCGCAACAGGATGATTACTCAGATTAATCAGACGGACAGGTACTTTACCTTGGGAGACGTTCACCAGGCACTTGGCAGCTCTCACATAAGGATAATCCTCCATCTGGATCGGTTCCACCAGGGCTGGATAATCTCGGCCTTCGACTCCCAGGACAGCACGACACCACAAAAGAGTTTGAGAATTAGGAGGCAAAGTCACAGGCTTAATATCACGGATCCTGGCAGTACAAATTTCTCCTTTCTCATTAGCAAACCTCTGCTGGGCACTTAACACAGTAATAGTCTTTTGAATCACTCTCCTGGATGCAGAGGAAGCAGTGGGCAAAGTTTGATGTAATACAGCAAGTATTTCTGAATAACAGTTTTTGAAGACATTGGTGCCTAGAATGACAGGATGTCCTCCTCTGTCACCGGCTTGTACTACGATCACTCCCTGTTGAGGCAGGGTTACTTCTCCCACCTGCAGGGTGGGTTCCCAGTATCCATGAACCTTTACTGGTTTGCCATTGCTGGCGATAATTTCCACCCAGGATTCAGGCGGTTGGGTCAACTGGTTGGTGTCCCAGAACTTTTCAAATGCAGGCAGCTGAATAGTAGTGACCTGAGACCCAGTATCTAATAGGGCTTCAAAGGGGACCCCGTTGATCTCTATATTGATTTTAGGATGGGATCCTACATACCGCGGCATCCAATTTGGATCATCTGGACCTAGTGTTCTACCTCCCGAGGGGTGGTCCTCAGCCTCAGGGGTTGCCCTGTTTAACTGCCAGCACATGGATTCTGTGTGTCCCAGCTTTTTGCAGTATGTACACACGGGCTTCTTGCGACCTCTATTACGCCTCCCAGGATCCCTGGGGTGAGTCTCTTGGTATGGAGGTGAGAACGGCCTAGGAGGTGACAGGAATTCTTCTTCTAGCATTATGGGTTTTTCCCATTCCTCTAATTTTCTGCACACCTTCTCTAGACTTTTAGTGAGGTGATTTACTTGCTCTGTCAGCATGGCAATAGTATCGGTAGCTGACACTTGAACAGCTTGGCCGGCCTCAGCTCGGTTAGTGACAAGCGGTTTTGGTCTGCAGGCTGATGACTCAGGTGGGGTGCTCAACTCAGGAGGTACTGCGGACCCCAGAATTTTTATAGCCAGTTCTTTAAAGTCCAGAAAGGCACTGTCAGGGTGCTGGGCGGACAGCATCTTTAATTGGGTCCTTGTTTGCTCACTAGACACCCCGGTTATAAATTGTTCCCTTAGGGTCTGGTCCCGGTTATCAGCCTCTTTGGGATCTATCTGAATTACAGCCCCTAAAGCCTCCTGAAGTGATAGGGCATAGTCACGGAGGGACTCACCGGACTTCTGTTTCTTGCCAAAGAAGTGCATCTTTACCTCTGAGGCAGTCCTAGTTTCAAAAGTGGCTCTGAGGCGGGTGAATATCTGTTCTAGAGTACTCCGCTCAGTAGCAGGCCAGGATAACACTTCCCTGCGGGCAGCTCCCTCCAGCTGCGCCAGCAGGATTTCCATTTGCTGGTCGGCATTTATAGGGTACAATCGGAATATTGCCAGCAACTTTTCTTCAAAGTCCCTTAGGGTATGGGTCTCCCCCCTGTAGCGGGGGAACCATGGGGCCCCGAAATAGTAGGGCATGGTAAAGGGCATCATGCTGGGGGCCGCCGGATGACCAGGAGCCGCAAGCTCTCCTGGGGCCGGCTGCTCAGGCACTCCTGGCTCTGACATGGTAGTCTATTGAGAGGTGGCCGCTGGTGACTAAAGGGGCCGGAACAATCCCCTTCCCTCCGGTTACAAGTGCTTACCGGTATCGTCGGGCCTGCGCAGGCCAAGTCTCGCGAGGTTCCGGACGTCCTGAGACCGCGGTGACGCAGGAGAAGCAGGGCCGCAGCGGTGCGATGATGAAGAGGGGCGGGACTCTCTGTGTCTTTGCAGGGATCCGCCCACGAATGTCCTCAGCGGCGCGGGAAACTTTACTCCAGGCAGCCGGTGGCCATCTTTAGCAAAACGCTGTCCATTCACTGACAGCAAGCAGGATTGTAAAAAGTCCACAAAACCACACTCCAATGCGGCGATTTTCTTCCTCTGGGTAGCGCAACACTGCACAGCGCTTTTTAGAAGTTTTGGGTACACTTTGGGTATGATTTTCAGTCCACAAAGTCCACTTGAATAAAACAGGAAAATTGTCACTTTGGTCACAGGGCAACTGTATAAGGCACAAAGTTCACGCTTCTTGCACTAGAAAGCGTGCGTATCCTGTTCGTGACGCCAAAAGAGAAGTGCAGCGTACTCAAGTTGTGTGCAATAGGTGTTTCTGGGTGATGTAGTGCAATATACACTAACCTGGTACAGCTGACTCTCTGCAAGGGCAGGTATAGGTAGAAATAGTTCGTGACGCCAGTGCCAAGTAAACGGTGGCACGCCGTTTGCGGATGCAGGAATAAATTGAGGAAACGTAGTCTTAAAACAGAACTCCAACTTTAGTAGTTTTGCAAGCAGAGACAATATAGGAAATGCAGTTCCTAAGCATACAGTCGATTTTGCAATTCGGTCGATGCAGGCAATTCAGTTATAGCAGGGTAATTACAGAGTGTTGAACACAGGACTTGCAGCACAGGAGCTTGCACTCTAATTCTGTCTGATCCTGGAATACAGCATATCTTCACCAAGGCCCATTAACCTAGTTCTGGCTTTATCTCCTTGGCTATAGCTTTAATAAGTACCTCCTCTGTCTTTCTGAGTACCTCTTGCTTTCCTGATCTTTGCCTCTGTCTCTCTCAGCTTCTGGACACTTCCTCAGGCTCTAGAAACTTCTGAGCTGTGGTCTAGACTGACTTCTGCACTCCACACTAGATCAGGTTACACTGACTTTCCCTTCCTTGTCTGGCCCTTATATAAACTAGGGCTCCCTAGCTCCCTCTAATGCCTAAGAGCTGGAATGACACCCCTAGCCGGCCTGTACTTGCAAGTTTCATAGCAACAGGGAAATACATGCATTACATTACATGACATTTTATAAAACTGACATCTAACAACTTCCCCATAATTAGGAGGGACGACAGCACACCAAGTGACACATTGGTAGTGACGGGTATTACAGTTCCCGTACACTACACACAGCTTCAATGACATCTCAGATTCTCACATCTGCTCGACTGATGAGTACGGCTGCTCCTGTGCTCCGTGGCCCGGCGGCCGGTCGCGTAACGTCACTCACTCCGACGTCACGCGCCTGCTCCGCCTGCTTCATTAATAAAGTGGGAGGAGCAGGAGCGTGCGGCGTGACGGAGTGGGTGACGTCACATTACGCTGCCGCCGGCCTGGTTTGAATGTTTGAGAGCCTGCCAGCCCGCCTGCCCGCCCGCCTAAGGCGCCCAGTGATTGTGTCTGTGAAAAAGAAAAAGTGTGAACACTAGCTGGAGTCCCAGTAAGTTAGTAATAGAGATAGTAGTACAACTTGGTAAAAGTTGTGGGTCACTCACTGTCAAGGACATTGTTATGGGGGGGGGGGGGGTCTGTGGATAATGACACATATATAGCACAAGATGCTGCTATATATGTGTCATCCACAGATCCCCCCTAGCCCCCCATAACAGTGTCATCCACAGATCCCCCCGCATATGTGTTAGCTTCCACACAGATGCCCTTATAACAGTGCCATCCACAGATATCCCATTAATAGACTCTTAAGGGATATCTGTGGATGACACTGTTATGGGGGGGTCTATGGATGATACTGTTATGGGGGGATCTGTGGATGATACTGTTATGGGGGGGTCTGTGGATGATACTGTTATGGGGGGTCTGTGGATGATACTGTTATGGGGGGATCTGTGGATGACGCACTGTTAACAGTGCGTCATCTACAGATGCCCCCATAACAGTGCATCATCCACAGATGCCCCCATAACAGTATCATCCACAGACCCCCCATAACAGTATCATCCACAGATCCCCCCATAACAGTATCATCCATAGACCCCCCCCCCTTAACAGTGTCATCCACAGATCCCCCCGCATATGTGTTAGCTTCCACACAGATGCCCTTATAACAGTGCCATCCACAGATATCCCATTAATAGACTCTTAAGGGATATCTGTGGATGACACTGTTATGGGGGGGTCTATGGATGATACTGTTATGGGGGGATCTGTGGATGATACTGTTATGGGGGGGTCTGTGGATGATACTGTTATGGGGGGGTCTGTGGATGATACTGTTATGGGGGGTCTGTGGATGATACTGTTATGGGGGGGATCTGTGGATGACGCATTGTTAACAGTGCGTCATCTACAGATGCCCCCATAACAGTGCATCATCCACAGATGCCCCCATAACAGTATCATCCACAGACCCCCCATAACAGTATCATCCACAGATCCCCCCATAACAGTATCATCCATAGACCCCCCCCATAACAGTGTCATCCACAGATCCCCCCGCATATGTGTTAGCTTCCACACAGATGCCCTTATAACAGTGCCATCCACAGATATCCCATTAATAGACTCTTAAGGGGATATCTGTGGATGACACTGTTATGGGGGGGTCTATGGATGATACTGTTATGGGGGGATCTGTGGATGATACTGTTATGGGGGGTCTGTGGATGATACTGTTATGAGGGGTCTGTGGATGATACTGTTATGGGGGGGGATCTGTGGATGACGCATTGTTAATAACAGTGCGTCATCTACAGATGCCCCCATAACAGTGCATCATCCACAGATGCCCCCATAACAGTGTCATCCACAGATGCCCTTATAACAGTGTCATCCACAGATGCCCCTATAACAGTGTCATCCACTGATGCCCATAACAGTGGAGTGTCATCTACAAATACCCATAACAGTGCGTCATCCACAGATTCCCCCATAACAGTGTCATCCACAGATTCCCCCATAACAGTGTCATTCACAGATCCCCCATAACAGTGTCATCCACAGATCCCCCATAACAGTGTCATCCACAGATCCCCCATAACAGTGTCATCCACAGATCCCCCATAACAGTGTGTCATCCACAGATCCCCCATAACAGTGTGTCATCCACAGATCCCCCATAACAGTGTGTCATCCACAGATCCCCCATAACAGTGTCATCCACAGATCCCCCATAACAGTGTGTCATCCACAGATCCCCCATAACAGTGTGTCATCCACAGATCCCCCATAACAGTGTCTGTCATCCACAGATCCCCCATAACAGTGTGTCATCCACAGATCCCCCCATAACAGTGTGTCATCCACAGATCCCCCATAACAGTGTCATCCACAGATCCCCCATAACAGTGTGTCATCCACAGATCCCCCAATAACAGTGTGTCATCCACAGATCCCCCATAACACTGTGTCATCCACAGATCCCCCATAACACTGTGTCATCCACAGATCCCCCATAACACTGTGTCATCCACAGATCCCCCATAACAGTGCACCTGCGCACTATGGAGAGACTGAAAAGAGGGGAAGATCCGCGGAAGCAAGCAGAGGACAGCACAGCAGACGACTGAATAGCTTTTTTTGTAAGTAAATTATTTTATTATAGTGCTGAAACTGCTTTAAACTATAAAGAAAAGTTTTGGAGAGTGTTTCTCTCTTTCTCAGGTCTAAAGCAATACCGAGGAAGAAAGGAAAACTCTTGAAAGCTTGTCTTTTAAGTATTAGGATAGTACAATAAAAAGGTATCCCTGCATACCGCAATACTCTCCTATTTTGTAATCTTCTTTATATATACTTATTTTGCTTTTTTCAGTAGTATAATTAAGTGGTGTAAATTATTAGTGCCCCCCCCATTTTCACTGTGATATCTTATGAGCCCCCCTATATATTGTTCCTAGAGTCGCCACTGCGCAGAGTCACGGCAACACTAGGGTTAGGCCCGGCCTGTGTGTGTATGTATATAATATATACAGATATATATATATATATACATACATACACAAGTGCGCGGGGTGTGTGTGTTTGTACTTTAGGGTGCACACCCTAATGCAATAGGCTGCGCACGCCTATGAATGCAGTACATCCCTTTACACAACATGTAGACGGTTCGGACCTTCAGCACAGACCGTGTGCTCCGTGGTCAAAATTGCAATTGAATCTGAAACTGATCCATGTAAAAATATATACTTAATCACCAGTCTGCAAAAAAATGGTGCAGGTCCGAGGAGTGTTGTGGGGTCGATCACACTTTCAAAGAATGTACATAAAAGATTCGGACCGCGCGTATCATAAATATAAACAGGTTATTTTCTCTTCCTCCCTTCAAAAAGGTACCGAGGTCTGCAGATCTCCTACTGATAGATATCCTGCAACTTACAAAGAAAAACAATAGGGTAGATCCGTATGGTTGTACTGCCCTGTGATGCACAGATTGTACTTACACGTCACTCCACTAATCACAAGCGTATCACAGATTTCCTCTGCAAACTAGTTGGTTCTCCGCAGTGAAGATGCACGCTCACACGCTGGTACAAAGGGCTCAACCACGGACTTGATTACAGCATACACCTGGTGAGTCTGCTGGGATTCCCAACTTCTTTTGGTTCAAAATTTTCTGTGGATACAAGTTGCTCCCACCATAGTGAAGCTCCGATAACTTCGCATTAAAATCCCAGCGTCTTTCTCCTTGCCCAGAAACGGATCCATGGCCTGCGCACACGTCCCACAGAATAGATGTGAGAGCATATGTCTGACTCAGATTCATGTGTATGGGGCGTATTTGTGACCAGTGTGGCATGTGGCGACATTACCGTAGGCAAAAAAAAGGGGGGGGACCACTGGGGAAATGACCTTAGAGATTTGACTATCGGCTGCTTATGACCATGCCGGTTCCCTGGCCTGCCGCCGAACCCCCCGACTGTCGCCGCCAGTGGCCACCAGGCGGCGCCGTGCAGTGCGAGTCCCGCCGCTTAAGCCGTGCGGCCGGGGATTGCGGCGGCTTGAACTGCACAGCACCCGCCGCCGGCCAGCAGATTGGAGTGCGCCTGCCGGTCTCTGCCACCCCCCTTTCTGCGTCCAGTAACCACACCGCCGCCCCCGTCTTACTTGGATTCACAATGATGCGACCTGCCTCGCGCTACCAGACCCGAACCCGCAACGAACCGGAAGTGCTCTGCCTCCTGACCCCCAGATGTGCCGGCGATCGTGCTGCAGCAGGTACCGTCTGCTGCCTTTTAACCCTGTGTGGCCCCGCCTCCCCTAGCACAAACCCAGCAATGACATCATTGCTTAACACTTGTTTTAATTAACCCCCATTGATATTTACATATATGTGATGGACAGTAACTCCGCGATGCTTTGATAGTTCTATCTTTATGTATTAATTATGAATATAAGTGAACGGCAATGAATAGATAGCCGCAGAGTTCTTTTGCAATCCAACGTGGAACGCATGAAGTAATTACGTTCTGTCAATCTCGCGGGACTTGTGGCATTTACTTCTAAGAGGAGGAAGATGTGTGGGTTTGGATGGGGTTGCGATGCGTTCCACGGTGGACCCCATGCCGGCTATCCGGTCCGGCAAGTGCGGCCTTCCGTGGAGCGCCTCGCATCCATCCACCCGCTAGGATGATTATACTGGATCCTATTTTAATCAACATCTCTCTCCTGTTTTTTGTCCCTTTTTGCTTTGTTCCGCTTGCATGTATGAATGATGTGAGGGGTATGGTGTCCGGACACTGGAGGAAACGTTCCAAGCTGGAACACACCACACTTCCTGTTTCCGATTTGGGCGTGTGTTTGCTCTCATGTGTTTCCAATTGACCTAATCTACAGACTATATATGATCAGTGAATACACACCACTAGTAACCCTTGAGAAAGCGACCGCGAAACACGTGTCGGGATCCAGGACTGTCTTGGTCTGTATTTTTCTCCTGCATTAGATCTGTATTTTGTGGCACCATGCACTTTATGTATTAACTTTAGGGCTGGGGCTTATTGTCACCAATAGCCTGGGAGATTTTTTGCTAGTTATATCTATTATAAGTGACAGACCTGTGGATATTTTTCCTGTGTGACTAATGCTGCTAATATATATGGATTTTAACAAATGTTTTAAATTAGTATATGTTCAATAAAAACTTGGTATTCTATATTTTATACAAATTGCTGTCCTTATTTGTCAGTTTTAGGTATCTATTTGAAGCTATTACGGACAGCTCCATACTGGGCGTTTTTCTCGCTCTGCGATTTGGGTGTGTTTTCCCATGGATCTGCAGCAAAAAACCCTTTGTAAAATCGGGGAAACATGGCAGTACAGCCTAGGCCCATGGAATATGTGCTCCGAAGCATACAGAAGTACACCACACCGATCTGGAAATTACCTCCTGCACAGTCCGCAAATTGTGGATCCACAAAATATGGATGCGGTACATGTGCATCCCGCAATTTTCCAGTTTTCCACTGTAAAAAACCTATTCTTATCAGCAAACGGACGAGAATAAGACAGGTTCTATAATTTGCGGTCTGGCTAAACAGATGCGTACAGCACACAGATGACAACCGTTTTTTGCTGACCCGTAGAAATGAATGGGTCCATGTGTGATCCGCAAAATATGTGAATCGGACACTGATCAAAAATACGGTCGTGTGCATGAGGCCTTAGTGTCTGACACTATCCAATCTGTGCTGCCAGTGTTAGATTGTGCAGGGACACCCCCCCCCCCCCCCCAAACTGGTAACAGCCAGCTGGACCGTCATTGCAAATGGCTAGTAATTCATTCGTCATTTCTAGGAGGAATAATAGTGGAATGGCACAAAATAGAGTCATAAGAATAGATGCTCCAGAACTGTTATTGCATGGGGAATGCAAGTAGTTACTAATACAGACAAGTCAGGAGAGGGTAGTGGACCTCTTTATTTTGTGCTATTGGTCTCTACAAGCCTCAGAGTCTGGTAAGCCGCGGCTAGGCTTCAATGCTGTCCACTGGACTAAGCAAGCTGGTCATGAGCCCCCCAGGAATGTGCATAGCAGATTGTATCTTGGAATTTCATTAATAGAAACCCCCTTTTCTTATCAGAAATGCAGCCTTTACCTTGAGGAGTTACAGAGCATATCCGATTCTCCAATATTGTCCTGCCATCCATTGGCAAAATACAGGCCACTCGTATAGTATATCTCAATTCAGTCAACTGCAGCAAAGGTGGACATCTACTTACATACAAAGGCTACAACCTTTAATATAAAAATATTACACCACCTTCTTTCCGATCCTCCCTTTTCTCTAGGACTTCTCCTCTGGGACGCACCCATCCAAATATATGTAAAAGTAGATATCGGTTTGTGCCCGGTATATGGCAGGAACCGGCACACGGCACTGAGCATGTCTGCTGTCATTATCAGGGACTTGGCTTCTGAACTGCCTTTAATGTATGCTCATTGCTTACCCAGATTGTAAAGGTCTCATTAATGCACCGACCTAGGTTAGAAGCATAGCGGCACGGCAAGATGAGAGGTCTTGAATGGGAGACATCCTTATGGTCTTTCATAGTTCTTAAGAATTTTAACAGGTTTGTATGCTTAAAAAAAATTAGGTTTGGATGATATATATTTACCAGATCCGTCTCTTCGGTGTCATCCGGAAAAAATGGATCCGGTATTAAGTTTTCTTGCATCTTTAAAGGTCTGCGCATGCGCAGACCGGAAAGCCGGATCCGTTTTTTCCGGAACACTTAATGCCGGATCCGGCACTAATACACTTCAATGTAAATTAATCCGGTATTCCAGCAAGTGTTCAGTATTTTTGGCCGGAGAGAAAACTGCAGCATGCTGCGGTATTTTCTCCGTCCAAAAAACGTAAGAGGGACTGAACTGATGCATCCTGAACGGAATGATCTCCATTCAGAATGCATTAGGATAAAACTGATCAGTTTTTTGCTGGTATTGAGCCCCTAGGACGGAACTCTATGCCGGAAACCAAAAACGCTAGTGTGAAAGTACCCTAAGATACAGAGGTTGAATACCTTGTCTGGTAAAACCAAAGAGGTAAAATTAGTACAACCCCTTTGAGAAATGATATAATGTGCTTTGAGCAGACCTGGTCAATGTACTTGCAGCTCATCTGTACACCAGGCCCCCATTATGAAAACAGCAGGCGCTTATGACTCATGGCCCTGGTCACAGCACAACATAATTCTCATCCTGCTGGACCTTCCCCAATTACCTCTCTGCATTGACGGCATATTCTATATTGCTGCACATAGTGACAACCAGGGGGGTGACGTAGCAAGCTGCAGCATCCATGGTGAGAAGGACAATACCGAGGGGTAAAGATGCCACCTGCAGCACGTCGCCCTTGTGTAACATATGTGACAGTGGAGCACTTCTTACACTGGTACTTTTCCAGCTGAGCGGAGGTGTCAGTGTTTTTCACACCAGTGATATGTGGCTGATGAGCGATTAACACTGTCCGCGTGGGCAGCTGAAATGACATTATGACCATCCGTGAAGCTTTTCCTCTGAGCGGTTTTACAAGGTCACCAAATGCCACATCTAGGAATGGTCTGAGAGCACCCGGGATGAGAGATGGTCTCTCATCAATTAAAGGGGTATTCCAGTTTCAGTAGATAGTTACTAAATTCATTTTTCTAATTTAAAGTTCCAATAATTGAATATACTGTCTGTATGGGCATAACTACAAAGGCATCAGGCATTGCAGCTGCTATGGGGCCCCAATAACTAAGGGGGCCCATCTCCATTCAGACATATGTGCACTTAGTGATATGCTGTGTATGGAGAATGGAAGAGTGCAGTACTTTTATCATTATTGCTGTGCTGTGACATCACTGATGTAGTATCATAATATTGTGATATCACTGTGAGCCTTATTGCTGTAGTGTGACATCATTATGCCTGTGCTGTCACTTCACTCTGCACATTATCCCACCATTGTGACATCACTGTGTGCATTAGGAAAAGCAACATACGGTAATCATAAGCTTTTCATTATCATGCATTGTGTTGTGGGGACCCATACTTCGTTTTGCTACGGGGCTCCATGAGTCCTTGTTACACCCAAGACTGTCTGTATAAATGCCTCATGATTTTTAAGATCTCTGATTGTAGTCACTCAATAGTAACCTTCATGATTTACCGGTCATGTGATGACCACACAGGTTCATGGCTTCTTACAGTTACGGTACAATTATTGGAAATGTGTCCATCACATGACCAGCACAGTTTTCTATCACCAAGGAATAAACAAAGAAGTCTCCTATTTAATTACAGCAAGCAGAGATCTTAAACTGTGATCAATTGATTAAATGGGTTCTCATCGCCTGTACCTAAAAGCCTCTTTCAGCCAACCAGTGGAGAGAAAACTCTTTTAAGCAGTACTTATCCTTTTGTCTCTCTGCCGTCCTGGCTGGATCATGTGACTGCTCAACTGGCTGCGGGCTTCACCTCTAAGATGACAACAAGAACTAGTTCCTCTTTCTTCCTGTTCAGCTACATCTACATTATGCAGCTGAATAGGAAGAAAGAGGCGCATATCCCTTTGGGATATCAGAGGAAAAGCTTATATTCAGTCTGTGGCTCAGTCGTCGGGGTGGCCCTCAGGTCAAGGGGCTGGTGACCCAAGGCCGTGGCAGAGTATCCCCATCTCAGTGTCTTCTTTTGGTCACTTATGCAGACTTTACCCTAACCACAGGAAGTAAAGTGCTTCTGGCACCCTGCACTCTTCTGAGACAGACTGGCCATCTGTATCTAGGATCTGCACCCTGCAATTGGGAACTGTGGAAAGTTTGAGAGTGATTGTACACCCATGGAGAATTTGAGAAGATTGAACAAGATATTTAGAGAGAGATTTAAAGTAGAACATTGTACTGCCGACCCCTCATACAAAGCCTTCTGGAGAACTACTGCCTTAAAAAATACTTGAAAACAACGCCTATTGCTTATATTTGTACTTCAACTCTCATCAACTATCTCATTAACTAAGAGCGACTTTATTTATTCTAACCATCAGCCTGTCCCATGCGGCATCCCAGCCACCAACAGGCAGGAGATACCAAAGTCCAGTGTGTGCCCCGAGGGGAAGTAGAGTTGCACCCCTCCACTCACAGCATGCACAATCTGAGGGAGTGTCAGAGTAGGATCAGCCACAGTGAAGACTACAACCACCCTTGTAGCCTCAGCCACCACTCCCATCCTAAACAGCTACACCGCGGGCCGGCACACGGCATATACACATCAGGTTAAGTTGATCATCAAAGCTATTAGTGTAGCACAGGGGGTCTGCAACTTCCGGCACTCCAGAAACTACACCTCCCAGCATGCACACTTTGTAATGCCTCCCATAGAAGTGACTGGAGCATTCTGGGAGTTATGGTTTCTGAACAGTTGGAGTGCTGGTGGTTGCTGTTTCCTGAGCTTCTAGTAGTCCACCCTACTAAAAACTTATGGGGCTTTCCACCGCTGGGTTCCTCTGTAAACATGGAGGTCTGTAGGCCCACATACAGTAGGTGTTGTACCTATGGAAACCACCTTTTCTATCCATCGCTGGCTGCTACAAATGTATATAAGGCTCATGTACCAGAACCCTCAAAATTAAATAGATCTGTTACACTCTGAATTGATCTGTATGGAAAGCCCCCTTGGGTTGCCTCTATGGTACTTATGCCATTGGCACCATAATCTGATTGTTGGATGGGCCAACTTACGACATTGCAAGAAAACAAAACACTGTTGTTTCCATGGCTATGTGGCTGACAAAGTCTGTCTTACAGCTATATATAAATGAATATGTCCCTCTAAAAGCCTGCTATTTGTGTTCCTGAAAGACAAAGCAAATCTTTACGATACATGTTTGCCTCTCGACGGAAGGTCTAACAGGCTCCATAGACCGACAGTGGACCACTTCAAAGTTGTCAGGGTCCACCAACAAACAGCCAGCTTTACCTGCTTCCTCTACCTCATCCGTAGAGTCCTCCATAAATCGCATCTCCCTATAAATCTCTGTAGCTCTACTTATCTACGATTTACTACTTCCCGTCTCGTTGAAATCTGTAGCTTACAGCCTGCATCTTGATATTCGAATCAGTGATATTTTTATACTATGAGCTCGTACCATGTACTTGCTGTCATTTATGTGATGTATCTGGATATTGTTCCAGCTTGGAACATAACTGCCGAGTAATATCTGCCGCTGTCTCCAAAGACTCGACACCCCCACAAACAACTCCATTCATTTCTAATGATGTTTTGAACATTGATTCAAGCCAAGGGCAGAGTAATCAAGTCAACACAAGAGTCATAGACAGGATATGACCTGGGACCTGAAAGATTGGACAGAGAGAGATACAACATAAAGATACCGAAATACACTGAAGGTAATATACCGCCTCAGTGTAGGCATCATGTACCTATAACACATTTGGTCCTGTGCAAATGGAGGATCCAGAGGAATTTCCCACCGCCATGAAACGATGGCTAATTTACTAGGGAAGAGAGAGGGCTTTACTATTACTATTGATGGCCTGTCCTCAGGATGG
This sequence comes from Bufo bufo, assembly GCF_905171765.1. Taxonomy (NCBI): domain Eukaryota; kingdom Metazoa; phylum Chordata; class Amphibia; order Anura; family Bufonidae; genus Bufo; species Bufo bufo. The sequence continues at coordinate 759,339,474 of NC_053389.1, read as the reverse complement.
GTCATCAATGCCCAATTAGTGGGCGTCGAACACCCCACACCCACACCCCCACCAATCAGGCAACCTTCTTCTGATTAAAGGGGGTGTACAGGCAATTTATATTGATGACTTATCCTCAGGATAGCTCATCAATATCTGATCTGCAGGAGTCCGACACCCGGCACCCCTGCCGATCTGCTGTTTGAAGAAGAGGTGGCGCGCCTTGTGAGCGCTGCTACCTGGTCATTGCACTACGCGTAGTTTCCCTCGCAGCAGTGGCGGTGTAGTGTAATTACAAGTACTCGCTCCATTCAAAAGAAAGTACAGTGTAATGAAGAGGAAGTAGCACTCGCATGGAGCTCCGCTACCTCTTCAAACAGCTATTTGGCAAAAGAGCCGCGTGTCGGACCCCCACATATTAGATATTACTGACCTATCTTATACTTATTACCTGCACAACCCCTTTAAGGAGGATTTTTGGTGCTGTATGAAAGATGCAATCACCTGACAAATATGCAAAAATGCTTGTTTGTCGGGTGATCGCATCACAATTATCGGGAACGAGCATTTGTATGAATGTTTATTCCCAATGACTGGCCTGATACTCAACCTGTGTAAAAGGGCCCATAGGTCCAAAATACCACACCCCAATATATTTTTCCAAAGCTGTAATTGGATCCCAGCAAGCTTATCCTTTTTTTAAGGAGACACAAATGTTTGAGGAAAAAATACAATAAAATAATAAAGCATATGGAGGGACATGTGACCTTTAAAGGGACTGTCCACTTTAGACAATCAATTTTGGTTAAAAGGGTCTCTCTAATTAAGTACAGAGGGTAACTCGTTGTTTGGACCTCCAGCGATCACATTTAGTTATGACAACCACATTACATGGTGCATAAGGTGCTTGGCTAAGTGTGCATGTATTTTCTGATGGCAGCTCGTTTCCTTTGAGAGTAATTCTTCTTTCTCCTGACATCTTACATCTGAGGAAAGTCCAGACGCCTCTATACACATTATATGGTCCACTGGTGCAACTGAAATTGACGACTCCTGAATGACCGTGTGATACGGCCTCCATGCTAACAGTTCTGCCATGTGAACGAGCACTTATATCCCTACATCCCACCCTCAACATATGGCCAATTGCAATGAACTGGATGGTCATCGTTGATGCAGATTGCCGCAGAAGAATCACCAACATGATCAAATCAGAATGTCATTCTCGTAGTCAGATCAGAAGGATAATTTCCATATCTATGGCTATCTATGGATGATTTAGCCAGGTTCTGTCTTGTGGTGAGCAGGAAAAGTGGGGATAGTGACTCCTTATTGTTCCGTAATCATCATGTAGGTCAAACCAACTAAACAGAGCACAGAATTTTATCTGAAAATTGCTTTGCATATGGAAACTATGGTAACTAGCACATGAGCACCTTGCTTAACTGACAGCCTACTGCTGGGATAACTGAATGCTGATAGCCCCAGCACTCTTGCTCATCATTCAGAGCCATACTGCTCAGGAAGATCCATGGGGCGAGCTTTTAACTAACTATAATGTATAGGGTTGGATTGCAATGATGTTCTGGGAGACAGTCAAGAGTATTTCTCCAAAGTACCAGGACGAAGCTGTGTGTGTCTGCTGGAGATGTCTGACTGCTGACTCTTGGGCACGCTCTCTGGAATAAAAAGGGGACAATATACATAGTTTTATTAAGAGTATTTGTCAGCTTCCCAGAAGGGTAGTCACATGCAGACGGTTGTGCACTGACATTGAAACCATCCCTCTGATGGTGGACATGTCATATGTGTGTACAGTATATACATCAATCAGGCATAAATTAAATACACTTGCCTAATTTTGTGTAGGTCTCCCTCATCCTGGCAAAACAGCCCCAACCCATCCAGGCATGGACTTATGAAAGTCTCCTGTGGTATCTGCCAGTAAGATGTTGGCAGCAGATCCTTCAAGTCCTCTAAGATGTGAGGTGAGGCCTCCATGGATTGGACTTGTTTTTCCCACTTTTCACAGATGCTCGATTGGATTGAGATCTTGGGAATTTGGAGGCCAAGTCATCACCTTGAAGTTTTTGCTATGTTCTTCAAACTAATCCTGAACAGTTTTGCAGTATGGCCGGAGAATTATCCTACTGAAAGAGGCCAGTGCCATTAGGATACACAGTTGACATGAAGGAAGGTACTTGGACGGTGCACATCACATCTGGTCCACAGGAATGCCGGGACCCCTTGTCCAGAGCCTCACACTGCCTCCACCACCAGCTTGTCTTCTTCCCATAGTGCATCCTAGTGCCATCACATTCCCAGGTAAACATCACATCCGGCCTACCACATGATGTAAAAGAAAATATGATTCCTTATTCCAGGCCACTTTCTTTCATTGCTTCATGGTCTAGTTCAGATATGCTGGACTTCGATCAGCATGGGCACGGTCTGCAGCTAAAAACCTGTCATCGGTTCACCAGTTCCCTTTCCTTGGACCACTTTTGGTAGATACTAACCACTGCATACTGTGAACATCCCATAAGACCTGCTGTTTTTTAGCTGCTCTGATCCATTTGTCTAGCAGATTGGTGAATGTAAACACGTTTTAAATGAATTATAAGCATGGCTACAGGAAAAGAGCACTAGAACTGTAATTTCCACAGCCGTTATCTTTCCGATCCTGGCACTAGCCTGGCAGCATGGGGAGGTGGCATCGAGTGCTCTGTTCATAGAAACAGGATACATTCATAGGGATCCAAGATGCATGTAAACATGTCTGCAATCATTTTTCCACCTCCCCACTGCTGTTGTATATGAAATCAGCGCTGGAGGACAGAATTTTAACACTGAGTTTGGCTGAGCATACATTTATTTCAATGCTGAGAGTGACTGCGGCAGATCTATGGTTCGGGAATATTGACATGTGCAACGTCCGACAGCGGCAAAGGGTCCCTTTAAGAAATATTCGTGACGCCAGTTGCAGTGAAGGAACAATGGGACAAAGTCCCTTTAAAAAATGGTGTTGGTACCCAGGTGTAGGAATGGCCGAGTATAGGGTGGCCTACAATGTCCCTTACGGTTTTGTATGTGTCACGGTGCTCCTACCTGGATACTTTGGACCCCAGGCGTTGTCTTCCAAAGCAGCAAATAAGGGGGATAGTTAACTTGGGGATGAAGAATAAATTGAGTCCAGACCTTGTGATGAAGTTCAATAACAGATTTACTTGGCATAAACGTTTCTCCAAACGGGTTACAGACTTTGTCTTGGTTCCAGCAGGCTTTAGCATTAAAACTCTGGCAGACAAACTCGTCTCTGCTGCATCTGTTGCTCTCTAGCTCTGCTGTACTAACAGGGTAGCTGTATAACAGCTTCCTCTAGATCAGTGTTTCCCAACCAGTGTGCCTCCAGCTGTTTCAAAACTACAACTCCCAGCATGCCTGGACAGCCTTTGGCTGTGTGGGCATGCTGGGAGTTGTAGTTTTGCAACAGCTGGAGGCACACTGGTTGGGAAACACTGCTCTAGATGATGCAACTTCTCTCTTGGTAGTCTGTCTCTTAAGTAGTACCAGGGAACTCTATTTCCTGGCTTCTGAGGCTCTAATCTGTGGCCTCCATATCCAGCAGAGCTGAAGGTGCTCTAGCTGGCTTGGGCACGTCCAGCAGGGACGTCGCCCCGCACAACCTCCCTTAGCACGGGATAAGCTGGAACTAACTCTAACTAGAACTCCACCCTTCCTGCAGCAAGTGGTACACACCCACCACAGAATGGGCCTTAGAATAGAAAAGAAGCTCTGCCATCTGCTGGTGAACCAGGCACATTACCTTTGAACATAACAGTTACATTAGAAATAGGAATGCACAGGGTTTGGATCTGGAATAAATACACAGGATTACATGAGGTTAACCAATAAAGACGGTAGCGAGGTGTAAAGGTGGTAATGCCACTCTGGGGCGTTACACATGTAGCATGAAATTAGATTGAAGGCTGATCCCCCTGAAATTGAAGGCTTCAACCAACTATCATCTATTGTATAAGGCTGGCTATAATGTTGCTGGGAACCTTGTACTTTTAAACAGGAGCATCCATTGTGGTGGAGTTGTTGCTGATGTGGCTTTTGCCTAACATCGTCCATGATGTACTTAGATCCATGACCACAAAAAAAATCTATAAACCCACAGTCATTCACAAGTAGTCTAATGGGTTTCTTTTTGCTAGTTTATACTATATCTCACTCATATATGCATAAGCCAGTGATTGGGCGGATGAATGTTATTTGCCGACAATAGGCCTATGTAAACTGTGTCTAGGAGGGAAGATGTCACATTGCGGTTGTCACTTGATCCTGGTGTGGATGCTGTAGCTCTTCCATATCGAAGCCCATGCTTGTAGGGTCCTCTTGTTTGGTTCTTCCTGTCTTATGTATTGGGTACTGCCAGGTGGCTCCTCAAAAAATACAGCAATAAAGCTGTCGTGAAATAAAATGTAAGACCTGCCATCCAATAAGGGCTCAGCTTCTGCTTCTTTATGGGTTGTAGATGGAACCATTAAAATAAATGGTTTTGTAGTGCTGGACAGGAGTCAACAGTTTGCTTTAGAGTATGACAACTGGGCCTTGTCAAAGCAGTGAAGGAGAAGCTGGGCACAGAAGGGAGTGGAGCTTGGGTGTAATAAGAGCAACAGTGATGCCTTCATTGCACCAAAGTCCTAATTTGCATATTAATAAAGAGTATCATAACTCAAGAACGGAACCTCGGATCAACAAAAGAAAAACAGCGTTTTAATTACATGAACCACAGCTATGTCTGTATGAAAACAGGTGGATAGGCAGGTCGCTGGTGAAAGATTCCTGCATTTAGATGGAGCAAGTGTCGGACTGGGGCTCATTGGGCTGAACCCCTATTTCCTCAATTAAGTCTAATAGGTTTTAAACCAGAAAAATACACTTCTGTGGCAAGTGATTGCTCTAAAGGCATCTGCAAATGTCGTCCCCCCCCCCCCTGCGGCTTCAGAGCCTGAGCCCACTGAAGGATCCTCTGGTGCTCTGATGGACCAGTCCAACCCTGGATGGAGCAGTCTATTTAGTGGTAAGAACATTATCAGATCTCTTCTGGACAAAGCAGAGAAACCTTCATGAAAGATCCTGTTGAGATCTCATCCCACTAACTATTGGTACACATTTCTGATACAGAACCTTGCTAGGATTATCAGAATTCCCAGAAACTAATATCAATGAATTACTAAACATTGCCCGCACTCCTCCGCATGTATTTCCTTTGGCTTGTCTAGCCAAACAACTTAGGCAATTACTTTCATAGCAGGTCTGCAAATATATTTTCTTCTTTGAGTTTGAGTTCTAGGAACAGAAAAATGGGAAAAAAAGGCAACACCTGATATGTCATATGACGGACAGTAATGGCGGCCGATGCAGCCCATTTTTTTAATGGCGTTAGCACGTGGCATTGTTTTGTCTTGCTTTCACAACACAATCTGCAACAAAGTCTTCTAACTGAGAACGAAGCCTCGCATACTGGCTAAATATAGTTTGTAGATGCAGTATAAGGCCCCATTCACAAGACCGTATTTTTGCTCTGCATCCGATCCGCATTTTTGCGGATTGGATGCAGACCCATTCATTTCAAAGTGGCCACAAAAAAGGCGGCCAGCACACCGTGTGCTGTCCGAATACATATGACCATTCCGCAGTCCTGCAAAAAAGATAGATCATGTCTTATTCTTGTCCGTTTTGCGGACAAGAATAGGCATTGTTACAATGGATCCATTAACAAACAAAACGGATGCAACATGGATGTCACACTGATGCCATCCGTAAAATAAGTACAGTCGTGTGACTGCATCCAGGGTATTTTGACATGGTGGAAAATACATCGGAAAAATCACCTTCAGATTTCTGCAGTGGGTCAATTAATGGGGCTAACCCATGCATGAACACCCGCTGCTCTTTCCATGTGTTTTCCGCTGCAAACTGCACCAAGAAGGCACTGGTTATACGTACGGAATACGTGCTGAAATCAGCATGGAATATTCACTGTGTGAACATGCCTCAATGCATTCACGTACTGGTATAGACGGAAAGTGTGTTTTTTTTCCAGGTGGGATACAGGCATAATGTTGATATGCCCCAGTGCTGAAGAATAGACGGGAATGCCATTATACAACATTTATCTATGGTGCTATATACATACGTCTAAGACGTAGAGCAGATTGCTGTGGATCTGGAATGCGGAGGAGGAGGAGGTGTGATTGACAACCATCTTTACCATCATGTTGATGATACATAGGAATCTAAATAACATCCACTGCAGACCTAGGTGTACATGGTGATGCGTGCTATTGCGGTTCGCGCTCATATTCTTTTCACGTGTTCATGCTTTTCCATTGTCACTCTCTATAAGTCTAAGCCTCATTACTTAACCATCTCTTCTGCTTGATGTGTCTTCTAAGTCTGTCTGTCTCCCTTTCAGCACTACCCAGCATGGAAAGCTGTCTCTTCTAGCTATTATTGGGTGTTTCCATGGCCACCGCTATGAAGGGGGTGGGCGAGATTTCCATTATTACTCAGGCCGCAGAGAAAAGCTGACAGATGCAACAGTTGAAGCCAAGAAGAAGTGTTAGCTCTTTTGTCCAGCCTAACCACGGCTGCCACCCCGCCTGACATGGCCTCGTAATACGCCGCTCATAAAATATACTTGACTTGCCGTTTGTTATTTTTAGTACGCGGTAAATGATCGCATTCACGGTAATATCGTTGGAGAGGAGTGGGAGTACACTCGTACAATTTATATGCTGTGAAGCAGTGGGAACGTCTTACAATTATCCCAGGCTGAGGTTAATAAATGACTTTAAACATTGAGATAAATTGGAGATGTGTGTTAAATAGCATATAAAACATGAGTGGGGGGGGGGGGGGGGAACAGTCTAATGAAATTATAGTGATTTTTTATAATAATATTTTATTACTCTCACGTTCGCTGTCATCGGAAAGCCACACGAGCTCCCTGTATCGTGTGGATTATCAATTCACGAAAATCAATTAGTCCTAATAAATAATAAGCAGCGCCCTCGTCAATGTTGTTTTAGGGCACAAGAATGTCTCTGTGTCAATGGTTAGGTGACTATCCCCATTTTTGTTTTCACCCATCCTCCACATTCACAAAGGTTAAGGGGGTATTCCTCCTACAGGCTGCATGGCACATCAGCTAGATCTACTTTTGGATCATTTGAGGGGTCTGACCACTGGAACCCTCATAGATCCCATGGGCAGAAGCCCATGCCCTGTTACTCAGTGGAGAAGTGGCCACTTGTAAAAATAAATATGGTGGTACAGTGTAGAGTGAGTGGTTTTATAATTTACTTCAAAGAGGTCATCTCATTACAACAACCCCTGTCCATATGTCCTATAAGGCCAGAGCGTATAGTCACCACAAACAGTGGCTCTCGTACTGGTGGACCTGGCCTGTCCATGTATTACAGGGGAAGTGAACACCATTGATTATCTTGTCACAATGACATCTGTCAAGGATTGGGCAGCGAATCAACAGTCAGTTCTTGAAGAGGATTCAGTTCTTGAACAATTATGCTACTCGAAGAAGTAAATGGGCACTATCTGAAGAACTTCGACAAGGGTCAGTACACGACTTGGTTAGAGCATCTTCAAAACAGCCAGTGTGGACTGTTCCTGGTATGTGGTGGTTAGAACCTACTAAAAGGACAAGCAGTGAAATTATCACAGGGTCAAGCTTCTCTAACCTGTGAAAGAGAAGGCATGGGATGCACTTTGGGAAGAAGACAAGCCAATTGAGGCAGTGTGAATCCCTAGGCAATGTTCTGCTGGGTAACCTTGACTCTCGGCATTCATGTGGAATTGATGTTACTATGACACGTACCACCTCCCTAAACACTGTACAGACAAATAGCCCCTTTATGGCTATAGTATCCCCTAATAGCAGTGGCTTCTTTAAGCAAGAAAATGCTCCTGTCAAACTGCAAAACTCAAGAATAATTTAAGGAACATGGCAAAAAATTTCAGATGTTGTCTCCAAATTCCCCAGATTTCAATCTAATCAAGCAACGGTGGGATGTGCTGGAAAACGAAAGGGGTTGTCCAGTGGGATTACAATTTTTTATATATGGGGCAGAATGGTTAAAAAAAGAAGAAGTCTTACCTCACACATCTCCTGCTGATGCTATTCTAATGATTACTGGGTCCGTGCTGGTCTCCTACTGGAGTCTCTCTTAACCCCATTTCCAATATTGTAGGCAGGGGCGGATTGGCCATAGACCTTATAGGGAAATTTCCCAGTGGGCAGATGCCAAAGGGGCCGCCTAAGCCCTCCTCACGGCCAGCCAGTGGAATTTTTTGAGGATGTATTTTGTGCTGCTGGCAGTATTTTGTGATGGACTGTGGTATTTGGCTCTGTTGGGGTGGTATAATGTGCCACAATATGGTATTCCATAAATTTGGACCCAACTACAAAACAGGGCCACTTTAAGTTTCCAGTCTGCCCCTGATTGTAGGTTTATTTATTCCAGTGGCCCAGCATTACTGAGCAGAGTTACCCAGGCTGGGTGTCATAAACATCTCCTGCAGACCTGCTTTGTGCTTAATAAAACACTTCTCTTGGGCAGAGGATACCACCTGTCATGACCAAGACACAATCTGTGAAGTCTTTCACCATGGAAAGACACAAATCTCCTGTATGGGTACTTATCTAGCAAATGATGAGAGTAACTGCGCTTAGATGTTTTTATAACCCTTTTAGATTGTACCTTTTTCTTAGAAAAAACCTCAAAGAAGAAGATAAGTAAATTGTAAAGCCTCATTGGCACTGCCCAAGTAGATATCAGATGGTGCTATATCAAGCAATTCAAATAATGATCATAGATGATAGGATAGGCTAGTGTTAAAGGGTTTTACTAGTTTAGAAAACCTAAATTCAAATATCCAATTAGGGGATCATGAGTTAATAGAGGGTGGTACCCTTCAGGACCCTAACCTAATAGACAGGGTGAAGAGCAGCCATATAGAACATCTTGTTCTGCATTACACAGACAGCCCACCCTCCATACACAAGATTTTGGCCAGTCCACCAATACATTAATGGCAGTCATTACATTGCCCACTCAGTTTTCCATATATACAATTAATGGACAAAAGTATTGGGACACCTACACATCAGACCAACTGGAGCCTTTATAGCTTTTCATTCAAATCCATTGATATTAATATTTGCAGCTACAACAGCTACCACTCTTCTGGGAAGGCTTTCTGCAAGATTTTGGAGGGTGTCTGTGGAAATAAATGCCCATTCATCTAGAAGAGCATTTGTGAGGTCAGACACTGATGTTGGGCCTGGTTCACAATCTCCATTATAGTCCATCTCAAAGTGTTGGATAGGGTTGAGGTCAGGGATATGTGCAGCCACTCTCGTTCTTTCAGACCAAACTCACCCACCCATGTCTTTACGGACCTTGCTTTGTGCAATGGGGCACAGTCATGCTAAAAAAGGCCTTCCCCAAACTGTCCCCATAAAGTTGGAAGCATACAATTGTCCAAAACGTCTTGGTATGCTGAAGCATTAAGATTTGCCTTCACTAGAATTACCCATAGCATTATCCCTCCTCCACCAAACTTTACCCAGACTCGTCCATCATACTGCCAGATAGAGAAGTGTGATTCACCACTACACAGAAAACATATCCACTGTTCCAGAGTCCAGTGGTGGCATGCTTTACATCACTCCATCCGACACTTGGCATTGTGCTTGCTGATGTAAGGCTTGCATGCAGCTGCTCGGCCATGGAAACCCATGCCATGAAGCTCCTGGCACACAGCTTTTCTACTGATATTAATACCAGGGTTGGAGTTCTGCAGTTATGGAATCACTAGAGTGCTCTATGTGTCTCAGCACTCGACAACCTCACTCTGTAACTTTACATGGTCTCCACTTTGTGGCTGAGTTGCTGTAGTTCCAGAACTACAGAAATTTAATGAACAGACTTGTTACAATGGTGGTATCCTATGAAAGTACCCAGGGGCGGACTGGGAACTTAAAGTGGCCCTGGAAAAAAAATAAAAGTAGGCAAGGCCACCAATAGCATATTGTAACACATTATATCACCACAGTAAAGCGAAATACTACAGTGCATCATAAAATACTGCCCCAGCAGCATAAAATACCTCCCCAAAAACTGCCCATCAGTGGTGGCTAGCGCCAGCTGCCACGTTCTGTCCTCCTACTCCAGTTGCCTTAGGATGGCAATACAGTTGAATTCAGGAGTCAGCAGAGGAGCATCAGATCATTACTTACCATAGGTGGTGGCTGTGAGGAGAGCACAGGCGGACTCCTAGTCATCAGCCCACTGGAAAGTTTCCCTGTAGGGTCTATGGCTAGTCCATCCCTGATAGTACCACACTAGAATTCAGTGAGCTCTTTAGAAGGACTGGGTTTTATACACCTGTGGTAATGGGATTGAATGAAATGTCTACAGGGGCAGACAAAAAACTTAAAGTTGCCCTGGGAAAAAAATAAAAATAAAAGTGGCCCCAATGTTGTAGGTGGGTCCAAATTGACAGAAGGTGGGGCAACACAAGTAGATGGGGCCAATACAAGTTGGCAGGGTCAGTAATACCATAGTGCAGCATAGCATACCTCCCCAGAAGCTGTCCATCTGTGATGGCCATCTATAGCTGCTACGTACTGTCCTCCTCCACTAATATGTCTCTAATATGGATATGGAGCAGGGAGCTTAGGAGATGAGATGTGGGCCAAATCACCAAGCCAGCCCTACCTTCAACATGCTGCCTGGACTTTCTCTAGTAATGACCCGTGTAGGGTACCCAGAAGTCTGTACTGTACTTGGCCAGCGGCAGTGAGGAGGGCTTTGGTGGCCCTACGGGCATTGGCCCACCGGGAAAATTCCCTGTAGGGTCTGTGGCCAGTCCATCCCTGAACACCTGAATTAAATGATTAAGGCCTAGCTCAAACTTTAGTTATTTGGTTAGTTATTGCCATCAGTTAGGTTTTATGCACACAGCCGTTGCCCGGCCGCGCCCATATTGCATCCCACAAACAGCGGGTCCGCAATATGCAGCCTCCGGCCGTGTGTAGACCGTATCGCTTGAATGGGTCTGCAATTCGGGAGATACGGTGCGGTGCAGAACAGAGGCACGGATGCACTCCTTTTTTTCCGATGCAGACCGAAGTGCGTCTGCTTCCCCACAATCAGTACCCGTTCATTGCGGACCGCAGCACGGGCAAGGCCATCACACAGTCGTGTGCATGAGCCGTTATTGCGAGCCAAAACCAGTAGTGAAGCCTACTCAGAGATCAAGTGTAATTTAACCCGCACCTGGTTTTGGCTAACAATAACTGATCGAAATAACTGAGATGTGCCCCAATACTTTTCTCCATATATTCAGGGTTCCAAGTAAAAAAGGAGAGAAAGTATTAAGGACATGTATGACTTATCTTTTTAACTCCTGGTTTTGGCTTCAAAAATTGCATTATCCATAGATACACAATCTAACAAAACAAGTGTAGGATCATATCAGAAAACCAAGAAGTAATCAAAGCCACACACAGATAAATACAAAAATAGCATCTTAATTAATCAATACAACAATAAGTAAAAAAATGCAGGGAGTGTTGAAAAGTGGGGAAAAAACAGGCAAAGCCCAAAGCAGAGGTAATATGTGGTAATAAATGTTTCATAGGTATATAACCATAACTTGAGACATATTGTATCACCAGTTAATCCAACACAGAAAGTACTGGTCAATGAGGTAAAATACAGTAGCAGTAGCGTGGGGATACCAGGTATCGATAGTAGGGTGACAATGAACATAAATCATCTACCCCCCATAAGTGGATTATCCCTTATAATTTCCCTCTGCAACTCAATGTGAACAGCAAATTCACTGTGTGAAGAACTGGGTATAGCAGGGTATACGGTATGTGGTGGCATGGCTGACACCTAACACAGCCGACAACCAAGCTGACACCCCACTACCGATACCTGGTATCCCCACGCTACTGCTACTGTATTTTACCTCATTGACCAATACTTTCGTGTTGAATTAACTGGTGATACAATATGTCACAAGTTATGGTTATATACCTATGAAATATTTATTACCACATATTACCTTTGCTTTGGGGTTTGCCTGTTTTTTCCACTTTTCAACGCTCCCTGCATTTTTTTTTACTCATGATGTTATTTTTTTGTATTTATCTATGTGTGGCTTTAATTACTTTTAGGTTTTCTTTCAAAAATTGCATAAAAAATCCTGAATGTGTGGCAGCACCCATAGAGTATATGTGTACCATTCAGAAACAATGCGGAGCAGGGGAGATCGAGATTATGTGTAGGGTTACCACTGATAACAGACCCCTATGTTATACATATAGATCCAGAGGTCTTATCTTATAGGGCTGACACCAGGACTAGCGGTGGGAACCAATGCCCCTTCATCACAGAGATGTGAATTACATAACAGTATAATAAGAGCTTCCCTTTAAGGAGTGACAAAATGAATCTCTTCATATTCCAGCCCTGCACTCTGATAACTTATAAATGCGATAAGTTCAATCATGGCAGGATTTAGCATTAGATATGACAGGCTTGTGTCTAGGGGAGGCAGATAAGCTGCTCTTCTCTGGCAAAGCCCTTTTTCGAGCGTTTTTTTTCTTCTTCAGACTAAAATTAACTTAAGGAATGAGAAAAATCAAACACAATAAAGGACGCCATGATGGAAGCCATGCCTACAACTGTCCATAATGTAATGTCTATGGGCGTACTGCTGGGGCAAATATACGTCTGATCAGCCGCTTATCTCCTTCTACTCCTTATACACTTAAAGGGAGTCTGTCATCACAATTTGCCCTTATAGACCACTTACATAGCACCGTAGCATAACTATAGATCAGTCAAATGGTACCTTTGTCTTTTTGTCTGGATGTTCACCAGGGGCAAAAACTGAGTTTTATTCATAGTTAAATGAGGGCTCGCAAGTGCCCAGGGGCGGCGTTCGGGCTTCTAAGTGCCCAGGCCGCTCTGCCTTCTTCTCACATAACCCCTCCCCAGCCTGTTGCTTGGCCCGCCCTGTAAGCCTCTTACGTCATCCAGTGTAATGGCCGATATCCCGCCCGCGCATGCGCATTACATGGAATGATGCTGCTGCCCACAATGGTCATCACAGTGCGCATGCGCGGGTGGGATATCGGCCAGTACACTGGATGACGTAAGAGGCTTACAGGGCGGGCCAAGCAACAGGCTGGGGGGGGGGGGGGTTATGTGAGAAGAAGGCAGAGCGGCCTGGGCACTTACAGCCCGAACGCCGCCCCTGGGCACTTACGAGCCCTCATTTACATATGAATAAAACTCAGTTTTTGCCCCTGGTGAACATCCAGACAAAAAGACAAAGGTACCATTTGACTGATCTATAGTTATGCTACAGTGCTATGTAAGTGGTCTATAAGGGCAAATTGGGGTGACAGACTCCCTTTAAAGGGGTTGTGCAAGAACCCTGCGATGCTCTGCTGCGCTCCCTCCTTGTAAACATCTGGTTTGACAGTGATTGGCTGCGGCAGTGACCAGATCCCCTTGCATCATGTCAGCATTTGTCATGACGTAATGGAAGTCAGCCTCCGCCACGGCCAGTGATTGGCTACGTAATGTCAAACCGGAGGTTTACAGCGATGGAGCCCAGCAAAGCATTGCAGGCTGGGAGGAGGAGGAGTGGGAAGCAGAAGCAAGTAAGGCTACTTAGTCAATGGTGACAGCTCCGTTTTTTTTTGGAGCCTAAAAAAACTGATCTGTCACCCATTGACTTTCAATGTATGTAGTGACGGAGCCGTTTTTTTTTTTTAGTTTTTTTATTTCACACAACCACATCCTAACAGAACGGATGCATCTTGATGTGGAAAATGAAAACGGATCCATTTAATTCCAGTATTGAGATCCTCTGCCGGATCTCAATACAGGAATTACAAACGCAAGTGTGAAAGTAACCTAAGTAATCTTCTCTTTACAGGTCCGATAAAGTGGGGGAAGGGGATTCTTGCACAACTCCTTTAAATGCTGTGCTGTGCTATTCCTCTGTTATTCCCTCTGGAAATGTATGAATGAAGTGAGAACTAGGCATTGAAGGAGTGTGTCCCTACACAGTGTTAAACTGTTCCATCAGTGCTTACAGCAGGGATCAGCAACCTTTGGCACACCAGCTGCTAGGAAACTACAACTCCCAGCAGGCACATGTACTTGACTGTTCTAGTAACTCCCACAGAACTGAAAGGAGGATTCTGGGAGTTGTAGTTTCAGAACACCTGGAGTGCCAGAGGTTGCTGATCCCTGGCTTACAGTATCACACTGTGTAGAAAGGACACACTTTATTGACAAGGGGAATGGTATCACCGTATTTAGATTTATTTATATATTTACAAGTAGAATAACAGAGGAACAATGTACACTTGTCTACATTGCCCCAGTAAAGTAAATTTGTCGGAACTGCAATTCTTTAATAAAACCGAATAAAAAAAAGCTGTCAGGTCTTCAGTAGCATGCAAGTTTGGCCATATTTTTAATGAATAAACACCATAGTTGGTAAATTCTGGGGATGTAAGCCCAATCTAAGGGAATGCCCCCAAATCTGCAGGGGGCTGCCCAACATAAGCCACATCCATTTTCGATCTGGGAATGCCTGAATTTAACAGAAATGGCTCTGAAAACTAAGGAGAGTTCCTGCAAATTCGTAACTGTTGGCAACTGTGCTAAAATATGCTGATACTTGTAGTACTAAAGGTTCACCGAATGGTTGTAAAGTTACAAACTGCATAAACGTGAAGGAGAACATTTGCTAATATTTTTACGCCACTTTTTTGGCGTAAATAGGTCGCAGATTTTGTCGCATGCAATTTGTGCGGTAAAACTTGCAACATATCAACACATCAATTTTCCGTGTGAATAAAGACTTAAGGGGCTTGGCCCATCTTGGACATTGGGGGGCATATCGCTAGGATATGCCCTCAATGTCTGATAGGTGCAGGTCCCACCTATATTCAGAATGGAGCCCACAGAGTGCAGGAGGACGCACCATTCTCTCCATTATTTTCTATGGGTCTGCCAAAAATAGTGGAGCGGAGAGCTTGGGTCAATGGGAAGCGCACAGCGCAAGTGCGGCCGTTGCTCCATTCACTTCTATGAGGCTTACGAAATTGAATTGGCGCTCCCATAGAAATTAATGGAGCCCTGCAAGTGCGGGCCCAAGAGGTGGGTTCCAGAGGTGGGACCCACACCTATCAGACATTGGGGGCATATCAATGTCCAAGATGGGTCAACCCCTTTAAATCTATGGCAGCTAGGAGTCTGACGTAGATTTAAGTGTGTCACATGGCACGGCCGTCGCCTCTCATACATTTGGAGCATCTTCCGTCAGTTCAGGGGGGAATCAATACGCTGCTCTTGATAAATGTCCCCCTAAATCTCTAATCTACTTCTATGGGCAGAAATGATCCAGTAATAGTCGGAGGGCAGCCGACGTCACCGGCGGCATATAGGCTGATGTAAACAGTGACCTGTGTTCTGCTGGCATTGAAAAGGCAGGAGTACTACGACTTCTTAGAGACTTATGGGGTCATTTATCAAACTGGTGTAAAGTAGATATGGCTCAGTTGCCCATAGCAACCAATCAGATTGCACCTTTCATTTTTGACAGCTCCTTTGGAAAATGAAAGGA
Organism: Bufo bufo; assembly: GCF_905171765.1. Taxonomy (NCBI): domain Eukaryota; kingdom Metazoa; phylum Chordata; class Amphibia; order Anura; family Bufonidae; genus Bufo; species Bufo bufo. The sequence continues at coordinate 759,323,736 of NC_053389.1, read as the reverse complement.
GGAATCTGATTGGTTGCTATGGGCAACTGAGCCATATCTACTTTACACCAGTTTGATGAATGGCCCCATTAGATCGATCCTGGTCCTATAGGGACATATTAGGGAACTTCTCTATAGGCAGCTCCCTACGATACAAGTAGAGGTGAAATCTACGTGATGCGTATGTCTCTGGTTATTGTGCAGGGTCAGGTCTGTACCATCCTAGCGCCTAGAAATATAAGTGAAGCATTTCACATCCGTGAGCAATTCCTTTCTTCTCTTTAGTGTGCAAAACACACAATCAGAAGTGGTGAGCAGCGGCTGGTTGCCATAACAACCAGCAGGCAGATTTGTAATACTGCGGATCCCCCCCCCCAATACTTGCAGACTGCACCCCCCCCCCCACTAACTCCGTATATATATACAGCTAGCAAGGCGACTCCTGTAGACTACTGAATGTCCAAGTGCCTTCTGCATCTCCCAAACAATAAGCGATGCCTTATGTAACGTCTGCATACAGCACGTTCAGCCAACTGTTGCTATATGTCGCTACGCCGTGCATACAGCAAACGTTACATAACGGCGCGGAGAAAGCAAATGACATAATGCAGCCTAATTATGGATCTCTGATAGCGAACATGCCGCACTGTATAACGCGGAGACATAAACGCCGGTCATGAACTTACAGCTCCGTATAAATGATGCATGGAAGCTCCGCCACATCCATCGATTCAGAAAACAAACCGCTCACCACGTAGGACGCGTTACAGATATTTTCCAGCTGCGTAAGGTTATGTGCTCACATAGGTGGAGGCATTTTTTAAAAATTTCCTATTAACTCTGGGTTCAGAGGTAACGTAGGCTAAAGCATTATGGGCAATTCTCCAATGTGCTTTAATTATATCCCGAATTTCTTACGGTTGATCTTAAAGGGGTCTTCCAGTTTGCATCAACATCCTTTAAATTAATCATTTATGAAGGTCGATGTAATTTTGGGATGTATTTCCTTTTCCTTTATCGCTCCTATTTTTCATTCTGGGCTGTAGTCATATGACCATGTCCATGTAGCTATTTCTTATTTCCTGTGATGTCATGTCCATGGGCAGGGAAGTGATAGGGGAGTGTCTATGTAACTAGTTGGGTGGGAGGAGCTATAAACTAGCTGGGCATTGTTAGGGGCGGTGCTGGAGCTGTGGCAGAGAAAGGAGAAGTGCATCATGGGTTTGGTTGGATACAGAAACAGGAAGTGCTACATACAAGATGGAAATAAACCAGAGTGATGGGTTTACGTGGTGAAAACTGGTCAGGAGAGTCCTAATTGGAAAAAAAAAAGATGTACATGAGGTAACCAACCACATAAGAAGATCTGTTAAAAACCATAGAAATCCTGGAAAACTCCTTTATAACTCAGCAACCATATACACTGCTCAAAAAAATAAAGGGAACACTTAAACAACACAATGTAACTCCAAGTCAATCACACTTCTGTGAAATCAAACTGTCCACTTAGGAAGCAACACTGAGTGACAATCAATTTCACATGCTGTTGTGCAAATGGGATAGACAACAGGTGGAAATTATAGGCAATTAGCAAGACACCCCCAATAAAGGAGTGGTTCTGCAGGTGGTGATCACAGACCACTTCTTAGTTCCTATGCTTCCTGGCTGATGTTTTGGTCACTTTTGAATGCTGGCGGTGCTTTCACTCTAGTGGTAGCATGAGACGGAGTCTACAACCCACACAAGTGGCTCAGGTAGTGCAGCTTATCCAGGATGGCACATCAATGCGAGCTGTGGCAAGAAGGTTTGCTGTGTCTGTCAGCGTAGTGTCCAGAGCATGGAGGCGCTACCAGGAGACAGGCCAGTACATCAGGAGACGTGGAGGAGGCCGTAGGAGGGCAACAACCCAGCAGCAGGACCGCTACCTCCGCCTTTGTGCAAGGAGGGACAGGAGGAGCACTGCCAGAGCCCTGCAAAATGACCTCTGGCAGGCCACAAATGTGCATGTGTCTGCTCAAACGGTCAGAAACAGACTCCATGAGGGTGATATGAGGGCCCGACATCCACAGGTGGGGGTTGTGCTTACAGCCCAACACCGTGCAGGACGTTTGACATTTGCCAGAGAACACCAAGATTGGCAAATTCGCCATTGGCGCCCCTGTGCTCTTCACAGATGAAAGCAGGTTCACTCTGAGCACATGTGACAGACGTGACAGAGTCTGGAGACGCCGTGGAGAACGTTCTGCTGCCTGCAACATCCTCCAGAATGACCGGTTTGGCATTGGGTCATTAATGGTGTGGGGTGGCATTTCTTTGGAGGGCCGTACAGCCCTCCATGTGCTCGCCAGAGGTAGCCTGACTGCCATTAGGTACAGAGATGAGATGCTCAGACCCCTTGTGAGACCATATGCTGGTGCGGTTGGCCCTGGGTTCCTCCTAATGCAAGACAATGCTAGACCTCATGTGGCTGGAGTGTGTCAGCAGTTCCTGCAAGACGAAGGCATTAATGCTATGGACTGGCCCGCCCGTTCCCCAGACCTGAATCCAATTGAGCACATCTGGGACATCATGTCTCGCTCTATCCACCAACGTCACGTTGCACCACAGACTGTCCAGGAGTTGGCAGATGCTTTAGTCCAGGTCTAGGAGGAGATCCCTCAGGAGACCGTCCGCCACCTCATCAGGAGCATGCACAGGCGTTATAGGGAGGTCATACAGGCATGTGGAGGCCACACACACTACTGAGCCTCATTTTGACTTGTTTTAAGGACATTACATCAAAGTTGGATCAGCCTGTAGTGTGTTTTTCCACTTTAATTTTGAGTGTGACTCCAAATCCAGACCTCCATGGGTTGAAAAATTTGATTTCCATTTTTTTATTTTTGTGTGATTTTGTTGTCAGCACATTCAACTATGTAAAGAACAAAGTATTTCAGAAGAATATTTATTTAATTCAGATCTAGGATGTGTTATTTTTGTGTTCCCTTTATTTTTTTGAGCAGTGTATTAGGTCATGGATATAGGAACTGGGTCAGTCTTTACATGAACTCTAACCTAAGGCTTGCTGGAGGTTTGGGGATGAGGTAGATGCACCTTCACATTTGCTGGTCCTGAAGACTTACTACCCCCTTCTGGAGAAAACTGAACCTGCTCCACTCTCAGGTCACATGGACCCCAGCTATAGCCTTTGGGCCAGATTTATCATGACTCTGACAGCTCACTCCACTTTCACATATGGCTAAAGTCAGTTTTAGCCAAGTCAGATTTATGATCGGCCCTTTAAGACTGTAATAAATCTGGTTTGACGGTAGCAGTTTATCCGTCAGTAAGCAGATTTACAAAAGTCGCACATCTTTACGAAAAAGTCGCACATTTTTATGAAAAAGTCGCATGTTCTATTAAAAAGTCTCATAAGATAAGCATTGTCCTCACTGGAGTGAAATTGGGACTTTTTTGCGACTTTTTTAAATAGTCCCAATAGTAAATCTGTCTAGAGATTCATTTACATAAGAAAACACGCCCACTTTCAGAAAACTGGCGAGCATAGTGCAGAGCAGAAAAAAGTTGCAAATTTGTGCGCAGTTTTAGCGTTTGGGACTTTTTTGGGACTTTTTCACTCCATTATTCTGACCTGAGCTAATGATAAATCTGGCCCTTTCTTTCTACACTGCTGGAAGCCATGTCCATCCTAACATGAGGCATTCTGAGATCTTTTCTTCTGGCTGCTAGACTGGTAATCCCAGACCACCAAAAATTGGGATCAGTCTTGTCCACGTCAGAATAGTCTCAGAATTCTGTAACATACAACGAGTGGCGGAAGTAACCTAAGGGGACAATGTGTTGGACGGCAAACTCTACTTCACTTGGCGGCCGAGGATCATGTTTAGGCTTTCGCCAGTCTTCCAATACTGGTTGTTTGGATAGACTAGTTCTTTAGGTCGGCATTCTGCCGCCACCGTTTTTCTCTTTCTATACCCTACATCCCCATGTCTTTCATCTGGAAGTGGAACGTGAACATTTTCAACCCCCTCCATTTAAATGAAGTTGTTTTTTTTATAAATTGGCTCATATGTATCTGTGAAAACACTGTGTAATTCTAATAAAAGTCAAATTGAACCAACATGTTTTGATAGGTGTGGAGCCGCCACCTATCAGGAGATCAGGGCTCCCCCTCCTGGCGATGAGGCTTTAGGCCCTGTATGTCTATAGCTCTGTCCATTGTAGTCCATGGATACTAATGAAATGGCCAAATAGGAATGTCTACCACATAGACTAATGTGTACAGATCCTCCTGGCTGGCCTGGTTGGTTGGTTGGTTGATGTTGGGTATGTTGAGATCTTTTGTTTTCATGGGAGATGAGCCTTTTCCCCCTCTTTCATTAAACTTAGCATGTAGTGATGATATCTATGTGTCTGGTGTATTCTTTTAGGCTCATAGTAGCCAAATGGCACAACATACGCCATCATATTAAGCTGACGTCCCGCCTTATGCTTCATTTAAATGTCAGTGATTCACAGGCGTGTGCTGTCCGTGTTCTCCACGGACAGCACACATACCTATTATTTTATAGGGTGTTCACACATCCGTGTTTTAACATGGTCCGTGGTTTGAGCACAGAAACATGCTCTATTTCAGGGCTGGCCAACCTGCGGCTCTCCAGCTGTTGTAAAACTACAATTTCCACCATGCCCTGCTGTAGGCTGATAGCTGTAAGCAGTCTAGGCATGCTGGGAGTTGTAGTTTTGCAACAGCTGGAGAGCCGCAGGTTGGCCAGTCCTGCTCTATTTTGTCTGTTCACAGATTCATCATGCCCATTATAGTCTATGGGTCCGTGAAAAACAGATGCCATACGTGTTTCATCTGTGTTTCACGGACCATTAGAAGGAGATGTAATGAAAATGAATTTTGAGCTGTACAGTGTCCATGAAACGGCTGCGTTTACGAGATAGGTGCGGGTCCTAGAGGTCATCAGACAAATAACTGATAACTGCAGTTCTAGCTAATATTCCACAATACTCTTTGCCATATTTAGTATATATATTTTATTTTATTTTTTTAAACCACCAGGATGGGAACCATGCTTTATTTTAACATCTGATCAGCTGTTTGTACCAGATTACATGCAAATATTGTCTGGAAAAATCCTACACGGTATAGATATTTTCAAGACTATCTCATGGGAATCAGCAACGAATGTTACTAAAAGAAGAATGCCTGCAGAGTCTGCAGATTCACTCAGTATTTTTTACTTCAACCGTTAAAGGGGTGGTGTACCAAATTCCAAACCTCTCAAATGGCAGGACCAGTGTTGATGATCACACTTACCTGATCCCTGGCGCTGGGTCCCGGCTTGTTCTCTCATTGGCCTCCTCTGCTTGTTTCAGGTCCCTAGCTGTAAACTTCCGGTTTGATGCTGCTACATCCAATCACTGGCCACAGTGGTGATCTGCTCCCCTTGCGTCATGTGACAATTTGAAATGCCGCAAGGGAAGTAGCAGCCATTAATTGCCTGCAGCAGAGTCAAAAAGGAAGTTTTCATGAAGGGACCCGGGATACGCCGGGGAGCGAACGAACCAGAACCCAGCACAGGGGATCAGGTAAGTATGATCAGCAACACGGGTCAGGCAGGCAATTCAAACCTTGATCATGGGTCCAAAAAGGTAAGTACAGAAGAGACCACATGTCTATGAACAAAGATGAATAAATGCACCCGTTATTCTTCATCTCAACTGGAGTGGTAAGTGTATGAGGTATACAGGGTGAGTCAAAAGTTGCAGGACACCCTTTTATTTCAGGAACTAATGGGAAAATGAAATACCTGAATAAACCAGCAAGTAATGGGTGAGGGGGCCTATCTTTTAGGTTACGTCTGGAACATGGCCGCTATCCTGAAAGCCGCCATATTGGGAAAACCAGAATGTTCTTCGAAATCGATTGCCCCAATCAGATATACAATATATCTTCTGGTTTAAAAGTTATCAACACAGAAAGTTCAAAACTTCAACATTCAAAGTTCTATGTTCAGCACCAGGGGCAACACATTGAACATGTCAAATAGCTGTGCATCACAGGGAACGTTTCGGGCTGTTGTTGCAAGTTTCTGTGTTGATCACTTCTGAACCACAAGAGACATTGCAAATCAGATCATCCCAGCTAGTCCCTATAAATGTTCGAATGGTGATAAATCTATTGAATCGGCAGGTCAAGGAGGTGTTGTAATCTGGTGGAGACATTCCTGGGAAACCCATGCTATGTCTAGGCGAGCATTATCCTGCTGAATAATACCAGTTGGAAGCCCTGCCATGAGAGAAACACATGTGGCCACAGAATGTCCTGCACATATCGCTGAGCTTTTAGTGTCCCTCGTATCACTACTAGGGGTGACTGTCGTAAGTGATGGCTTACTGATAATCACACCAGCAGTTGGGGCAGTGAGCCGCTCCACAGCAAAGGCAGGACTGAAGTCCTCACACAGAGGCCTCCATACTCAAACCCAACCGTTGTGGGATCCCAAACAGAACTAAAGACAATACGGTTCCAGCTTATAGCAGTCCAGGTTTCTCGTTCACATCACTACTGGAAACAAAGGGCGACGGTGGCTGGCCGTCAATGGCACGACATGTAATAAGCGCCGTGACACCAAATTTACTTCTGCTAAGCACCTGGAAATGGTCCGGGCAGAGAAAGTGGCGTACAGTAAAAGTGCCACCTGAATGGTGGACAACGCTATTCTGGGTGCTGCTTGTGCTTGTCAGTGGATCAAACTATCCTCTTTACTGGAGGTCTGTCTGGGTCAGAACAGCCTAGATGGCGGGCAACTTATTGAAATGACCATCCTGCTTTTCTCAGTCCAGTGATGTGCCTCCTCTCAAAGTCTAATAATGCCATAGTTATAGAAAATATTCTGGTGCTAATGCTACAATTATTTAATAAATTTGAGATTCTTGGCAAATACATTTTGTACAAAATAATTTTGGGCCCGTCTGCCGGCGTCAAGGTGATCTCTATTAAATTGGAACCTAATAGAGAGCGTCTTGACGCCGGTAGACGAGCCCAAATAATTTTGTACAAAATGTATTTGCCAAGAATCTCAAATTTATAAAACAAGCGTAGCATTAGCACCAGAATATTTTCTATAAGTATGGCATTATTGTTCTTTATTTGTGTTTGCAGAGTGCTGTTGTCTTTTTTTCTCCTCTCAAAGTCTGTCAACTGAGCAAAATGTCTTCAAGTTCGCTCTAGAGGCATGTCTAGCAGCCAATGATTTCTTACCAAGTACACTACCCAAAAGTAGCCTCTGAGAACCTTTAAAGGGCAGTGGGGGAAGCACTTTTCCGCCCTCTTGTTGGAAGACCCAGTGTCTAATCAGAATTTTGCAGCAATCCGACATTTCTATCTGTGTAGTTTTTTTTTTGTATATATATTAGTAGGGCTGGGCAATTAATTGACAAATAACAAAAACAGAAATGCAGCCCACTAACCAATGTAATATTTTGGTTTGGTTACGGCCAGCGAATGACCAAACAGAGGGCAGAAAGCTACAGGAGACGGCCAGCTTGCACTATTCGGCCACAGTGGACGGAGCTGCTGTGGTGAGATGGGAAAGAGTCTGATCTGGGAAGTGTGTGTGAGACACAGCATGGCTGCCGAGGCACTTGCCAGGGCTGCACTCATGTTTTACTCCAGTTGCTCGTGGTGCAGAAGAAAACTGTGTGCTCTAGCTGTTGTAGGGAGGGGATGTTGGTGAGGACGTTGCTGCTGGCCCCTGCATGGAAGACCCTGTCAAAGACTCCACTGTCTGCTCCTATTGTTTCTTGTAGTAAAAATTAAGAAAGCAGTGGGCATGTGTGCACACTGCCCAGCTCCGGGAACCAGATCAATTAATTTCTTCTTCCTCCGAGCCCGGACTGCACAGCTTCAAACCACTTGACTACAACTCAGGGCAGGACTGTGATTACAAAGCATTCCTGGCACACAAATCCTACTTGCAGCATATTAGATCACATAAAGATTTCCCTAATTCTGGCCCTGACTCCTAACCGTATGAGCCAACCCAGATGGTAGGAGAGCTCATACTCCGGAACCTTGGGGCCCTACTAACCCTCAGAAAATCCCTGGACTAGGAGCAGGGTAAAGACTACCTGTTCCTCCACAACACGGACGAACAGGAGTCTCCACCTGCCAAGATGCAAGGAGAGGGGAACACATACAGCTATAAGGAGATGGCAGGTAAGTGAAACCAGTAACACACTTACCTGCCACAGACACACTGACTGGAAACCGTGCACAAGTGCTGGTGTCCACACCAACATTAAAAGGACACCGCACACACCACAAACCACCCAGGAACCCAGGACATCCATAGCTTCAATAAACGTGAGACACCATAAGAACATCAAACATCTATGACCACAAGGGTGGCCCTCACTGGACAGATGAAATATGAAGACCAGGAGGATAGCTCCAGCATACACCATGGCTGGAGTACCCCTCAGCTTCAGGCATCCAGCAGAGGCTAAATAGCCCAAGCAGCCACACCCACACACACATAAGCCCAGTGTTAACAAAACACTAGGAAGGGAGTTAACCCATCCAACACCAGACAAGGGAAGGAAGCCACTTAAAGAGGAAGTGCACACACAAGCATAGGAAGCTACACGTTGCCGCCGGCAACAGCATGCGTGGCAACCACCCAGAAGGCCGAGACACTGCCACCGCATGCTCTAACAGCAATACGTTGCCGCGGGCAACCGCAAGTGTGGCAACAGTGTCACAGCGTACACCATAGGCCGTGACACTCCCACCCCTCAAAGCACTGGGGGGTGTAGGGCAAAGTAACAGGATCAGCGTCAGAGCAAGGATGTGTCTCCCTAAGACTGCCGCCAGCCCCTGGATCAACAAACAGGAACCAGGGCACCAGCCACCAAACAGTTCAGAGAAACCGCACTGAATGCTGCGTCCACCTCAGACACGGTTCACAGCAGGTCGCTGCCGGCATGCATCCCCAACCAGCACACCAAGGAATGCATCCAGCACACAACACACGCACCTGAACCACTGAGGAATGGACGAGGAGGGACGCAAACACCAGTGACGGTTCACACCAACTGCGACCAACTGTCACAGGGAACCGCACTGATAACAGCATCTCGCCTTTCACCCTCCCTCCGGAGGTTAAGCATGTGCGCCAGAAAATGGCAGGCGACACATGCTGGGCCCTCTTCCGAAGGCTCCAAGCAAGGAGCCATTGTGGTCATACTGTCACGGCGGGGAGTGGGGGAAACTCCCCACCTTATGGTGTCAGAGGGTAAAGGGGGATCAGCCTGGCCAAAAGGAGAAAAAAGGGAGCAGGTCACCTCCTACCGCATCCCTAATCCTCTCCCTTACACCTCACTGTATGAGCGGACCCCGATGGTAGGACGACTCATACTCAGGATTCCTAGAAACCCTAAGTCATCCTGGTAATCCCTCACTTAGGAGCAGGGGAGAGACAACCTGTTCATCCCAGTCATGGAGGAACAGGAGTCTCTATCTGAGGCCAGGCTGCAAGGAGAGGGGAACACATACAGCTATAAGGAGATGGCAGGTAAGTGAAACCAGTAACACACTTACCTGCCACAGACACACTGACTGGAACCCGTGCACAAGTGCTGGTGTCCACACCAACATTAAAAGGACACAGCACACACCACAAACCACCCAGGACACCCATAGCTTCAATAAACGTGAGACACCATAAGAACATCAAACATCTATGACCACAAGGGTGGCCCTCACTGGACAGATGAAATATGATGACCAGGAGGATAGCTCCAGCATACACCATGGCTGGAGTACCCCTCAGCTTCAGGCATCCAGCAGAGGCTAAATAGCCCAAGCAGCCAGACCCCCACACACATAAGCCCAGTGTTAAAACACTAGGAAGGGAGTTAACCCTTCCAACACCAGACAAGGGGAGGAAGCCACTTAAAGGGAAAGTGCACACACAAGCATGGAAAGCTAAACTTTGCCGCAGGCAACAACATGCGTGGCAACCATGTCACAGCAATCACCCAGAAGGCCGAGACACTGCCACCGCATGCACACACAGCAACACGTTGCCGCGGGCAACCGCAAGTGCAGCAACAGTGTCACAGCACACACCATAGGCCGTGACAATATCATCAGGAAACAGGTTCTTCAGCGGTTCTAACCTCAGAACTGCCCTGATAATTCAGGGCTTGCATTGTTAGTGCAGTTCCTGTTTAATGATGTCAGGGTTGCCCCTTGACAGACTGGCCCATCAGTAATCAGACAAAAAGACCAGACTTGCTACAACTTCCCCTAGCTTGTTAGCCAGTCTCCCCAGCAAGGTGTGAATGAAGTGGTGGACTTGTCAATATCTCTGCTCTGCCCCACATACGGCAGCTCCTAGTCATTGACAAACTTCACCGGTATGCGGCGTGATGTGACAGACAATGTATCGCAGACCAGAGATATTGAGAAGCCCACATCTTCATGTACACCTTGCTAAGGATGTCGGCTAACACACTAGTAGAAGTTGCAGCAAGCCCAGACTGTTAATATGCCATATAACGTAGATTCTTTGCAGGGCGGTTTGTCAAGGGACCCCGACATGATGCCTAAAGAAAGTTGTCAAGTGGTTTGAAGCCATTTGTGCAGACCAGTCCTGGAGAAAGAAGTCGATTGAGCTGGTTTCCAAGTACACAAAATGCCCTATGCTCTCTTGATTTTTGCTACAAGAAGCAAAGGCAACATACAGTACATTGGAGTCCTTGACAGGGTCCTTTATACAGGAGCCCCCTCCCCAACATCCACCTCCCCTATTTCCATTGTCATAGTAGAGCATACAATGGATATAAAAAGTCTGCACACCCCTGTTAAAATGCTACGTTTTTGTCACGTAAAATAACAAATTTGACCTGTATGGTTGCATAAATACAGGTCAAACTCGAAAAATTAGAATATCGTGCAAAAGTCCATTTATTTAAGTAATGGAACTTAAGAGGAATTGCATTAATGCAGCTTAAAATTAGAATTTTGTGAAAAGGTTCAATATTCTAGGCTCAAAGTGTCACACTCTAGTCAGCTAATTAATCCATATCCCCTAAGCAAAGGGGACCTCAAAATTGAGACTTTGGGGTTTCATAAGCTGTAAGCCGTAATCATCCAAATTATAACAAATAAAGGCATGAAATATCTCGCTTTGCATGTAATGAGTCTATCACGTATGTTAGTTTCACCTTTTAAGTTGCATTACTGAAATACATGAGCTTTGCACGATAATTAAATTTTTCGAGTTTCACCTGTATGCACACCCTTAAACTAATACTTTGTTAAATTACCCTTTGTATGTATGACGGCATTCAGTCTTTTTGGGTAGGAGTCTATCAGCATGGCACAACTAGACTTGGCAGTCTTTGCCCGCTCTTCCTTTTAAAAGCTCTCTAAATCTGTCAGATTTCGAGGACAGCCCTTTTCAGGTCAACTCATAGATTTTTTAATCGATTCAGGTCTGGACTTTGGCTGGGCCATTCCAAAATGTTGATATTCTTCTGGTGAAGCCACTCTTTTGTTGATGTGAAGGTATGCTTTGGGTCGTTGTGCTGAAAGGTGAAATTCCTCAATTCGTCTTCAGCTTTTTAGCAGAGTCCTGAAGGTTTTGTGGCAAAATTTACTGATATTTGGAACTGTTCATCATTCCCTCAACCGCGACTAAAAACCCAGTTCCAGCTGGAGAAAAACAGCCCCAAAGCATAATGCTGCCACCACCATTCTTCACTGTGGGTATGGTGTTCTTTTGGTGATGCACAGTGTTGGTTTTACAGCAAACACCTTTTGGAATTATGGCCAAAACGTTCAACCTTGGTCTCATCAGACTATATAACATGTTTTTACCACGTCTTTGGCAGACTTAGGCTACATGGACACGGCCGTTGTTTTGGTCCGCAGCCGAGCCGCAGTTTTGGCGGCTCGGATGCGGACCCATTCATTTCAATGGGGCTGCAAAAGATGCAGACAGCACAAGAATAGGCAGTTATATTAAAGGCTGTCCGTGCCATTCCGCAAATTGCGGAAAGCACATAGACGCTATCCGTGTTTTGCGGACCGCAAAACACACAACAGTCGTGTGCATGTATAGCCTTAGTGTAGGTTTTTGCAAAACATAGCCAGGCTTGAATATTTTTCTTTGTAAGAAAAGGCTTTTATCTTACCACCCTACCCCGCAGCCCAGACATATGAAAAATACGGGAGATTGTTGTCAAATGCAATGACAACTAATTCCTGAAGCATTTTTAATCTTGCTGTATACCTCTTGGCAGCCTCCTGGACCAATTTTCTTCTTCTCATCAGTTTTTGAGGGACGTCCAGTTCTTGGTAATGTCACTGTTTTGCCAAATTTTATCCACTTCTTGATGACTGTCTTCCATGGTATATCTAATGTCTTGGAATTGTTTTGGACCCTTCTCATTGATACCTTTAAAAAATGAGATGGATGTGTTGTTTCCTGTAAAATGCCAGGAAAACTCTACCAGAAGAGCTTAACTTTATATGGGATTAATCAGAATCACTTTAAATGATGGTGGCTGTGGACTGACCACTATTTAACATGAGTTTAAATGTGATTGGCTAATTCTGACCAAGGCCTCAAGCACACAACCGTATGCATTCTGCGGTCTACAAAATATGGATGACGTCCGTGTTGCATCCCTTTTTTTTTTTTCGGACCCATTGACTTCAATGGGTCCGTGGACTGCAAATTACAGAAACAATAGGACATTCTGCATCTGTATGTCTGTTCCATAAACAGATTACACATGTCCTATTCTTGGCCGCAAAATGCAGTCCACGGACCCATTGAAGTCAGCGGGCCTGGAAAAAAAAAAAAAAAGTTAGTACTGGAAGAAACTGAAAGTGTGTGAAGAAGAATGAAAATGAGCGTCTAGGAGCAATGGGGGCGTTACCATTACTCCTAGAGACACTGCTCTCTGCCGCTGCCCTCTCCGCTTTGATTGACAGGACCAGGCACTTTGGATCTGACTTCTCCTAAAGTCGATCAAAGTGCAGAAGGTGCGGCAGTTGCAGAGAGAGCAGAGCCTCTAGGTGTAATGGTAACGCCCCCGTTGCTCCTAGAGTGTCATTTGCATATACTAAAACATAATTTTTCTCAGCAATGCGGGCACATATGAACATGGGACCAACACAGATGTCTTCAGCTGCCAATAACCCCGCCAAGAAAATAAGAAGAGCACTCATATAAAATATATGTAGTTTATTAAGACATGGAATAAATAAACAGTAACACAAAGGCACCAGGTAATGGGGGATGGGACGCCCCGTGTGTCGGAGCCGTGAACCCCCACCCTCACATATACCATACTAACAAGGGAACATGTCAGAAGTTCAGCTGTCAAGTGCACATGTAACAGGTCAGCCAGTGTCATAGGTACAAATCTGCAGACAGATGCCCTGTAATGTGGTGACATCTGCTGTTTGTTCTACAGGGTGGGCCATTTATATGGATACACCTTAATAAAATGGGAATGGTTGGTGATATTAACTTCCTGTTTGTGGCACATTAGTATATGTGAGGGGGGAAACTTTTCAAGATGGGTGGTGACCATGGCGGCCATTTTTAAGTCGGCCATTTTGAATCCAACTTTTGTTTTTTCAATAGGAAGAGGGTCATGTGACACATCAAACTTATTGGGAATTTCACACGAAAAACAATGTTGTGCTTGGTTTTAACGTAACTTTATTCATTCATGAGTTATTTACAAGTTTCTCTTTGTTTACAGCCATTGACATGTCGCGGAGGTTAACACGTGAGGAGCGGATAGAAATTGTGTTGATGTCTGGTGAACGCAGTAACCGGGTCATTGCAGCAGATTTCAATGCAAGACACCCTACGAGACCACCCATCTCCCATGCTACAGTTAGCAAACTGCTTGCCAAGTTTCGTGAAACTGGTTCATTGTTGGATTTGCCAAAATGTGGACGCATGAAATCTGTCTCTAATGAAGAAACATCAGTGGCTGTCCTAGCTTCATTCAGCAAGAGCCTACAGCGCAGCACTCGCCGCATGTCACTGGAGAGTGGCATTAGTCGAACATCCCTTTGGCGGTTATTAGCTTCTCCCAAATGGCACCCTTACAAACTCCAGCATCTCAACGAGGATGACCCAGATCGGCGCACTGAATTTGCAGAATGGGCAAAACAAAAATTGGAACAGGACCCTCAGTTTACGCAGAAGATTTTGTTCAGTGATGAGGCAAACTTTTATGTGAATGGTGAAGTTAACAAACAAAACCACCGCTATTGGTCTGACACTAACCCACATTGGATAGATCCCTCCAAGACTGTTGGAACAAAAAAAATTATGGTGTGGTATATGGGGTACAAAGATAGTGGGGCCATTCTTCATCAATGGAAACCTCAAGGCCACTGGATATGGAAATTGCTACATGATGATGTGTTTCCCTCTTTATGCACTGAAGCTGGCACGTTCCCTGAGTTTTTCCAGCAAGATGGTGCACCACCACATTATGGGTGTCAGGTCCGAGCATTCCTAGATGAACAGTTTCCGGGAAAGTGGATTGGTCGTCGTGGGCCAGTTGAATGGCCCCCAAGGTCTCCCGATCTGACCCCCTTAGACTTTTATCTTTGGGGTCATCTGAAGGCAATTGTCTATGCTGTGAAGATACGAGATGTGCAGCACCTGAAACTACGGATACTGGAAGCCTGTGCTAGCATTTCTCCTGCGGTGTTGCTATCAGTGTGTGAAGAGTGGGAGAAGAGGGTTGCATTGACAATCCAACACAATGGGCAGCACATTGAACACATCTTATAAGTGGCCTGAAACTTGTAAATAACTCATGAAAGAATAAAGTTACGTTAAAACCAAGCACACCATTGTTTTTCGTGTGAAATTCCCAATAAGTTTGATGTGTCACATGACCCTCTTCCTATTGAAAAAACAAAAAGTTGGATTCAAAATGGCCGACTTCAAAATGGCCGCCATGGTCACCACCCATCTTGAAAAGTTTCCCCCCTCACATATACTAATGTGCCACAAACAGGAAGTTAATATCACCAACCATTCCCATTTTATTAAGGTGTATCCATATAAATGGCCCACCCTGTAGATTAAATCTACAATGCAGAACAGATCTAGTGGGGATCACTTACTTCAGTGGCAGTAAAGCAGAAGGTGGGTGATTGTAACTCGTCATCTAAATAACTGCTAAGCAACATTTACACTATCAGCATGTAAGACTACCCTCTTCAAAGTATCCTAGAAGACTACTGCCAAGCTTCAGGGCTCCTTCTCTGCCCACATATCTTACTGTTGTTTTAGCTTTTTGCTGAGCATCTGGGGAATTGGAAACAGACTGGTTGCTAGGGACCTGCTGCCTGACAACCCAGTATAATAGGCTGTAGTCGTTTCCATAGTAACCAGTCTGTCTACAAGTTCAGATCATAGGTGGATTGGCAGTAAACTGACAGCAAGAAAGGGCAAACAGCAATCATGCTATGCCATTCACCACCACCATCTGTGATAATCGTCCGATTTATTTAATAAACTAAGTGGAGAACCCCTTTAAATATAACATAATGATAAAAGTCTGATCACTGGGGGCCCCACTTATCAGTGTAAGGCCCCTTTCACACGAGCAAGTTCCACACATTGGACTCCAGGGTGTGTCAGCGAAAGCACGCGTACTGACCTCCCAGCACTGGCAGGTCGCATAGCATTATAATGATTTATGATGCTATGTAACCCTTAGAGGTCTGGAATGTATTGGGTAACACTGACAGCATTATGTCAGTGTTATCCAATACATTCCAGAACTGTAAGGATTACATAGCATCATAAATTATTATAATGCTATGCGACCTGCCAGTGCTGGGAGGTCAGTACGGGTGCTTTCGCTGACACACCCTGGAGTCCAATGCGTGAAACTTGCTCATGTGAAAGGGGCCTAATGGGGGTTTGAAACCCACAACATTCTTCTGCAAAGCACGACCAAGGTGGGGAGTTTGAATGCGGCAGCGATCATGCATGTATTAGTAATTTCCTAAAACATTGAATGGAATAGCAGGGTGCATGTCGCAGGAAAAAATAGGGGTTCAGGACCCTCATTCTACTGATTGGCAGTGGACAGAAGAGATGCTTACTCTAATGCACCATACTATACTAGGAGCCCGGTGGCCATTGGCCCAGACATTCAACTGCATGTACCTAGCCTTTGCCTAATTAAGGGCTCATTCACACGACTGTATGAATGAGTCCGCATCCATTCCGCAATTTTGCCTTTCATTTTAATGGGGTCGCAAAAGATGCGGACAGCACACTTAGTTCCATTCCGCAACTCTGCAAAAACATAGAACATGTCCTATTCTTGTCCGCAATTGCGGACAAGAATAGTCATTTTCTATGATAGCAGAGATGTGCGGTCTGCAAATTGCAGAATGCACACGGGCCGGTATCCGTGTTTTGTAGATCCGCAAAACACTACGGACGTGTGAATGTAGCCTAAAGGGTATTCCCATCTTATAAAGTGATTGCATATTGCTTGGACAGGTCATCATGTTCAACTTGACTCTCAATGATCCTGAAAATGATGGGACTGGGATAGAGCTGCTTCTCCTTCATCGTTTTCCTTGCTCATCAGCACCCCAGCCACCCGTTGTGCAGGGAGCTACAAGGTGGCACCATTCAAATGTAACTGGACGGGCTGCAGTCTCCTGCACAGCTGGATGGCCGAAGCATCACTTTGCTGGGAAGGCTTAGAACAGGGATCAGCAACCTTTAGGACTCCAGCTGCTGTGAAACTACAACTCCCAGCATGCACATGTACTTTGCTGTTCTTGTAACTCCCATAGAAGTGAAGGGAGGATTCTGGGAGTTGTAGTTTCATTACAGCTGGAGTGCCGAAGGTTGCTGCTCCCTGGCTTAGAGGGTGAGGCAGAACTTCACCAGAGCAGCAGCTCCTTCATTATCAGAATCAGAGTGGGTTCCAAGACATTTGACTCCATCGATCCTATCCTAGCAATACATCATCACTATTAAAAGGGGTTATCCCATAATTAATGTAAGGAATGAAAATCAGATATCATCTAGTACATGACAATCTCTTTCTGACAAAGCTAGAACCAGCCCTGTACCTCATATGGATCCAGAGATCTCCACATTCATTGCTCCAATTACTCTGCTAGGTTTATATCAAGTTGGCAGCTAAGGGGTGTGATCTTTCTACTGCAGCTCTCTCCCTTTCACAGGTCAGGAGGCAGTTGAAGGGTGGAAGTGAGCATGTGCGGCCTTCTCAGTGAGGTGGACAGACAAATAAGAAAAGACAGCAGATGGCGCTATACAGATACATTTTATTGAATAAAACTCGTGGCTATTCTAAATTTTTAATTACATGCAATTACAAAAGTATTCAGAACCAAGTGCTGGTTGTAAAACCGCAGAATATTTTTTGTGGGACAACCCCTTTAAGAAAGGAAAAACTTTATGCATTGATTTCTATTGGAGTTAACTAAAATGGAAATGAATTGCAGAAGCACACAAAACGCCATGAGGCCCGGATGTTATCCAAGGGTTATTACAGGTAACATAATTTTTTCTATACTTTTAAAGGGAGTCTTTCACGCCGATTCACCCTATTAACAGTGTTATGTCCACGGTATCCCCCAGCGTTACAACGGCCGCCCAGGCCCTTGGGTCATTTTCATACGAAGCCACTCCCCCTCCGCCGTGTCTGCCCGCCCTTAGTCTCTGCTCTAACCTCCCTCCTCCCGTTCGTAATCCCGTGCATGCGCCGATGAACGAGCACAGTCGGGCCGAGGCATCGCAGTTTACCGTGCATTATCGCGTTCATCGGCGCATGCGCAGGATTTTGGACTGGAGGAGGGAGGTTAGAGCAGAAACTAAGGGCGGGCAGACGCGGCGGAGGGGGACTGGCTTCGTATGAAAATGACCCAGGGGCCTGGGCACCGGCTGTTCTAACGCCGCCCCTGGGCATCTTCACAGCCTCATTTGCATACAGATTAAAAGTGTTTTTTTGCACAATGATGCTAGCAAGGAACTAACGGTAAGCACAGTTTTAATAGGGGGGATGCCGTGGACATAACACTGTTATTAGGTTAATAGGGTGAATCTGCGTGAAAGACTCCCTTTAACATGACTGGCTCTACTACAGTTCTTAGAATCCTCATCTCTGCTTTTATATTTCAAGGTGGTTTAAAGGAGAAAACAGTCCAGCATATCTCAGGATCCATAAACTGGGGCTTTATTCAAGAAATTCCATACATAACAAGTGGTTGCAAAAAGATCCAAACAACTATGAGTTTCAGACAGTTTACGTGTCCTTACTCATGGCGGTGTGTTTGGTACAATGTTTCATGTCCTCAAAAACAGACGCTCCTCCCCATACTCCCAGGAATAGTTAAGTGCAAATGTAATTCACTTGCATCAGTCTCTCCTATGTTTGTTCATCAACCTTTAATGAGATATGTATGAGAGAAACCTACAGATAGTACGAGGGGAGACTCATGGCAGTAGGGCTGAATTCACATCTCTGTTTCAGGGATCTGGCAGCCTGATCCTGCGCAAATGCCGCAACATTTAGGTCGGAAATCGGCTGGAACAACACTGGACCCCATTGCAGTCAATGGGGATCCAGCAATGAAGCAGAAGATCCGGCAGGCTGCTCTGTGCCAGAACAGTCTGCTGGATCACCAAACGGGGATGTGAAAAAGGCCTCACAATCAATTAAAGGGGTATTCCTATCTGAGACAATGGGGGCATATCAATAGGATATGCCCCCATTGTCTGATAGGTGTGGGACTGAGGGGAAAGGTGGTGGCCAGAGGACCTCAGGTTTCCCGGGTCCGGCCACCACCAAGCACTCTCCCCATAGTAGTGAATGGTAGCGCACCCTTGCCACCACTCCCATTAATTTCTATGGGGCCGACGGAAATAGCCGAGCCAGTGCTCGGCTATTTTCGTCGGCTCCATAGAAATAAAAAGGAGGGCGGCTGTGCATGCAACTTTTGGGGCTCCGTTCTCGGTGTGGGTCCTAGAGGTGGGACCCGCACCTATCAGACAATGGGAACATATCCTTGTGAGATGTCCTCATTGTCTCAGATGGGAAAACCCCTTTAAAATCTATTAATACACTGTTCTGATTAGAGGAAAAAGAAAACACATTTATTTCCCAAACAATATTTACGCTCGAGCTAAAGCAATCAACCAGGGCTGCTGTGGCAGAGGAACAGCCAGCAGGAGTTCTCCAGATCTGGCTGTTCTCAACCTGAGCCCCTTGACTATAGCATAAATGTCGGGAGAGAAGCCAGATTCCAGCCGGATCCTGTTAAAGTCTATGGGGTCTGGCAGGCACGTGGCACCATCCGGAGACCTCCAGCAGGCTGTTCCTCTGTAGGAAAAGCATGCTGGCTTGCTTTGGCCCAAGCTAAACGCTGATTTCCCGTGGCACAACTGCGTTACTTGCGTTATCATCTGTCCTCTTTCTAGGAGAATCCTATGTTATGCTATCGATTAAGGGCTCTCCACTATAGATAGATAGATATATATCTCTATCACCCAGACATGAGGACACGCTCACACAGGGCACTTACATGTACATAATTTCTGCATTAGGCACAAGCAGGAAGTTTACTTGCTGTGTATGTACAGTCAAGGTATACATCAGGATGATTTCCTAATGCACACCTCCGAGGCGAGGCATACAGTGGCATCTGTCAGCGAAAGGCTTCCATGTATTAAAAAAAAAAAAGTATATGTTTTTAGAGGACGCTTCTGTATAGAATAACCCAGCATGACTGTGCTATTACACACAGTAAAAAACAAAACAAAAAAAAAACACGTTATGGTCGTATACTAGACCAAAGGAGACACTTTTGGCCTCTATCGAGTGACTAAGGGCCGATCAATACACTTGAAATATGTTTTCCCAAAGCATAAAGCAAATGGACACTGCAAACACAATGGAGAAGTAGCCTTACTGGATTTTTGCATGTGACTATATTCCTCATATTCTTGACTTGGTGATCTTGGCTTCCAAGTGTAAAGTACAAGGTCCGAGTATGTTCACCGGAGGAAACATGGCAAGAAGATTTGCACTACTTTTGATCACAGAATAAAAATGAACAGAGGAAGAAATGTTCCAGGGAAACTCCCGTCTCTGGCAAATACCAGTTCAAAAATAATTACAAACCAGTTTTAAATAAGCATTTAAATACATTGTCATACGTGGATGTGAACTGTAATGATAGAAGGACCCTCTGGTCACCCAGGTGTGACCGTGTAAACTTTGACCCCAGGAGGGACAGATTAATATTTGCTGGTGTCAGAACTGGACAGCACCCGGGGAAATGTTGAACATGGACGGGTCAAAATTCTGCCCCTTGAACGGTGAACCATCTGCATCCCATCCTTTTTTCAGCATGTCATGAACTTTCTATGAGGAAACAAGAAAAAGGCAAAATTGATGTAATTACAATACTAAATATTTCCTTCTGGGAAAGTCATAAAAAAAAAAAATCATATATGAAAAGGGATATTCCATTTATATCCATAGTATAAGGGATAACATTGGGGATGGGGGGGGGCGCAGACTGCTGGAACTCCCACAAATCACAAGAACCCGGTACCCCTCAGGGCCCCCAGAATAAATGCAGCGACAGCGCGAGTATGTGCACTGCTGTTCAATTCATCTCTATGGGAGCTGCTGGAAATAGCCGACGACTGTACTCACCTATCTCTGGCAGTGCCATAGAGAACGAATGGAATGGCACAGCTCAGATCTGCTGTACCATTCATTTTCATGGTGGTAGGGGAGGGAGGCCACATTCACATGATTGGTGGGGGTCCTAATGCCTAGATCCCCAGCATCTAATAGTTATTTCCTAACTCGATATAACCGGAATACCCCTTTAAAGGGGTTTTCCAACACCTATAATGTATAATGCCTGGACACCTCATACAGGTTATACTTATCCCGCTCCCCGGCACCCGCATCGCTCCTGATGCCCGCCGCTTGGGAGGCTCGTTCCCGTCGTGGCCTGCCATTGGTTGACCCCTGGTTGCCAGATGTTTTGATCTGCTTGACAGGGAGATGCAGCGGTGGTTGTGCGGGCATCAGGAGCGACGCGGGTGACTAGGAGCGGGTAAGTGTAACCTGTATGAGGTGCCTGGGCATTTTGGGGGGAATTTTAACCCCTTTAAAGCCTGAGAAATACAATAAGACATATGGAAAGACATAATGTCATAACATACCAGCTCATGACTCTGTGGCTTCCCTTGCAGTTTTTGGTGGTAGTCAAACGTGAGCCTGTCCAACACGGCGTGTTCTTCGTCATCCACTGCGGCCATGCTCCGCTCCTTGTTGATCTTGTCGATGTCGATTTTTTCCTCACCCTCTAAGATTGCATTCCACCAGTATTCCCCGCATTTACTCAGACTAATCTACGGGAGAAACCAAAGGTCAAAAAGATTACATTAAATGTGCAAAAAATGGTTGCCTAAAGCCTAGGAGTGCGCTACAATAATAATACAACACATACTCACCAGTATATGTTATTTTATGGCTGTAACGAGCTCCCAGCCTTTAGGCAAAAATGCTTACACACTGGACAATCCTTTTAAAGGTGATGTGGAGTCTCCCTGTTGGTAGTAGTTCAGATCCCGCAATGGATGAGAGGGAATAAACAAGTAGGTGGCTGGAGGACTCCGGTCCGGCCACCACCAAGCGCTCTTCCCATAGAAGTGAATGGGAGCCCACAACGCATGACTGGCCACAGCTCCCATTCACTTCTATGTGCTCAACGGTAATGGCCGAGCAAGCGCTTGGCTATTTTCGGCGGCCCCATAGAAAATGAATGGAGCGCGGCTCTGCAGTGCGCCCTCCACCACTTCCGGGGCACCTTTCTCATTATAGGTGTGGGTCCCAGCGGTGGGACCCGCACCTATAAGACAATGGGGGCATATTCTAGCCATATGCCCCCATTGTCTGTCATGAGACAACCCCTTTAAGTGAATGGCCGCCATATTATACTACATTTCCCTTGCATATGGCTTTCTTTGGTAAAAATCAGCCTTTTACCATGGTGCTAATAGCTGGTGATCAGCTGATGACCCCGGCAGCCACATTCTCAATCATTTTAAATATCTACATTTCTGAAGCACAAACTAGTAATGGACTTAGTCTAGTTTTCTGCTAGTAGCAGGCGTCTGCTGCAGAAAGAGCAGGCATCTCTATGTTTTTTGGTTTGTTTTTTTTGGGGGTGGGAGGAATGCTTTATATATGCTATGTTCTGATTAAATTGAAGTGTCAACTAGTACTGGTAATTAAAGGGGTTGTCCGAGTGTTTAATACTGATGATGTATCCTCAGGATAGGTCATCAGTATATGATCGGTGGAGGTCTGACGCCTGGCATCCCCAACAATTAGCTGTTTGAAGAGGCCATCGTGCTCCAATGAGCACTGTGGCCTCCTAGCAGCTTACAAGCACAGCACCGCCCATTGGTTAGTGGCTGTGCTTGGTATTGCAGCTCAGTCCTATTCACTTGAATGAGACTGAACTGCGCCTAGGCCATGTCACCGATGAACGTAACGTCACACGGCCTAACAAGAGGCTGCAAGTGATGGGGTTCCCCTGCACTGATCAGATACCGATGACCTATCCTGTCCACTTGGACAACCCCTTTAAGAAGGACTCATCGCTGTTCAAGACACTTCTGTTTTAGTAAATAAGTCTATTCCTCATAAAATAGCAATTCGGAATCATCTATTCTTAGAGCTCTGTATTGTGTCATTCCTCTGTTATTCCTCCTAGACGTTTATAAAGGGTAATATCAGTAGATGGTCTGTCCCTAAACACTCAGACACTGTCCAGTCCGTGCTGGCAGTGTCAGACTGTGTGAGGACAAGCTTCTTTGACCCCCAGCTGTCAATTGAATCATACCTATTCAGGAGGAATAACACAGGACTGGCATAATGCAGAGTTATGATGCTCCACAATTGTCATATAATGGGGAATACAAGCATTTACTTAAACAGACATGTCCAGAATGGAGACAGGTCCTCTTTAAGCAGACGGGCAGGTCTTGAAGGTGCTGCAGAGTCACACAATACAATGAGCTGAGCGGATCTTTAATGTGCAACACTGGAGACCTGCCTCAAGGAAAGCGTTCCGAGCCGCTTGTGAGACATCATCTATCTTATTACCGAGATACATTTCCCAGGTTCCAGGCTCCACAGGGAGGTCTCTGCATTTATTTTGTGAGTGAAGTTTCCTTCCATCAAGACACGCTCGTCTTGACTGTCTCTCACTGCCACTCGGATACATGTGCTGCGCAGGTCCACCGACACCTGGGGGGGTTACAGAAAAACAAGAATACAAAAATACAGTTATTATCAAAGTACCCTCACATTTCAGATGGAAGCACACTGGCGATATGTTGGAGCCATGCTCTGCAGTCAAATGGTCAGATTAACGTACAACAGAAAGAAGAATGAACGAGGATTGTGCTGAGCAAATATCCCATTCCTACAAGCCTATACGGCTGCATGCAAATGATATCGCTCAGAAGATTAGGAGCAGCAGATTCTTCCTGACAAGTCTCATAAGAATATGCAACGTACAGATGGTGGAGAGCAACACGTTGCTTCATCAGATATCACTGAAATTTCCCCCTGTTACATAATAGACTCTTCCAGCGTGCACTGAAGGGTTAAGGCGTAGGTTCCCGTTTGGCAAACCTATGCTTCTATATTAGGGAACAGCACATACAACAGTTCCCTTAAATTTCATTACTGGAAGTTATGAGCAGGGACTAGCGAAAAAAAAAAAAAAAAAGCTGGGCAGTGCTTGTCCTGTTATGTACCCGTCAAATAATGCAGGGGTCTACCCACCGATTACCTTCAGTCACACGCGGGTGGCGCAATGTTGGAAGCAATGAAAATCTCTAGTGGAGGCGACTGCAGATCCATGCTGAAGGGTTTATCAATTATTCAGGAGAAATGTCAGATTGGTGGAGTTCTGAGCACCAATCAATTGTCTGAGGGCCCAATTTACCCTGTTCTCTAGAGAGGTCTATACACAGAACATAAAATGACGGCGCAACAATTTCTCTCTCCTTTTATAGGGCCAAACGCAGGGCCATGACTACCAAGCGATGCAGATGCAAACTGCATGAGGGATGAACTACTGTTAGTATGCTCGTTCATCCCGTATACATTGTGCATATAACCGGTTTACACAGGGCAATGTGTGCAGACAAACAAAGATTTTGGAAAGTGTTTGCTCTTCTGAGGGCCGATTACACAGGATAATGAACGGCAGTATGAATGGTCCTACAAATGTTCATTTCCAATCACCGGCCTTTGTAAAAGGGACTTAAAGAGCATCTCAATCTCATCTCATAATCCACCCTATTAAACCAGGTTAAAGCCTGGTAGGGTTGATCATGCTAATAAAATTGATACCCTTATAAACTCTCCGTGGCCCTATTACTGAGAAAACTGCATTTTTGTTTATATGCAAATGACCTAACTGGAGCACTGAGGGGCTAGCCAGAGCCCTCAGAGCACCAGTTTGTTCCACCCCCTCCAGCTTTAGTCCTCCTTCCTTGGATTGACAGGGCTAGTCTTCTAGTGCCTGCTGCTCTCTTAGCGTCGACACCTGTATCCTCCTGCCTGTGCTGTATCTTCCGGTCTTGGCACTTGCTCAGGGTTTCTCCTGCTGCAAGGAGCACAGATTCAAATTGAGCAAGCTCCGAGACCCGTGATCTTGTGTCTGTGCTCTATCTTCCTGTCTCGGGAGACACTCCTCAAGCACGAGATGACTTGGTGCTTGCTCAGTTTGAATCTGTGCTGCTTGGAATGCAGCAGGAGAAACACTGAGCAAGCACAAGACCAGATGACAGAGCACGGGCAGAATACAGCACTAGGAGACTAGCCCTGATAAAGGGGTTATCCAATACTACAAATACCCCCACAATGCCCGGGCCCCTCCTATAGACAATACTTACCCAGTCCCTGGCACCCGCGTCCCTCCAGATCTCTGCACGGTGACAGGGGGAGCAGCCAATAGCAGGCCGTGACGGTGTCCGGCCTCCCTAGTGTCACCTGTGATGCTAGGGAGGCTGGTCGTGAACAGGACATGTTCCATCTTTTTTGCGGAACTGTGGAATGGACATACTGAGGAGGACCGCACACAGTGTGTCCGCATTTTTTTCGGCCCAATTTTAATGAATGGGTTCACATCCATTCTGCAAAAAATGTGAAAAATGTGGCTCGGATGAGGACCAAAAATACGGTCGTGTGAATGGGGTCTTATAGATGACAGTTTTCAGCCTCAGAGGTAGTCAAACATACCAGCGACACCATTAACACCACCTGCCTAATTTTGTGTAGGTCCTCTTTGTGGCGAAACAGCTCTAACCCACACATGCAGGGACTCTGCAGGACCTTCAAAGGTGTCCTGTGCTATCTGGTACAAAAACTTTAGCAGAAGATACTTTAAGTCCTGTAAGTTGTGAGCTGTGGCCTTCATAGATCGGACTTGTTTTCTCAGGACATCACACAGAGGCTCAATTGGATTGAGATCTGGGGATTTGGAGGGAAAGTCATCAACTTGAACTCGGTCATGTTCTTCAAAC
Source organism: Bufo bufo (assembly GCF_905171765.1). NCBI lineage: Eukaryota > Metazoa > Chordata > Amphibia > Anura > Bufonidae > Bufo > Bufo bufo. The sequence goes on along the minus strand of NC_053389.1, from coordinate 759,298,066 downwards.
CATTCCTGAATATCGCCCCTGCCATTAGGGAATATCGCTGCCATGAAGGGGGTACCTGTCTGTACAATAGTTAGGTAGGAGATACATGTCAAATGCAGAGGAATGCAAGACCCAAGGTTTCTTCAATATTGACTCCTGGTGCCATCCCTTCCCTAGGTAGGTAACACACACACCTGGCCAGCAGCATGATGTAAAAGAAAATGTGAGTCCTCAGACCAGTTCAACTTCTTCCAATGCTCCATTGTCCAATTCGAATGCACTGTAGGCAACGGACAGTGGTCAGCATGGGCACTCGGAGCAGTTTGCGGCCCTGTGTGTTCTAAGCTGCTTTCAGAAATTTATGCTACACTAGTTCATCTGTGGGATAGGAACATACGGCTAGCTTTTGCTCCTCTTGCACATCAATGAGTCTTGGGGGCTATTGCTTGTCCTTCCTTGGACCACTTTTGGTAGGTTCTCAACATTGCATACCGAGAACACCCCAAAACACCTGCTCTTCTGCTCCAGTCGTCTAGCCATCACAATCTGGTCCATCATCTATGGCTGATCTGTATCAGAACATGGACTCGGTGGGGGAAACTAAAAACTAAATGGTCCTCTTTAGAAAGACTAGTAATGCCTATGAAAATTACTTATGTGCCCCACTATATTATCTAGACTGCTCCTGCTCATACTGTAAGCTATAGGGTTACGAGGCATACAGTTCAATAATACTAGTGAAGTGTTTCCAAAAGTGATCATTACAGAGGGATCCTGCTATCTTTCTTCAGCATGCAGTCCATGTGTGAGGTCACTTTTAGACATTATAAGCACACTGTCTCCAGCAGTACAGGACATGCCATACTGCCCTGGTGTGTGCAGATGAGATACAATACGGTGACGGTTGGTTGTCAATGTCCTTCTACACTGCAGCTGAATAAAAAACCACTTAGACGCCGCGCATTCCTTTGTGTCTGCTTAAAGCAATTTTCTGTCTGGTTGTTGTATTAGTCTGCACCACCCTCTACTGGGAGCACGGCCCACACATCAGCCTCAGACATAAGAAACAGCAGAAGTCACCTGTCTGCCTTTCACCACATCTTTAGGCACTGGAACTTTAATTTCCACGTCCGAGTAATCCTGCGACCATGCGTAATTTTTCCTCACGGCGCCATTGTAGCTGTCCGACTCCATCTGGAAACACTCTTTGTCCCTGGTGGGAAATAGAAATCACATTACAGATATGGATTGCTGTAGAGGACAAAAGGTTTAAATACAGCGATCAAAGCTTCTCTGGCCGCTATACCATAGCATTGGACACTTAAAGGGGTTGGCCGTGCTTTTACTATTCCTCAGGATAGGTCATCAATATCAGATCGGTGGGGGTCCGACAACTGGCACCCCCACCGATCAGCAGCGGTGAACAGGAAGAGATAAGGGAGACGGCACGTGCGCACAACATTGCCTCATACAGCTGATCAGCGGAAGTGCTGGGTGTCGGATCGCCGCCGATCTGATATTGATGACCTATCCTGGGGATAGGTCATCAATAGCAAAAGCCCGGACAACCCCTTTAAAGGGTGTTGTGCAAGATTTGGACACATTTGGTACAGGCAGGATATAACATAAAATAACAAAAATGAAGGAGAGAAAGAGAGAGAACAGTGAAGTCATCACACAACCTGTAAGTCTTCATATGCTTTAAGGAACACCACTGGGAAGTTTTACAAATACTGGCACCATATGCGTAGTACGCCATGTTCACCAACAGGGCCAGCATGCCATATTTGCATGAATGTCAATACGTCCATAAACCTGTCAGAAAGTCTTCAGACCCTTTCACTTTTCCACATTTTGTGGAAACGTTATTTCCTCGTCATTCTGCAATCCATACCTCATAATGGCAAAGTACTAACAGAATGTTAGAAATCTTTGCTAATTTATTAAAAAGGAAGAACTAAAATCTCGCAATGACATAAGTATTCAGACCCTTTACTCAGGACCGAGGGTCCATTCACACATCCGCAATTTCGTTCCGCATTTTGTGGAACGGAATTGCGGACCCATTCATTTCTATGGGGCAGCACTATGTGCTGCCCGGATCTGGAATTGCGGATCCGCACTTCCGGGTCCGCAATTCCGATCCCGGAAAATATAGAACATGTCCTATTCTTGTCCGCAATTGCGGACAAGAATAGGCATTTTCTATTAAGTGCCGGCGATGTGCGGTCTGCAAAATGCGGAACGCACATCGCCGATGTCCGTGTTTTGCGGATCCACTGATCCGTGGATCTGCAAAACGCACACGGACGTATGAATAGACCCTTAGCTGCAGCCCCTTTGGCAGTAATTACGACCTCCAGTCTTCTTGGGTATGATGCCACAAGATTTGCACTCCTGGATTTGGGGATTTTCTGTCATTCTTCTCAAGCTCTGTCAGGCTGGATGGGGACCATCAGTGGACAGCCATTTTCAGGTCTCTCCAGAGATGTTCAATTGGGTTCAAGTCAGGGCTCTGGCTGGACCACTCAAGGACATTCACAGAGTTGTCCCTAAGCAACTCCTGTGTCTTGGCAACTCCTGTGTCTAGATTAGTTTTTCATTAAAAATATCTCTGTACTTTACTCCATTCAGTTTTCCTTCAACCTCGACCAGTCTCCCTGCCCCAGCTACTGAAAAACACCCCCACATGCTGCCACCACCATGCTTCACTGTAAGGATGGTATTGGGCAGGTGATGAGCAGTGCCTGGTCTCCTCCAGACAGCACGACTAGAACTGAGGCCAAAATTTTTCACAGTCAGAGTTTTAGGTGCTTTTTTTTTTTTTCTTGCAAACTCCAGGTTGGCTTTCATGTGTCTATTACTGAGGAGAGTCTTCTTTCTGCCCACTCTGCCATAAAGCCCGATTAATAGAGTGCTGTAGTGATGCAGTGATGATTGGTGACCATTGGTTTCTTGGCCACCTCTCTTACCCTTCTCTCCCAAATACTTAGTTTGGTGGGGTGAATGGCTCTAGGAAGAATTCTGTTTTTTCCATTGATGAATTATGGAGGCCACTGTGCTCTTGGAAACCTTCAGTGCAGTTGAAATTTTTGTACTCTTCTCCAGATCTGTGCCACCACACACTCCTATCAGTGAGCTCTATAGGCAGCTCTTTTCTCCTCATGCCTTGGGTTTTGCTCAGATATGCATTGTCAGCTGTGAGACCAAATCATGTCCAGTCAACTGAATTTACCACAGGTGACTCTAATCAAGGTGTAGAAACATCTCAAATTTGAGTGCAGATTGATGGGGAAACGTGAATTTTTTAAATATTTTAGTACAAAGCAACATAAAGTGTGGGAAAAGTGAAAGTGCTTTAAGACTTTCCAAATTCAGTATACATATATTTTGCCCTGTCTGGCTGACATACGTACACAGTTTGTCAGTGGCAAGCGCATTGACAGTGTACAAATGTGTTCACTGTTCCATACTGCACTGTGCTGAACATGGGTTTTCAATAGCAACTCAAAAGACAACTCCAGAAGCAGTTTTGTAATGGAAAAGTACAAAATCACCAAATAAAGCATGTATTTTTCACCCTATAGGAAGCACTTTCCCCCCCCCCCCCCAAAGTGGGGGGAAACTGTCAGTGTGTCTTATGGCACGAATACTAATGATCGCTTCCATGATGGAAGCGCTCATTAGTACAGGAGGACTGGGAAGCGGTGAACGCAGCGCTCCCGGGCTCTGTACTCATCGCTTCCTGGTTGTCAGCTGCTCGCTCTGCTGTGCACAGCGTAAGGACGTCGGGTCACAGCACAGCATGCGACAGGAAGAAGAGCGCTGGATGTGAGGAGTGGCAGGGTCGGAAGCAGGAGAGGTAAGCTGATTTTTTTTTTTATATGATCTGAGTATGGGGGTCATTTACATGGAGGTCTGATCTGATCTTATTTTTTCTTCCTCTAAAACTTGAATGAATCTTATCAATATGGGTATTTTGCAAAAATGTGGGTATCTTGCAAAAATAATCAGAATCACTTGCCCTACACAAAAAAATTAAAAAGGCAGTTACACTTTAAAGAAAGAGTAAAACTAGTGAACGATAAAAGCAATAGGCGATAACCTTGCCCTCACCGTTTGTCAGTCTGCAGCTTTTTCTGCAGGATGCTGAAAAACTGAATTAGGCTTACCGGTAATTCCTTTTCCATGAATCCACCACAAAGGCATAGTATAGTATAGGAGATTGGCCCCTGACCTCTGTAGGGGCAGGAAAGCAGAAAAAGTTTAGGAAATTGCCCCCGCCCACCACAGGGCCTCAGTGTTTATCAGATTACAATAGTGCCCGTGAATTATTATTTTTTTATCATTCTCCTTTTTTTGAATTTCTTCATACTAATGTAATTTAGAAATAATGATACCTAACAGTATAAAATTATATGGTTATATACAGTACAGACCAAAAGTTTGGACACACCTTCTCATTCAAAGAGTTTTCTTTATTTTCATGACTATGAAAATTGTAGATTCACACTGAAGGCATCAAAACTATGAATTAACACGTGGAATTATATACATAACAAACAAGTGTGAAACAACAGAAAATATGTCATATTCTAGGTTCTTCAAAGTAGCCACCTTTTGCTTTGATTACTGCTTTGCACACTCTTGGCATTCTCTTGATGAGCTTCAAGAGGTAGTCCCCTGAAATGGTTTTCACTTCACAGGTGTGCCCTGTCAGGTTTAATAAGTGGGATTTCTTGCCTTATAAATGGGGTTGGGACCATCAGTTGCGTTGAGGAGAAGTCAGGTGGATACACAGCTGATAGTCCTACTGAATAGACTGTTAGAATTTGTATTATGGCAAGAAAAAAGCAGCTAAGTAAAGAAAAACGAGTGGCCATCATTACTTTAAGAAATGAAGGTCAGTCAGCCGAAAAATTGGGAAAACTTTGAAAGTAAGGGCTATTTGACCATGAAGGAGAGTGATGGGGTGCTGCGCCAGATGACCTGGCCTCCACAGTCACCGGACCTGAACCCAATCAAGATGGTTTGGGGTGAGCTGGACCACAGAGTGAAGGCAAAAGGGCCAACAAGTGCTAAGCATCTCTGGGAACTCCTTCAAGACTGTTGGAAGACCATTTCAGGGGACTACCTCTTGAAGCTCATCAAGAGAATGCCAAGAGTGTGCAAAGCAGTAATCAAAGCAAAAGGTGGGTAGTTTGAAGAACCTAGAATATGACATATTTTCTGTTGTTTCACACTTGTTTGTTATGTATATAATTCCACATGTGTTAGTAGATTACTACAAGCTTTAGGTGTGGAGATCACTTTGTCTGACACACCCTGACGCCTTAGGATTTCCGACTCAGGATCCAGGCTGTCAGCCTGAAGAACTCTGGATGCGGGTGTATGAACGGACACTGTGTTAGGATGTCCTTTCTGATCAGAAGAATCCAAGGATCCAGAATAGACAGTTCTTTGAGAATCGAAAACCAGCTTCTTTTTGGCCCAAACTGTGTTATTATTCCTGAATGATCTTCTGAACCACCTTTGGGATCAATTGAAATTGAAGGAACGCGTAAGCCAAGGTTCAATTCCAAGTTTGAAAGAAAGCCTCTATTGCCCAAGGATTCTCTCTTGGGTTTAGGGAGCAGAATGTTTGAACTTTTACGTTTACTTTTGAGGCAAACAGATCTTTTTTCTATCAGGCTGAATGTTTCTTGATTTAGAGACCATTCGCCTTAGTCCAGGCTTTTCCTGCTCAGAAAATTCGCCACTTGATTCTGGGAGCCTTTAAGGTGAACTACCGATATGGACTTTACAGTTTTTTCGGCCCAAGAGAATATACTATCTGACAGCTTTATTAGCTCCCGCAATCTCGTTCCACCTTGGTGTCTCAGATAAGATACTGTTGTTACATTGTCGGATAGTATTTTTATGTGATGACCTTCTATAAACTTTGATGCGGCTTTTAGCATCTCCCATACAGCTTTTAGTTCTCTGTAATTTGATGATTGTTCTGCTATGGCCCTTGGCGAAAGACCCTGGAAAAACTTCCGTTTATGTTTGCTCCCCAGCCTGATTTGCTCGCGTCAGTCTGAATTTGGATAATTGGAGTCTTCTGCCAACCCACACCTTTGTCAAGATTTGAAGACAGAGTCCACCATGTGAATGATGACTTTACATGTTCTGGAATCAGAACTTTCCGGTCCAAAGATACCTGCCTTCTGTCTTAAATCCTCAGTAGCCATAACTGTAAGGTTCTGAAGTGGATGCTATGCATGACGTTAGCACTCCCAACAAGCTCATCACCTCTGTGATAGAACAGGAACTTCTTTTTTGGAATTTTTGTACCCTTTGTCGTAGACTTTCCCCTCTGGAAGACTGTACCTCTGAATCTAGTAGGATTCCTAAAAACTTTATTCTTGGCTGAGGAAGAAGTCAGGATTTCTTTAAGTTTACTATCCATCCTAAATCTTCTAGTAGACTAGGTCTAAACTAGGTCATTTTCCATCTGCTTCATGTAATCTACCAAGATTAAAAAATTGTTTAAATAAGGTATTATTATAAGACCTTGCTTCCTTAGATGAGCTACCATTTCTACTATGATTTTGGTAAAAACTCTGGGGGCTGACGAAATGCTGAAAGGGAGGGCTGTAAACTGGAAGTGACAAATCTCCCCCTTTCTGATCTTTTAGAGCGAATCTCAGGAACTTCTGATACTGCTCCTGAATAGGAACGTGGTAATATGCGTCCTTCAAATCGATTGTGCACATTAGCGCACCTTGTTTTATTAGAGGGATTGTAAATAACAGTGACTCAATCTTGAATTTCCTATATAAGATATTTTTGTTTAGTTGGTTGTTTTAGATTTATTATCGCACGGAATGATCCGTCCAGTTTGGTCACTAAGAAAAGAGTCAAGTAGAACCCCTCCTTTTCTTGAGGTGGGGGAACATGCATAATTGCACCTAGTTTTAGCATATTTAGAACGCCCTTTCAGAGCCTGTCTCTCAACCTTTTTAACGACTAGGGATGTGACGACGAATTTGTTTGGGGGAAGAGAGGAGAACTCTATTTTGTATCCTTTCTCCACTATGTTTAGTACCCAGGGATTTGATGTAATTCCCTTCCACCGAGAGGAGAAACCTCTCAGTCTTCCCCCAATCCTGGCGTCACTGTTTATCACTAGCTTTGTTTTGGGGATTAAGGAGGAACCCCCTACCTCGACCGCCCTTAGGGTAGCTCGACCGCCCTGTTTTTCCTTTGCCTCTATAGGCCCTATTCTGTGCCCCATAGGGATTAAAGGAAAAACTCCTTCTCTGGGCTTTTTCCTCTGGGAACCCTTTTTCCAGAATTTTGTCCAAAACCGGACCGAAGACATACTCCCACTAAAAAGCAATGGAACATCATTTCATTTTTGAGGCACACCGGTGACAGGTTTTAGAAGGTCTGAAAGATTATCTGCATATTAGTGATATGACAGCCTATTTTGGTTTTGGTTTCACTTGGTCTGTGTGTTGCTTGTATGTCCACACCTCCTGTTCAGGTGTGGATCATGTGACCTTTACCTCCCCCTATTTAGTCTGACTCTACCCATCATTCCTTGCTCTGGATAGCTTAATTTGGTTTTTGGAAGAGCTGGAGTGTGGTTCTAGTTGAAGTCCTGTTCATCCATCAGCCTCAGAAGTTAAGTGTTCCGCTTGTTGTATTTTGTATTTCCCCCCACCTTTGTTGTTTACTAGGCCTCAGCGAGACGCTGGTTCCTTCACCAGGGAAGTAGCGGGTAGTCTCTGCCCTGTCATTAACATTAGGGCATCTGAGGGCCACCAGGGTTTTCTAGGTTCCTGTGTATAGGCATCTCTACCATCGAGAGGTGCCCATACGGATAGGAGTTATGGCCAGGAGCGGGGTTTTATAGGTGGTGACCCTTTTCCTTCCCTAGCGGTGAGGCCTAGTGTCTTTTTCCTTCCTTCTTGTTGTCTTTTGGTGTTCTCCCCTACTACATCCGTGACACTTTGTCACCCGACCATGACTTCATTTATAAAGCCCTCCTAGCTGTATTTGAGAGGGCTGCATCCCTGGCAGAGAATCGTTCTGTTTCCGCTGAAGCATCAGCTAGGAAAGCGGTGTCTGATCTGAGAAGGGGGTAACGAATCTATTATTTCTTCCCGTGGTGTTTTGTTTTTTAAATGGCTTTCAAGTTCATTGAGCCACAAATACATCGATCTTGCCACAGATGTTGCAGCTATGTTAGTTTTAACAGTATACATAGCTGCTTCCCAGGACTTGCGCAGGAGACTATCTGCCTTCCTTTCCGTTGGATCTCACACCTGGGAAGAGTCTTCAAAAGGAAGAGAGTTTTTTTATTTTATTATTTACCTTAGCTACCTGTACATCAATTTTAGGTATATTGTCGAACATCTGGGATTCAGAGGGATCAAACAAATATAGATTTTTAAACTCTCTTGATATACCGAGACGTTTTTCTGAGTCAGACCACTCATCAAGGACCATCTCTTTAATATTTTAGTTTATAGGAAACACTTTGGAACGCTTGGTTCTTAAACCTCCAAACATTTCCTCCTGTATAGAGTGCGGTTTTTGGACCTCCTCAATGCCCGTAGTGGCTCTAACCGCTTTTAAGAGATCCCCCATTTCTTCAGAGGAATCCTCAATAATCTCTCCTTCCGAAAGGGGATTATCATCTTCCCATTGCCTAGAAGGCGCTGCCTCATCGAGTACGTCCCCTGAATCAGAAGAGGAAAGGGTCGCCATTTTTTTGCCTTTTAAGTGGAAGAGGACCTGGGCTGGATTCTTTTAATGAAGCCAGAGAGGATTTAACTTCATTGTGTATTATAGTCCTTAACTCCTCCATCATAGACGGTTGTTCCTCTCTCACAATACTTAAAATGCATTCTTTGCATAATTTATTTGTATATTGCTCAGGGAGTTTCTTAAAGAGGACCTTTCATTTTAAGATAACTATCTGGACATGTAGAGCGGTGCCCAGGGATCTCCCTGCACTTACTACTATCCCTGGGCGCCGCTCCATTCGCCCGCTGTGTCCCCCGTTACCTTCTCCGACGCTGTATGATAATTACTACTATCGAAGCAATGGGGAGGAGACATCAGCTTCTCTCCTGGGCGTTCCTTCTCCCTGGGTGTAGCGCTGTCCAATCGCAGAGCTCACAGCCTGGGAGTTTTTTTTCTCTCAGGCTGTGAGCTCTGTGCTGCGATTGGACAGCACTACAGCCAGGGAGAAGGAACGCCCAGGGAGAAACAGGGCAGACTCCTCCCTGGTTTACCAATAGTAGCAATTACCATACAGTGTGGGAGAAGGTAATGGGCCACAGCGGGTGAACGGAGCGGCGCCCAGGGATAATAGTAAGTGCAGTGAGATCCCTGAGCGCCACTCTACATGTCCAGAGAGTTATCTTACAATGTTCGGACCCAAGAAAGGTCCTCTTTAAAGGGAACCGGTCACCGGGATTTTGTGTATAGAGCTGAGGACATGGGTTGTTAGATGGCTGCTAGCACATCCGCAATACCCAGTCCCCATAGCTCTGTGTGCTTTTATTAAAATCGTGTAAAACGATTTGATACATATGCAAATTAACATAAAAGAGTCATATCTTACTCGTGTCACCAGAGAAGAGTTATATTTTCAAGCTCTGACTCATCTTAGGTTAATTTGCATATGTATCAAATCGGTTTTTATGCACAATAAAAGCACACAGAGCTATGGGGACTGGGTATTGCGGATGTGCTAGCGGTGATCTAGCAACACATGTCCTCAGCTCTATACACAAAATCTCGGTGACAGGTTCCCTTTAAAGCAAAAGATGCGTTTGAAACTCTTTATTGAGCTTCCTTAGATACCTATTGGCAAGAGAGGAACATTCAATGTATACCCTCAGTTTGGGAAATATATGTATATATACACACCTATGTGTAGTAATCTTGTCTATAATACCCCCAAAGGCTACTTCTAACTGAGTGCTGCACAGAAAAAAGGGCTCCCCATGTGGGGGACTTAAGATCACTGGCACCTGAGCATCAAGCTCTCTAGGCTGTTCAGGGGACGACATGTTCAGACCTCAGATCAGGACCCTCCGTGGCTTCCACGCTGCTTTATACCGGCAGCATCACTCACGTGAATCGTACTTCCGGGACGCCGCCACGTTACCAGGCCACCGGAAGTCACATCAGACGCTCATGCGCAACACGTGGGATCTCCGGCCTGCACCTGCTTATCCCACTAGGGGAAAGAAAGGTGCGCATTACTCGCGCAGCCCCCGGACAGGCATCCGCTCTACAGATGTGAGGCCCGCACATCCCCCCTGCTCAGCTTTGGTAAATGACCGCCGGCGAGCAGGGGATTTGTAACCCAAGGAAGGCCTGCAGCTCTCAATTGAGCCATACTGCAAGGAATAAATAAAATCAATTTGTAGATCCATCTTCACCTCCTGCCAGCAGAGAGGCCTTTCTCTGTCTTGGCCACTATAGGGGCAGGAAAACACTGAGGTGGGTGGTGGGCATTTTAATCTTTCTCTGTTTTCCTGCCCCTACAGAGGTCAGGAGTCAATCTCCTATACTATGCCGTCATGGTGGTGAAATGGGAAATAAATATTCTTAGGGCACCCCCACTGACCAGCTGTTTGAAGGGGTCACTGTGCCCATGCTGCATCCTCCTCAATGTTCACTTGCACGATGCCTAGCTTGTAGAGGCAGTGCAGCGTCCTTACAACTGCTCAGCCCATTTCTTAGTCATTAGTGATTAACGCCATGATCGGTGTTTACTTCATTGTCAACTAGCCATCTCTTTGTGCGGAGATTCAAGGGGATAACATTTACCACTATATAAATGATACTGGAAATATCTTTTTCTGTATGCGTGTTTTATAGGAAGCATCGAATGGTAATAAAAAAAAAATTAAAATTGGAACATAATCAAGAAAATAGTTCCAAGTATGGACAGACGGATCCGCTATGCTTGCCCAGAAACTTCTATTATGACAGATCAAAAGGGAATGCCTCTTAAAGGCGAACCCGTCCTAAGCGGGTTGTTCAGGCTGGACAGCTAATTTTGAAATGACCTATAAGAGTATTTTGTGTTAGGGGACGCCCACACTGGACGGATACACCGCAGATTTGCATGCTGATGAAATACAGGAAATTCTGCTGCAGAAATTCCACCCCTTGTGCCTCCTCTACAGTAACAGCTGATTCTGCCGGAGGACCACTAAATGCAAGAGAAAAGTAGTATTACATGGCCATCGATGTAATAAGTCACCGATGCATACTAACAGCTGTCTGCTATGACATCCATATACTCTAATAGGGCACATAGACAAGGGCTGTCTTGATGGGACAAACTATCTAGTAAAGAGAGGGTTCTCAGAACAGGTAGACCTCATTCACACATATGTTAGATAAAGTTGTCACCGTGATTTTGTAGTGAAACGATCATGAGGCACGGAGCATTATCGTCATGTTAATGCTCCGTGTCTCTGCTGTCCGGAGCACGGTTTGGCACTCTTTCACGCAGCGGATTACCCGCACGGCATCCGCTCGTGTCAAAGAGCCCTAAGGGTTTTTGCTTAAAGGATAACTGTCACATTTAGACCCTAATTTCAATTTTCATATATGTAGTTACTAATAACATGATATTCCAGAATCAGTTACTATTAGACTGACTTACCCCAAATTTAATAAGATTCAGCCCTTAGCAACCAGTCTGCATAAAACTGCAATTTCACTATTCAGTTAAGATGGCCGCCACTGCCCTGACCCTGAGGCTAATCCCGCCTGCCCTCACTAGCCAGTAACAATAGCCCCCCAAAAGTGTCAGTAACCAGAGCCCTCCCCCCCTAAAGGGTTAATCTCCTGCAGCACAAAGGGGTCCTCTTACCACATGTTGCTTTCATTTATACACTGAGCAGACGGCAGATCTCCCTTCCCTGGTCTGCGCTGCTTCCACTCTGCTTTCTCCAGCTCTGCTGAGTGAGGGAGCATCTGCCAAGTGCAGGGACAGGGAGAAGTGCACACAGCCCAGGCACTGTTATCAGCTGCTGGGGAGGACCTGGCTTTAATCATTTACTTACAGTCCCTGGCTGTCAGTAATGTGACCTTGTACGCGTCCTCCGTCCTTCAGCAGATAGACAGACCATGCCTAGCAACCCTATTTTAAGCACAGGTAAAAGTAGGCAGTACAGGGAACAAAAATGTGGAATTAAGAGGTAATTGAATACACAGTGAAAAGTTGAAATAGGGCCACCAAGGAGATATTAATCCCCACAATCCAATACGCCAAAAAATTATATATACGACAGTTATCCTTTAACTTGGACAACACATTTCAGTAACTTGCACATGTTTCCATAGCGGAGAACTTACATGCAGCTGCAATACTGATGGAAGTCAAGTGGTGCTTTATAGGCTACCTTATGGCTATTCAAAACATTTCCAATATGTCTGAATTTTATGAACCTGAGGGGTTAAATGACTGATCAGAATTATCTCTGATCCCAATGACAGCAAGTGGGTGTAAGCTGCATTACACCTGAGCCTGCTGTATACTTACTCTACTTGCAAATTACATACATGTACGTCATTTTGTGTTATGGATGTTAACATATATTTGTGTCTGTTCACCAAAGGCTAGCCTGTAGTTTAAAGGGGTTATCCCACGAACAGAATTTATCACCTAAACCACAGTCCTATAGAAGTGAATTGAGTGGTGGACTAGCACACATTGCTCTATTCAGACATCGCTCTCAGGGACCCCCAGTATTCGGACTGCTGGGGCTCTCACTGGTCAGACGACTATCAATCCCACCCTTTAAGGCTCCATTCACACGTCCGCAAATGGGTCCGCATCCGTTCCGCAATTTTGCAGAACGGGTGCGGACCCATTCATTTTCTATGGGGACGGAATGGATGTGGACAGCACACAGTGTGCTGTCCGCATCCGCATTTGCGGAGTGCGGCCCCGATCTTCAGGTCCGCAGCTCCGCAAAAGATAGAACATGTCCTATTCTTGTCCGCAACACACCACGGACGTGTGAATGGAGCCTAAATGGGGTTTGTTCTTTCCAGAAACAGTGCCATTCTTATCTATTGGCTGTGTCTTGTATTCAAGATATGAGGCTGGGCTGGAATACTAGAAATAGTCCTTAAGACAGGGGTGTACCCCAGGAGCTCAGTCATGTCCCCCCTCCGCCTCACTGTCCTATCTGTCTGGGTGTCAGACAAGTGGTTGCGGTAGGAGCTTCCCCCTCCCCTTTGTTTGTAGTAGAAAAAAAGAGAAGTTGTCTCACTTCAGAAAATGGCATTTATTATGAAGACAAAGTTAATACAAGGCACTTACTAATGTATTGCGATTGTCCATATTGTCTCATTTTCCATTCACATTATACACAGCTTGTATCCATGGTTACGACCACCCTGCAATCTATCAGCGGTGGCCGTGCTTGCACACTATAGGAAAAAGTGCCGGCCTTTGTGTACTCCTGCAGTCCACCAGACCAGAGAGGCAGGAGCTTTTTCGTACAAGCAAGCATGACCACCGCTGCTGGATTGCAAGGTGGTCATAACATCTGGATACGAGTAGTGTATAATATGATGGAAAAATGAATCAAGCCAGCAAAGGAAGCAATATAGATAATAACAATACATTAGTAAGTGCCTCGTAAAAACTTTGTCTTCATGATAAATGACATTTTCTGAAGTGAGATAACTTATCTTTTTTCTACTACAGACAAAGGGGTGGGGGGGGGGGGGGGGGGGGGGTGCTCCTACTGCAACCACTTGTCTTACAGCCAGACAGATAGGACCAGTGAGGAGGGGGAAGATGACTGAGCTCCTGAGGTGAGACAACTCCTTTAAGCCCCAACCCTGCACCCCATGATCATGTTGTGGGTAGAGTTGTTGCGATACCAAAATTTTGATTTGATTTCAATACCATAAAAAAGTATTGCGATACTCGATACCACGTGAAAAAAATAAAACACCAAATAAGCTGCGTGCATTACGCATTTTATGGAACGTCTGTCCCATAATCGAACACTCTGATCCTATTTTTTGGGGGAACAAGGTGACTAAAAAATGGCGAATCGCGCGGTTTTTATTTATTTATTTTTGTTACGGTGTTGACCGCATAGGAGAAGCTTTTTTATATTTTAATAGTTCGCACTTTTTTGGGCGTGGTGATATGCAACATCGCCACGCCCAAAAAAGTGTGAACTATTAAAATATGTTTATTTATTGTTTATATATTTTATATGTAAAATTGGGAAAGGGGGTGATTTAAACTTAATATTTTGGTATTTTTTGGTTTTTTTTAGTGCCGCAACTGAAGGGTTAACTGCCAATGATCACAGCTCCCTGTCATAGAGGTCGGGTGCCGGCTATGTGATCCTGCCGCCTATATTTGTATTAATTGATGAGTTATCATTGGTGGTGCAGTGGCCACAGCCCCTCCCCTCCTCCACCCCTCTCTCTTCTTATTGGCGCCGGCAGTGGTGGCACAGGGGGGGTGGGGGTGGAGAGACTCCTTCTCCTCTGTGCTGATGAGGGATCATGGCGTGCGCCGAGAGCATTGTGTGCCATGTTCTCTGATACTAGGCAGCCTGGTAAATGTCAAATCCCAATACCAGTACAAAAGTATCGATTGGGTATCAATAATTCGATACCCGCTACAACCCTAGTTGTGGGGCATCAATGGGGGTGAAATAGGGAACCCCTTTCCTCTGAAACCATTAGATGCAGCAGTCTCTATTGACCATGGCATCTAAGTGATTAAACAGACAGGATCAGAGTCGGAGCCTGGCTATCAATAGACAGCTGAGCAACCGCTTCACAGAAAACCAGCGCCAGGCCAAAACAGCAAATCAGTAAAAAGGCGTGCTGGCTGTCATTAAGTGGTTAAGAGTTGGGAGGATATATAGGAAAGAAAGAGATATATAGGCCGGGGAGATATTGTGGTACTTTACTGTTGTTTAGCAGCGGAGTCCTCTGCGTCATTTCCACTGGCCTCAGCTTCCTCTTGTGAATCGGGTTCCTTAGGCTCCTCCGGCTTCACTGGAATCGCTTCTGCTGGTTCTTCTACGAGAACTTCTTCCACCGCTGCTGGAGCAGAGCCACTCTCTGACAACCCTTCCTCCTTCTTTTTCAACTTCTCTTGCAGAACCTGCATTTTCTGCTCGTGGTCTTGCACTGCCAGTCGCTCGTAAGTTTTGAATGCCTAAAAAAGGAAAAGTGTAATCGACTCGTACTACCGCATCACATATAAGGCAACCTATAGTAACCGGCTACTCACCTGCAGCACCATGTTCTGTGCAGTACCTGGGGGGAATCCCATGCGATCCTGGGGGCTCAAAAGCAGCCGATAAAAGTCTGTCTTGCGATACAAAAAGCCAAAGTAGACATTTAGAAAGTCCTGGACGTTTCCCACGTGTTGCAGGATACCCAGCAGTGCATTGTCGTAACGGTCTGACAGGTCCGGCTCCATTACTGCAACCTGCAAACAAACAAAAGGAGATTACTCCATCTCTGTGTATATGGAGGCTGAGAACAGCATTCATCTAACTTTTCATGAGCAGTGATGGCCAGTTCGCCCGGGAACATATGCGGGCTGCCATCTTTTTTTCACAAGTCCGGCGATGCACAGGTAAGCCCTTACCTTGCCTGTGCGCGAGCCGGTCTGAAAACAAATGCGGTCACCAGGAGCAGGCAGTTCTGAGAACAGCTGATGAAGGCCCCCGGTGGCTGTTCTCGGAACTGCCTGCTCCCGCTGACCGCACTTGTTTTCAGACCGGCTCGCGGCACAGGCACAGGTAAGGGCTTACCTGTGCCTCGCCGGACTTGTGAAATAAAGATGGCAGCCCGCATATGTTTGCGGGCGAACAGGCCATCACTGCTCATGAGCCTTGTTGCAGTGCAGCTTTTCTATATTTAAAAGGGTGGTCCGGGTTCAGCTGTGAACCCAGACATAAGCTCCTCTTCACTCATTTACCATGTGGAGCACTGGAACATTTCTTGCTCCAATGTTCCCCCTTGCCCTGCTTTTTCTTTACTACCGGTGACATACCGGGCTTCACATGGGTATGCTAGGCAGAGGCTTCCACCTAGCAGTGAGCCCGGTGATGTCACCGGCACAAATGGGTGGTCTTCAGCACTGTCCTAGGCTGTTTCACAAGCTAGGACAGCGATAAAGACCGCCCATTAGTGCCAGTGACGTCTCTGGGATCACTGCTAAGCGGAAGCCTCTGTGTAGCATGCTGAGAAAAAGCTGGGTACATTGCCGGCAGAAAACAAACAGCCCTTGTCCTGTGCTATGCAGGGCAAGGGGGACATCGGAGCTAGAAATGCTCCACCCAGACATGGTAAAAGATTGAAGGGGAGCTTACGTCCGGGTTCAGCTCTGAACCCGAACAACCCCTTTAATTTCTATGGCTCAGCCAGATCATCCCCAACAAGCGTTCGTATTAACGCTCGTTAGAGATCTTTTTGCAGTATAATACTGCCAGCAATTACCCAAAGAACGAGCAAACGCTTATTCATCGAGTGAATGCTTAAAAATTACTGTTTGCTGGCGGCAGATCGTGCTGTGCAAACAGTGATTCATTATGGGGACGAGCGATGGCATTAGCGATCACTCCTCCCCATACTGAGGAGGAGATTGCTGCATGTAATAGCAGTGCTCTCCTCCACTAACCAGAAGACGACTACCGGTAAGGAATGCTTCTTTGATTGGGAATTCTCTTTGTTTCCCCTCTACTATGACGAGGTCAGCAGCATTGACTACAGTATAAGGCTCCATTCACACGTCCGCAAATGGGCCCGCGCTCCGCAAATGCGGACAGCACACTGTGTGCTGTCCGCATCCATTCCGTCCCCATAGAAAATGAATGGGTGCGGAACCCATTCATTTTCTATGGGGACGGAATCGATGCGGACAGTGTGCTGTCCGCATCCGCATTTGCGGAGCGCGGCCCCGATCTTCGGGTCTGCAGCTCCGCAAAAGATAGAACATGTCCTATTCTTGTCCGAAGCTGCGGACAAGAATAGGCATTTCTATAGGGCATGCGAGCAGGTGTGTTGCGGATCCACAATTTGCGGGTCCGCAACACACCACAGACGTGTGAATGGTGCCTAAAAGAGGTTAAAAGAATTGTCTAATGAAAGGCAGCCCCCTTCAATATGGGGAAGCTGAGCAATCATTTGATAGCCCCGTCTCTCGGTACCCCAGCAAACAGCTGAATTTGCTGGGGGATGCTGCGGCTACTGCACAGGAAATATAACCATTCAGATTAATAGCTGTCCATGTAATACAGGGGCGTCCCAAGTCCACCAGAACAGGAGTCACTTCTACAGACCCTCGCCATTCTGGCTCATACAGGGGTCCCCCAACCCCTCCTATGGGAATTAGGATGGGGCGATTTTTGCAAAAAATAATCACAATTTTCTTGTTTCCATACCTTTATTTTTCTGTTGATGTAGCCATGTGGGGGCTCGCTTTCTTCAGAAAAAATTGTATTTTAGTTGCACCATTTTGGAGTACATATAACTTACTGATTAACTTTTATTAAAGGGAATCTGTCACTTCAGATAATAGCATTTATCATGCAGAGAAAGTTATTACAATTCACTTAGGGTACATTCACACTAGCGTTTTTGTTTTCCGGTGTTGAGTACGGGATCCAGACGGATCCGGTATTTCAATGCATTTGTCAGACAGATCTGCATCCGGATCCATCAGACAAATGCCATCCGTTTGTGCCAGGCGACAGAACTACCTGCCGGAATCCTCTGCCGCAAGTGTGAAAATACCCTTACTAATGTATTGTGATTGTCCATAGTCCCTCCTTTGCTGGCTGGATTCATTTTTCCATCACATTATACACTGCTTGTATCCAGGGATTACGACCACCCTGTAATCCAGCAGCGGTCGTCGTGCTTGCACATCATAGGAAAAAGTGCTGGCCTATGTGCACTCCTGCAGTCCCAACCATCAGAGAGGCCATCACCTTTTACCTATAATGTGCAAGCACGACCACAGCTCTTGGATTGCAGGGTGGTCATAGCCTCTGAATACGAGCAGTGTATAATGTGATGGAAAAATGAATCCAGACAGCAAAGGAGGCAATATGGACAATCACAGTACATTAGTAAGTGCCTTGTATACATGAACTTTACCACCGATATGGCCATTACCAGCTGTCACCTCCTACAAGAGATGGGGGCCATAGGCACGTGCTCCAGTGTGATTAGCCAGCTCTGTCTGCCAGGCGTCTGGGAAAGTCGGGTGAAAGCTGGTAAATGCCATATTGGTGGTGACTCGACTTTCCCAGGTAGATATTGCCAGCGTTTTATTCACAGTATGCACTTATAGATCCATGTACTATATGAACTGTGAGAAGAGGAGTGGGCCTCATGCATATGTCTGTCATTTTTCATCCCCTGGATCACACATCAATATCAGAAGGGTGGGGATCCAGTACCCCACCGATCAATTGTTTTAGAGTTCTGTAGAACTAGGGACTATAAACTGTATACGGCTGGAGGCAGACAGCGCCATACACTGTGTAGTGGCCGTGCAGGGTACTACAAGTCAAGTGAATAAAAGCTGAGCTTCAATACACAGGTGCTGGAACAGTGTATGGAGCCTCCTGCTTCCACTGTAAACTGTTAGGCCTCTTTCAGACGGGCGTTGCGGGAAAATGTGCAGGTGCGTTACGGGAACACCCGCGATTTTTCCGCGCGAGTGCAAAACATTGTACTGCGTTTTGCACTCGCGTGAGAAAAATCACGCATGTTTTGTACCCAAACCCGAACTTCTTCACAGAAGTTCGGGCTTGGGATCGGTGTTCTGTAGATTGTATTATTTTCCCTTATAACATGGTTATAAGGGAAAATAATAGCATTCTGAATACAGAATGCTTAGTAAAATAGCGCTGGAGGGGTTAAATTTTTTTTTAACTCACCTTAGTCCACTTGATCGCGCAGCCCGGCATCTCCTTCTGTCTCCTTTGCTTAACAGGACCTGTGGTGACGTCACTCCGGTCATCACATGATCCATCACCATGGTAAAAGATCATGTGATGACCGGAGTGACGTCACCACAGGTCCTTTACCTGTAATTAATGCTCACCACAGGTCCTGTTCAGCAAAGGAGACAGAAGAGATGCCGGCTACGCGATCAAGTGGACTAAGGTGAGTTAAAAAAAAATTCATTTTTTTTTTAACCCCTCCAGCGCTATTTTACTATGCATTCTGTATTCAGAATGCTAATATTTTCCCTTATAACCATGTTATAAGAAAAAATAATAATGATCGGGTCTCCATCCCAATGGTCTCCTAGCAACTGTGCGTGAAAATCGCACCACATCTGCACTTGCTTGCGATTTTCACGCAACCCCATTCACTTCTATGGGGCCTGCGTTGTGTGAAAAACGCAGAATATAGAGCATGCTGCGATTTTCACGAAACGCACAAGTGATGCGTGAAAATCACCGCTCATGTGAACAGCCCCATAGAAATGAATGGGTCGGTATTCAGTGCGGGTGCAATGCGTTCACCTCACGCATCGCATCCGTGCGGAATACTCGCCCCGTGTGAAAGGGGCCTTACACTCTGGCTCCATGACTGCCTAAAACAGCTGATCGGTGGGGGTCCCACGTATCTGATACTGAGGTTAGGTCAATAAATATCTGTAGCCCTGCTAACCCCCTTTAATTCAATTAAAGGGGTTGTCCATATTTTACCATTGATGGACTATCCTCCGGACGGGTCATCAATATGAGATCAGGGGGGGGTCCGACACCTGACACCCCTGCTGATCAGCTGTTTGAAGATTAGGCAGGGCTCATACAAGCGCTGCCTTCTCTGCGCTGTTTACCTGCCTGTCACAGCAATTGCAGTGGTGAGCAGTGTAAATACAAGTATGGCGTCCCCATTCACTTCTATGGGACAGCTCTGTAGCATTCATTTGAGCAGACAGAGCTGTCCCTTAGCAGTGAACGGGGACGCCATACTTAGGCCCCTTTCACACGGGCGAGTATTCCGCGCGGATGCGATGCGTGAGTTGAATGCATTGCACTCGCACTGAATACCGACCCATTCATTTCTATGGGGCTGTTCACATGTGATTTTCACGCATCACTTGTTTGTTGCGTGAAAATCGCAGCATGCTCCTCTTTGTGCGTTTTTCAAGCAACGCAGGCCCCATAGAAGTGAATGGGGTTGCGTGAAAATCGCAAGCATCCGCAAGCAAGTGCGGATGTGGTGCGATTTTCACGCACGGTTGCTAGGAGATGATCGGGATGGAGACCCAATCATTATTATTTTTCCTTATAACATGGTTATAAGGGAAAATATTAGCATTCTGAATACAGTATGCATAGTACAATAGCACTGGAGGGGTTTAAAAAAAAATAATTATATATATATATAAAATTTAACTCACCTTAATCCACTTGCTCGCGCAGCCAGGCATCTCTTCTGTCTCCTTCTTTGCTGATTGCAGGAAAAGGACCTGTGGTGATGTCACTCCGGTCATCACATGGTCCATCACATGATCTTTTACCATGGTGATGGATCATGTGATGACCGGAGTGACGTCACCACAGGTCCTGTTCAGCAAAGAAGGAGACAGACGAGATGCCGGGCTGCGCAAGCAAGTGGATTAAGGCGAGTTAAATAATTTTATTTATTTTTTTAACCCCTCCAGCGCTATTTTACTATGCATTCTGTATTCAGAATGCTATTATTTTCCCTTATAACCATGTTATAAGGGAAACTAATAAAATATACAGAACACCGATCCCAAGCTCGAACTTCTGTGAAGAAGTTCGGGTTTGGGTACCAAACATGCACGATTTACAATGTTTTGCCCAATCGCGCGTGTTCCCGCAACGCACCCGCACATTTTCCCGCAACGCCCGTCTGAAAGAGGCCTAATAATTACACCTGCTCACCGCTGTGACGAGCAGAGAAGGCAGCGCTCCTACCAGCACTGTCTTCTCTTCAAACAGCTGATCGGCGGGGGTGTCAGTGGTCAGACCCCCACTGATCTAAAATTGATGACCCGTCCTGAGGATAGGCCATCAATAGTAAAAAGCGGACAACCCCTTTAATCGCCCTGTCCTAATGAGACAACCTCTGAGCAGTGACAGTAATTTATAACACTGCCATATACACTGTCGCCAATCCTATTCCAGCTTTCAAACACTGGCCATTATTATTTTTTATTCATAATCAAAACCTTCTGCAAAAAAAAAAAAAAAAAAGGAGCAGCTGAAAGGCTCATCTAGTTTTCTGCAAACGCACCGTCCATTCAGGAGAAAGGCTTTCCATAATGGCAGGCACCTGTTGAAATGAGTCAGAAGATTGAACTCCTGCAGACACTGGGGAACTAGAAGTCCCAGAATATGTACTAACACATAGGGGCAGGAAGGCTAGTGCTCTCATGTGCCACATTTCTATATCAGCCAATCAAATCACAGCTTATATTTTCTACCCAACTCCGGGAAAACAAGAAGCTAGAATCTGATTGGTTGATAAGAGCAGCTATTCCACTCGCAGTAAACACCCCCTAGCGGTGACACAGTGTCCTCTGCCTCTACCATCTAGAACTGTTACACTAATTAGAGTCTCGCGCGGCCATTACGTGTAATACGATATTATTACATGGCGCTTATCTAGTCAAGACAGGACGGTAAACACAAGCTCGCGGCAACACACAAGGCCACACCACTCACATGGGACCTTTCTTACCCACTGTTTTCACTCTCCGGTCTGCCAAGAACAACTTCCGAGTCACCGCACACTTCCGCTTCCGGTTATCATCAAATCATCAAAGTGTTGCTGTGTGCCCGGTTCCATCATGGCGGCAGGTGCCATGGCAACGGAGCAGAACGAAAGATGAAATGGCTGCAATGTGCTTGGTGTGATGTGGTTAAATGGTTAATGTATATATTCTGTATACATGGTGTATGTGTGTGTGTATAATTAGTTTTGCACTAATTTCATTACCTAATGGAGCTGGAAATAACCACAAAGCCTGGAAAACGACATCCCCTATAGCTATTTCAGTGCTGCCCAACAAAAAAATACTGCCCCCCAGTAATATTAATGTTTCCATTAGTGCCCCGGTAATAGCAATGCCCCCCTTAGTGCCCCCCAGAATTAATAGTGCCCCCAGTAAATAGTAATGCCTCCATCAGTGCCCCCCAGAATGAATAATGCCCCCACCAGAGTTAATAGTGCCCCCCAGTAATGGTAATGCCCCCAGAATTAATAATGCACCCATTAGTGTCCCCCAGAATTAATAATGCCCCATTAGTGTCCCCCATAATTAATAATTCCCCCATTAGTGCCCCCCAGAATAATTAATGTCCCCATTAGTGCCCCACAGTAATATTAATGCCCCCATTAGTGCCCCCAGAATTAATAGTGCCCCCCAGTAATAGTAATGCCCCCATTAGTGCCCCCCAGTAATAGTAATGCCCCCATTAGTGCCCCCAGAATTAATAGTGCCCCCCAGTAATAGTAATGCCCCCATTAGTGGCCTTCATTAGTGCCCCCCAGAATTAATAGTGCCCCCAGTAATAGTAATGCCCCCATTAGTGCCCCCCAGTAATAGTAATGCCCCCATTAGTGCCCCCAGTAATAGTAATGCCCCCATTAGTGGCCCCCATTAGTGCCCCCCAGAATTAATAGTGCCCCCCAGTAATAGTAATGCCCCCATTAGTGCCCCCCAGTAATAGTAATGCCCCCATTAGTGGCCCCCATTAGTGCCCCCCAGAATTAATAGTGCCCCCCAGTAATAGTAATGCCCCCATTAGTGCCCCCCAGTAATAGTAATGCCCCCATTAGTGCCCCCCAGTAATAGTAATGCCCCCATTAGTGCCCCCCAGAATTAAAAATGTCCCCATTAGTGCCCCCCCCCCCCCCTCAAACATTACTGGCTACAGGACCCCCATACATTACTGGATATAGGACTCCCATACATTACTGGATACAGGACCCCCATACATTACTGGATATAGGACTCCCATACATTACTGGATACAGGACCCCCATACATTACTGGATATAGGACTCCCATACATTACTGGATGCAGGACCCCCATACATTACTGGCTACAGGACCCCGATACATTACTGGTTACAGGACCCCCATACATTACTGGATACAGGACCCCCATACATTACTGGATACAGGACCCCCATACATTACTGGATATAGGACTCCCATACATTACTGGATACAGGACCCCCATACATTACTGGATATAGGACCCCCACACATTACTGGATATAGGACTCCCATACATTACTGGATACAGGACCCCCATACATTACTGGATACAGGACCCTCATACATTACTGGATACAGGACCCTCATACATTACTGGATACAGGACCCTCATACATTACTGGTTACAGGACCCCCATACATTACTGGATACAGGACCCCCATACATTACTGGATACAGGACCCTCATACATTACTAGATGCAGGACCCCCATACATTACTGGATACAGGACCCCCATACATTACTGGATACAGGACCCTCATACATTACTGGATACAGGACCCTCATACATTACTGGCTACAGGACCCTCATACATTACTGGATTCAGGACCCCTATACATTACTGGGTACAGGACCCCTATACATTACTGGGTACAGGACCCCTATACATTACTGGTTACAGGACCCTCATACATTACTGGATTCAGGACCCCTATACATTACTGGGTACAGGACCCTCATACATTACTGGTTACAGGACCCTCATACATTACTGGTTACAGGACCCTCATACATTACTGGTTACAGGACCCTCATACAGTACCGGTTACAGGACCTCCGGACATCTGACCATCGTAGTTTGTCCTGGTTTGTTTTGTAATATTACTGTAACTGAAAGCAATCGTTTATGGTAACAGTGAAAGAAAATGTCTTTTCTGACAGAAACCTTCTCCATCTGTCAGAAATCTGTTAGATTCCTCTCTGGTGACTAGGGTTGCACCAGGTATCGAACTTTTATACCCGGATTGATTTTCTATTTTCCGATACTAGGTTGCACTACTGCGCAGCCTAGTATCAGTTAGAGAACATGGCACGCGCCGCCCTCAGCGCACACCATGTTCTTTTGAGCCGGCACAGTGGAGAAGGAGGGAGTTGCTCTCTCCCCACGGTGATGCGGCTGCCGCTGTCACCAATGAGAAGATAATACTGAGGAGAATGGGAGGGGCTGTTAACACTGCGCCACCAATGAGAAGATAGTACTAAGGAGAATGGGAGGGGCTGTTAACACTGTGCCACCAATGAGAAGATAGTACTGAGGAGAAGGGGAGGGGCTGTTAACACTGCACCACCAATGAGAAGATAGTACTGAGGAGAAGGGGAGGGGCTGTTAACACTGCGCCACCAATGAGAAGATAGTACTAAGGAGAATGGGAGGGGCTGTTAACACTGTGCCACCAATGAGAAGATAGTACCGAGGAGAAGGAGAGGGGCTGTTAACACTGCACCACCAATGAGAAGATAGTACTGAGGAGAAGGGGAGGGGCTGTTAACACTGCACCACCAATGAGAAGATAGTACTGAGGAGAAGGGGAGGGGCTGTTAACACTGTGCCACCAATGAGAAGATAGTACTGAGGAGAAGGGGAGGGGCTGTTAACACTGCACCACCAATGAGAAGATAGTACTGAGGAGAAGGGGAGGGGCTGTTAACACTGTGCCACCAATGAAAATGTCTTTTCTGACAGAAACCTTCTCCATCTGTCAGAAATCTGTTAGATTCCTCTCTGGTGACTAGGGTTGCACCAGGTATCGAACTTTTATACCCGGATCGATTTGCTATTTTCCGATACTAGGTTGCACTACTGCGCAGCCTAGTATCAGTTAGAGAACATGGCACGCGCCGCCCTCAGCGCACACCATGTTCTTTTGAGCCGGCACAGTGGAGAAGGAGGGAGTTGCTCTCTCCCCACGGTGATGCGGCTGCCGCTGTCACCAATGAGAAGATAATACTGAGGAGAATGGGAGGGGCTGTTAACACTGCGCCACCAATGAGAAGATAGTACTAAGGAGAATGGGAGGGGCTGTTAACACTGTGCCACCAATGAGAAGATAGTACTGAGGAGAAGGGGAGGGGCTGTTAACACTGCACCACCAATGAGAAGATAGTACTGAGGAGAAGGGGAGAGGCTGTTAACACTGCGCCACCAATGAGAAGATAGTACTGAGGAGAAGGGGAGGGGCTGTTAACACTGCACCACCAATGAGAAGATAGTACTGAGGAGAAGGGGAGGGGCTGTTAACACTGTGCCACCAATGAGAAGATAGTACTGAGGAGAAGGGGAGGGGCTGTTAACACTGCACCACCAATGAGAAGATAGTACTGAGGAGAAGGGGAGGGGCTGTTAACACTGCGCCACCAATGAGAAGATAGTACTGAGGAGAAGGGGAGGGGCTGTTAACACTGCGCCACCAATGAATATAATTATTAATCACAGAATGGTCCAAAGCACTTCACCAAGGGAAGTACAAAGGTACACTCCTCAGCATACTAAGGGTACTTTCACACTAGCGTTTTTCTTTTCCGGCACTGGGGCTCTATACCGGAAAAGAACTGATCAGGTATGTCCCCATGCATTCTGAATGGAGAGTAATCAGGATCTCTTCAGTTCAGTCGTTTTGACTGATCAGGCAAAAGAGAAAACCGCAGAATACTACGGTTTTATCTCCGGCGAAAAAAACTGAAGACTTGCCGGCATTTTTTCCCATAGGAATGTATTAGTGCCAGATCCGGCATTCAGAATACCGGAATGCCGGATCCGTCCTTCCGGTCTGGGCATGCGCAGACTGAAAAAAAGGTGAAAAAAATAAATGCCGGATCCGTTTTGCCGGATGACACCGGAAAGACGGGTCCGGCATTTCAATGCATTTTTTCGACTGATCAGGCATTTTTAAGACTGATCAGGATCCTGATCAGTCTTACAAATGCTATCAGTTGGCATACGTTTTGCCTGATCTGGCACGCAGTTCCGGCGACGGAACTTCTTGCCGGATCTCTCTGCCGCAAGTGTGAAAATAGCCTTAGGCTACTTTCACACTTGCGTTTTTCTTTTCCGGCATAGAGTTCCGTCACAGGGGCTCTATACCGGAAAATAACAGATCAGGTATATCCCCATGCATTCTGAATGGAGAGTAATCCGTTCAGGATGCATCAGGATGTCTTCAGTTCAGTCATTTTGACTGATCAGGCAAAAGAGAAAACCGTAGCATGCTACGGTTTTATCTCCGGCGAAAAAAACCGAACACTTGCCTGAATGCCAAAATACCAGAATGCCGGATCCGTCCTTCCGGTCTGCGCATGCTTGGTGTGGTGCTATATATAAGGCTGAGCTTGGTGTGGTGCTGTATATATGGCTGAGATTGGTGTGGTGCTGTATATATGGCTGAGATTGGTGTGGTGCTATATATATGGCTGAGCTTGGTGTGGTGCTGTATATATGGCTGAGCTTGGTGTGGTGCTGTATATATGGCTGAGCTTGGTGTGGTGCTGTATATATAAGGCTAAGCTTGGTTTTGGTGCTGTATATATGGCTGAGCTTGGTGTGGTGCTGTATATATGGCTGAGCTTGGTGTGGTGCTGTATATATGGCTGAGCTTGGTGTGGTGCTGTATATATATGGCTGAGCTTGGTGTGGTGCTATATATATGGCTGAGCTTGGTGTGGTGCTGTATATATATGGCTGAGCTTGGTGTGGTGCTATATATATGGCTGAGCTTGGTGTGGTGCTGTATATATAAAGCTGAGCTTGGTGTGGTGCTGTATATATAAGGCTGAGCTTGGTGTGGTGCTGTATATATAAGGCTAAGCTTGGTGTGGTGCTGTATATATGTCTGAGCTTGGTGTGGTGCTATATATATGGCTGAGCTTGGTGTGGTGCTGTATATATGGCTGAGCTTGGTGTGCTGTATATATGGCTGAGCTTGGTGTGCTGTATATATGGCTGAGCTTGGTGTGGTGCTGTATATAAGGCTGAGCTTGGTGTGGTGCTATATATATGGCTGAGCTTGGTGTGGTGCTATATATATGGCTGAGCTTGATGTGGTGCTGTATATATGGCTGAGCTTGGTGTGGTGCTGTATATATGGCTGAGCTTGGTGTGGTGCTGTATATATGGCTGAGCTTGGTGTGCTGTATATATGGCTGAGCTTGGTGTGGTGCTATATATATGGCTGAGCTTGATGTGGTGCTGTATATATGGCTGAGCTTGGTGTGGTGCTGTATATATGGCTGAGCTTGGTGTGGTGCTGTATATATGGCTGAGCTTGGTGTGGTGCTGTATATATGGCTGAGCTTGGTGTGGTGCTGTATATATGTACTGAACTTGGTGTGGTGCCATATATAAGGCTGAGCTTGGTGTGGTGCTGTATATATGGCTGAGCTTGGTGAGGTGCTATATATATGTCTGAGCTTGGTGTGGTGCTGTATATATAAGGCTGAGCTTGGTGTGGTGCTGTATATATAAGGCTGAGCTTGGTGAGGTGCTGTATATATGTCTGAGCTTGGTGTGGTGCTGTATATATGGCTGAGCTTGGTGTGGTGCTATATATATGGCTGAGCTTGGTGTGGTGCTGTATATATGGCTGAGCTTGGTGTGGTGCTGTATATATGGCTGAGCTTGGTGTGGTGCTGTATATATGACTGAGCTTGGTGTGGTGCTGTATATATGGCTGAGCTTGGTGTGGTGCTGTATATATAAGGCTGAGCTTGGTGTGGTGCTGTATATATGGCTGAGCTTGGTGTGGTGCTATATATATGGCTGAGCTTGGTGTGGTGCTGTATATATGGCTGAGCTTGGTGTGGTGCTGTATATATGGATGAGCTTGGTGTGGTGCTGTATATATGGCTGAGCTTGGTGTGGTGCTGTATATATGGCTGAGCTTGGTGTGGTGCTGTATATATGGCTGAGCTTGGTGTGGTGCTATATATATGGCTGAGCTTGGTGAGGTGCTGTATATATGGCTGAGCTTGGTGTGGTGCTGTATATATAAGGCTGAGCTTGGTGTGGTGCTGTATATATGGCTGAGCTTGGTGTGGTGCTATATATATGGCTGAGCTTGGTGTGGTGCTGTATATATATGGCTGAGCTTGGTGTGGTGCTATATATATGGCTGAGCTTTGTGTGGTGCTGTATATATATGGCTGAGCTTGGTGTGGTGCTATATATATGGCTGAGCTTGGTGTGGTGCTGTATATATATGGCTGAGCTTGGTGTGGTGCTATATATATGGCTGAGCTTTGTGTGGTGCTGTATATATATGGCTGAGCTTGGTGTGGTGCTGTATATATATGGCTGAGCTTGGTGTGGTGCTATATATATGGCTGAGCTTTGTGTGGTGCTGTATATATATGGCTGAGCTTGGTGTGGTGCTGTATATATGGCTGAGCTTGGTGTGGTGCTGTATATATGGCTGAGCTTGGTGTGGTGCTGTATATATGGCTGAGCTTGGTGTGGTGCTGTATATATGGCTGAGCTTGGTGTGGTGCTATATATATGGCTGAGCTTGGTGTGGTGCTGTATATATGGATGAGCTTGGTGTGGTGCTGTATATATGGCTGAGCTTGGTGTGGTGCTGTATATATGGCTGAGCTTGGTGTGGTGCTATATATATGGCTGAGCTTGGTGAGGTGCTGTATATATGGCTGAGCTTGGTGTGGTGCTGTATATATGTCTGAGCTTGGTGTGGTGCTATATATATGGCTGAGCTTGGTGTGGTGCTGTATATATGGCTGAGCTTGGTGTGCTGTATATATGGCTGAGCTTGGTGTGGTGCTGTATATATGGCTGAGCTTGGTGAGGTGCTATATATATGGCTGAGCTTGGTGTGGTGCTGTATATATGGCTGAGCTTGGTGGGGTGCTGTATATAAGGCTGAGCTTGGTGTGGTGCTGTATATATAAGGCTAAGCTTGGTGTGGTGCTGTATATATGTCTGAGCTTGGTGTGGTGCTATATATATGGCTGAGCTTGGTGTGGTGCTGTATATATGGCTGAGCTTGGTGTGCTGTATATATGGCTGAGCTTGGTGTGGTGCTATATATATGGCTGAGCTTGGTGTGGTGCTGTATATAAGGCTGAGCTTGGTGAGGTGCTATATATATGACTGAGCTTGGTGTGGTGCTGTATATATGGCTGAGCTTGGTGTGGTGCTGTATATATGGCTGAGCTTGGTGTGGTGCTGTATATAAGGCTGAGCTTGGTGTGGTGCTATATATATGGCTGAGCTTGGTGTGGTGCTGTATATATGGCTGAGCTTGGTGTGGTGCTATATATAAGGCTGAGCTTGGTGTGGTGCTATATATAAGGCTGAGCTTGGTGTGCTGTATATATGGCTGAGCTTGGTGAGGTGCTATATATATGGCTGAGCTTGGTGTGCTGTATATATGGCTGAGCTTGGTGTGGTGCTATATATATGGCTGAGCTTGGTGTGGTGCTATATATAAGGCTGAGCTTGGTGTGGTGCTATATATAAGGCTGAGCTTGGTGTGCTGTATATATGGCTGAGCTTGGTGAGGTGCTATATATAAGGCTGAGCTTGGTGTGCTGTATATATGGCTGAGCTTGGTGTGGTGCTATATATATGGCTGAGCTTGGTGTGGTGCTGTATATATGGCTGAGCTTGGTGTGGTGCTGTATATATGTACTGAACTTGGTGTGGTGCTATATATATGGCTGAGCTTGGTGTGGTGCTGTATATATGGCTGAGCTTGGTGTGGTGCTATATATATGGCTGAGCTTGGTGTGGTGCTGTATATATGGCTGAGCTTGGTGTGGTGATATATATATGGCTGAGCTTGGTGAGGTGCTATATATAAGGCTGAGCTTGGTGTGGTGATATATATATGGCTGAGCTTGGTGAGGTGCTATATATAAGGCTGAGCTTGGTGTGGTGCTGTATATATGGCTGAGCTTGGTGAGGTGCTATATATATGGCTGAGCTTGGTGTGGTGCTGTATATATGGCTGAGCTTGGTGTGGTGCTGTATATATGGCTGAGCTTGGTGTGGTGCTGTATATATGGCTGAGCTTGGTGTGGTGCTGTATATATGGCTGAGCTTGGTGTGGTGCTATATATATGGCTGAGCTTGGTGTGGTGCTATATATATGGCTGAGCTTGGTGTGCTATATATATGGCTGAGCTTGGTGTGGTGCTATATATATGGCTGAGCTTGGTGTGGTGCTATATATATGGCTGAGCTTGGTGTGGTGCTATATATATGGCTGAGCTTGGTGTGGTGCTGTATATATGGCTGAGCTTGGTGTGGTGCTGTATATATGGCTGAGCTTGGTGTGGTGCTATATATATGGCTGAGCTTGGTGTGGTGCTGTATATATGGCTGAGCTTGGTGAGGTGCTATATATAAGGCTGAACTTGTTGTGGTGCTGTATATATTAGGCTTATTGCACACGACAGTATATTTTCACGGTCCGCAAAACGGGGTCCCCTTTTTCCGTAATCCGTGACCGTTTTTTCGTCCGTGGGTCTTCCTTGATTTTTGGAGGATCCTCGGACATGAAAAAAAAGTCGTTTTGGTGTCCGCCTGGCCGTGCGGAGCCAAACGGATCCGTCCTGAATTACAATGCAAGTCAATAGGGACGGATCCGTTTGACGTTGACACAATATGGTGCCATTTCAAACGGATCCGTCCCCATTGACTTTCAATGTAAAGTCTGGAGTCCCTTTTATACCATCGGATCGGAGTTTTCTCCAATCCGATGGTATATTTTAACTTGAAGCGTCCCCATCACCATGGGAACGCCTCTATGTTAGAATATACTGTCGGATATGAGTTAGATCGTGAAACCTCATTTCCGACAGTATATTCTAACACAGAGGCGTTCCCATGGTGATGGGGACGCTTCTAGTTAGAATATACTACAAACTGTGTACATGACTGCCCCCTGCTGCCTAGCAGTATCCGATCTCTTACAGGGGGCCGTGATCAGCACAATTAACCCCTCAGGTGCCGCACCTGAAGGGGTTAATTGTACTATCATATCCCCCTGTAAGAGATCAGGGCTGCCAGGCAGCAGGGGGCAGACCCCCCCCTCCCCAGTTTGAATATCATTGGTGGCCAGTGCGGCCCCCCCCCCCCTTCCTCCCTCTATTGTAATAACTTGTTGGTGGCACAGTGTGCGCCCCCCCCCCCTTCCTCCCTCTATTGTAATAAATCGTTGGTGGCACAGTGTGCACCCCCCCCCTTCCTCCCTCTATTGTAATAAATCATTGGTGGCACAGTGTGCGCCCCCCCCCCTTCCTCCCTCTATTGTAATAAATCGTTGGTGGCACAGTGTGCGCCCCCCATCGCCCCCCCCCCTCCCTCTATAGCATTAACAACATTGGTGGCCAGTGTGCGGCCTCCCATCTCCCCCCCCCCCCCCCCCCCGATCATTGGTGGCAGCGGGTTACTAGCAATAGTACAATAGTAAAAGATTCATACTTACCTGAGAGCTGCGATGTTCGTGTCCGGCCGGGAGCTCCTCCTACTGGTAAGTGACAGTTCATTTAGCAATGCGCCGCACTAGTAGATGGAGCTCCCGGCCGGACACGAACATCGCAGCAGCCACCAGCAGGTAAGTATGAATCTTCTACTATTGTACTATTGCTAAGTAACCATGGCAACCAGGACTGTAGTAGCGTCCTAGTTGCCATGGTTACCGATCAGAGCCCCAGCGATTAAACTGGGACTCCGATCGGAACTCCGCTGCCACCAATGATGGGGGGGGGGGGGAGATGGGAGGCTGCACACTGGCCAACAATGTTGTTAATGCTATAGAGAGAGGGGGGCCGATGGGGGGCGCACACTGTGCCACCAACGATTTATTACAATAGAGGGAGGGAGGGGGGGGGGGCGCACACTGTGCCACCAACGAATAATTACAATAGAGGGGGGGGGGGGGGCCGCACTGGCCACCAACCTATTATTACAATAGAGGGGGGGGGGGCGCACTGGCCACCAATGATATTAAAACTGGGGAGGGGGGGAGGGTCTGCCCCCTGCAGCCCTGATCTCTTACAGGGGGATATGATAGTACAATTAACCCATTCAGGTGCCGCACCTGAAGGGGTTAATTGTGCTGATCACGGCCCCCTGTAAGAGATCGGGTGCTGCCAGGCAGCAGGGGGCAGTCTTGTACACAGTTTGTAGTGTATTCTAACTAGAAGCGTCCCCATCACCATGGGAACGCTTCTGTGTTAGAATATACTGTCGGTTCTGAGTTTTCACGAAGTGAAAACTCAGCTATGAAAAAGCTTTTATGCAGACGGATCAGCGGATCCGTCTGTATAAAAAGTAACCTACGGCCACGGATCACGGACACGGATGCCAATCTTGTGTGCATCCGTGTTCTTTCACGGACCCATTGACTTGAATGGGTCCGTGAACCGTTGGCCGTGAAAAAAATAGGACAGGTCATATTTTTTTCACGGCCAGGAAACACGGATCTCGGATGCGGCTGCAAAATGGTGCATTTTCAGTTTTTTCCACGGACCCATTGAAAGTCATGGGGTCCGCGAAAAAAAACGGAAAACGGCACAACGGCCACGGGTGCACACAACGGTCGTGTGAAAGAGGCCTAAGGCTGAGCTTGGTTTTGGTGCTGTATATATAAGGCTGAGCTTGGTGTGGTGCTGTATATATGGCTGAGCTTGGTGTGGTGCTGTATATATAAGGCTGAGCTTGGTTTTGGTGCTGTTTTTATTCTGTCCCTGTGGGATATGGAAACCCTTCTGAGATCCTCCTGTATGGACATATTGCAGTTGGTTGTATGAACAAACGTGAATTTTCAAGAATTCATGTTTTTGTGAAATCGGTTCCAGCCACTTGCATTATCGTGGATATACGGCTTTTGAGCTCGCCAATAGACCTCACAGAGCTGTATCCTGGCGAGGACGTGGTCCCAGCACATTTTATAGAGATTCTAAGCAGCCGTGAGACACCTCTTATCTCTGGGGAAACTAAAGGTCTGTCAGGAAGAAATGCATTCTGTCAGATTCTGTTTTCCCTGATGGCAGCCCTGGGCCAAGGGTCTGTCAGGCCACACAGACATTTCATTGCCTGCAATTACATCTGCTGGGAAAATATACGTCTGTGGTCAGTAGATGTTCAGTAAATCAGCAGCTCTAGCTGTTTGGTCAGTCTGTGCCTAAATGGTAGCCTGTGTTCCTGTGGAAGATGGCCCCACAAAGTCACATTGCTGCAGTGTTACAGCGTATTAAGATCATGAAACGTATCTCAGTAAACTTTGAGTTGAGTAATTTTTTCCTTCAGCTTTCTCTGCTAGGATTCAATTCTTTGGAATTCTAGAAAAAAAAGCACAAACTTGTCCATGTAAGACTCTCATCGTGAAGCCGGTGGTTGGCGGACTCCATTGACAGGTTCTTTCAGGTTCTTTTGAGGCATCCAATACTGTGACATTGGGCAAAGGAGACCTAGGGCACAAATGTGCACATAGCCAATGCAGTACCCCATAATGCTATTTAATGTGTTCATATCTTGTAATGTACCCAGCATATCTTTGTATGGATTCGTCGGGGTTAATGATCCTGACCAAGCCCTTGCAGGAAGTTAGTTGTGGGCTTATACCCACCCCTAGCTCAGTCTTGAGTCTAGTTAGGCTAGTTTCACATCTCCAGCATTGTCATCCGGCAGAGAATGCCAGGAATCGGCCGGACACAAACTGCAGCATGCAGCGGTTTCTGTCTGGGCCGTTCTCAGCATATTTGCCGAACTGTGTCCGGATCTCCACTAGACACCATTATACTTAATGGGGCTGGCAGGCATTCCGGGGGTCATTAGGTGTATTTCCCTGCTCAGATCTAAAAAAAAGTGGAAGGGGATGGGCTGGAAGGCTCGTCTCATTCATCATTTTCTACGCCTGTTTTAGACGTGGAAAATGGTCTAAATGTAAGACAGCAAGGAAGCTGGCTTACATTTAGACTGGCGCTGGATGCGCCGAAGTTATGGACAGGCTGGCGCCTCTTCATAACTTCGGCGGATCCACTGCCAGATATAGGGGTTAAGACAGGTGTCTAAAACATCGGTCTAAATAAATGACCCCCTCGGTTTGCATCCGGCAGTGCCGGATCTGGAGAATTCTGGCAGGCTGTTCTCTGCCAGAATTGCTGCTGGAGATGTGAATCTAACCTTAGTGGTGAGTTTGAAGAGGAGGAAGTTAGAGAAAGCTCTTCGAGGCCGCCAGCCAGCTAAGGCTACTTTCACACTGGCGTTTTGGCTTTCCGGTTGTGAGATCCGTCCAGGGCTCTCACAAGCGGTCCGAAACGGATCAGTTTTGCCATAATGCATTCTGAATAGAAAAGGATCCGCTCAGAATACATCAGTTTGCCTCCGATCATTCACCATTCCGCTCTGGAGGCGGACTGCCTGCAGCGTTTTGCTGTCCGCCTGACGAAACTGAGCCAAATGGATCCGTCCTGGCACACAATGTAAGGCTCCGTCATGGATCTATAAAAACGCTTCCGTTACAATTATACAACTGCATGCATCCGTCATGAACGGATCCGGTTGTATTATGTCTGCTATAGCCATGACAGATCCGTCTTGAACACCATTGAAAGTCAGTGGGGGACGGATCCGTTTTCTATTGTGCCAGAGAAAATGGATCCATCCCCATTGACTTACATTGTGTGCCAGGACGGATGCCTTTGGCTCTGCTTCGTCAGGCGCACAGCAAAACGCTGCAGGCAGCCTCCAGAGCGGCATGGTGAATGAACGGAGGCAAACTGATGCGTTCTGAGCGGATCCTTTTCCATTCAGAATGCATTAGGGCAAAACTGATCCGTTTTGGACCGCATGTAAGAGCCCTGAACGGATCTCACAAATGGAAAGCCAAAACGCAAGTCTGAAAGTAGCCTAAGTCAATGGGGACGGATCCATTTTTGCTGACACAATCTGGCACAGATAATACAAATGGATCCGTTCATGACAGATGCATGCGGTTGTATTATTGTAACAGTTCCGTTTTTGCAGATCCATGACGGATCCGCCCAAAACACGTGGTGTGAAAGTAGCCTTAGTAATGATCTGACACTCCCAGAGTTGATGTTGGCTGGTGGCCTCAGGTGCCTTCCAGACTCATGAATTGCCATCCAGACATCTGGAATAGGAGGGCAGAACATGGAAGCTGGCGCTGGCCCCAAAGAGGGGCAGCTTCTGGGGAGGTATTTCGTGCTGCTCGGGCATTATTTTGTGATGCACTATGGTATTTGCTCTGCTGGAATCGTACTTTGTGCAGTAATATAGTATTGTTTGCTCAACTTGTGTTGCCCCTGCCAATTTAGACCCACCATGGAGCCACTTTTAACTCTTTTCCAGGGCCACTTTAAGTCCCAGTCTGCCCATGGCTCCATGTGCTCCACTCCTCACAGGAATGAACCAAAATTCCAGAGAATCACCTTCTCTGGGGATTATCTACTGAGAGAAGGACCCCACCATTTCTACAGTACTCCAGAATCTGCATGGCCGAGCACTGGACATTTGCTGATCAAAGCTACTGGGGCACATTTACCATAGTGTCTGTGCCTGTTTTTAGGCATAAAAATGCTGTTTTAGACATTCTAATTTTTTTAGTCGCATTTACTACTGAAATTGTGGCTGTTTTGGAGGCTTTTGTGCCTCGTTTGACTATTTTTAGAATTTTTTAGACTAATTCAGAAGTCTTCTAACTCAATTTCTACCTCACTTTAGGGCTGGCGTACTTTTCTTCGTCAGTTTTGAGTGGTGAAGTGCGACTTTTTTTTGCCTTAAAGTCACACTTTCAGGGAGACGTGCCACATTTCACAGCTTATTTGCACCTTTTTTTTCATGTGAATACTAATTAGACCAGTCTAAGGCCTCCTGCACACAACCGTATGGCTTTATCAGTGTTTTGCGGTCCGTTTTTCACTGATCCGTTGTTCCATTTTTTGTTTCCGTTGTGTTTCCGTTTCTGTTCCGTTTTTCCGTTCCGTTTTTCCCGTAGGCATATAGAGTATACAGTAATTACATAGATAAAATTGGTCTGGGCATAACATTTTAAATAGATGGTTCCGCAAAAAACGGAACAGAAACGGAAGACATACAGATGCATTTCCGTATGTGTTCCGTTTTTTTGCGGACCCATTGACTTGAATGGAGCCACGGAACGTGATTTGCGGGCAATAATAGGACATGTTTTATCTTTAAACGGAACGGAAATACGGAAACGGAATGCATACGGAGTACATTCCGTTTTTTTTGCGGAACCATTGAAATGAATGGTTCCGTATACGGACCGTATACGGAACGCAAAAAACGGTCAGTAAACAGGGGGAAAAAACGGTCGTGTGCAGGAGGCCTTAAGTGAATATGAACCCGTCTAAATGAACAAGAACCACCAGAGGTCAGACTAAGGCTACATGCACACGACCGTGTGCCGCCCGTGGCCGTATTGCGGCCCGCATACAGCGAGTCCGCAATTCAAGTGAATGGGTCCGCAATCCGCATGTGGCTGCCCCACGGTCTGTGCCCGTGCATTGCGCTCCGCAGCACGGGCACTGAGCCCTAAAGTTCGTGTGCATGCAGCCTAATAGCAATACGCCTAGTCTAAAAGGCCCTTTACACAGGCCGAGAATCCTGTAGATAATCGCTAACAAGCAAGGAACGCTCATAGGAACACTCGTCAGAGATTATGTGGGGATGTAAATCTGCTGCTGATTAGCCGATGAACAAGCGAATTGCTCGTTCATTAGTTAAAGGGAACCTGTCACCATGATTTTGCGCATAGAGCTGGGGACATGGGCTGCTAGATGGCCACTAGCTCATCTGCAATACCCAGGTCCCACAGCTCTCTGCGCTTTTATTGTGTTAAAAAACCGTTTTGAGTGATATGCAAATGACCTGATATGAGTCCTG
The DNA here is from genome assembly GCF_905171765.1 of Bufo bufo. Lineage (NCBI taxonomy): Eukaryota > Metazoa > Chordata > Amphibia > Anura > Bufonidae > Bufo > Bufo bufo. Next base: position 759,261,113 of record NC_053389.1, on the reverse strand, counting down.
TAGCCGGAGATGAGTCAAGCGGAAAGGAGCCCAGCACCGCCCCGCGTCCTCCGAATCTCCTCCTTGCCGGCTGACGTCACAGAGCTGGAGCGCCGAAATCTCGCGATGCGCGAGCTAGCGCATGCGTAGTTCGTTCCCTGTGCTGATGCCAGCACAGGGAATGAACATGATGCCGACACTGCGCATGCGATAGCTCGCGCATCGCGAGATTTCGGCGCTCCAGCTCTGTGACGTCAGCCAGCAAGGAGGAGATTCGGAGGACGCGGGGCGGTGCTGGGCTCCTTTCCGCTGGACTCATCTCCGGATACAGGACTCATATCAGGTCATTTGCATATGGATCAAAACGGTTTTTTAACACAATAAAAGCGCAGAGAGCTATGGGACCTGGGTACTGCAGATGAGCTAGTGGCCATCTAGCAGCCCATGTCCCCAGCTCTATGCACAAAATCCTGGTGACAGGTTCCCTTTAATACATTATTCATGTGGACACAAAAATCATCTTTTGCCAGCAGCAGATCTTGCTGTGTGAACACAATCTGCCGCTGGCAAATAGAGAAATAGAGATCACTGCTCCCCATACTGTGGAGGAGATCTCAGCATGTAAATGCAGCGGTCTCCTTCACTAACGGTTCCTTCCTGACAATCGCCTGCTGTGTCGTCCCTTGTAAAGGGACCTTTATTCATGAAGTGCTTTGCGACAGCCAAATGAAATACGTCTGACTAATTTTGCGCCTAAAAACCAACTTGATAAATGTGCCCCACTGTGAGAGGAACATTGTTTATACACCCTTCCCACTTGGACATGGTTTGGCCCGCCATATCTTTAACCCTGTACGCCTCAGTTGGAGATTACAACCATTGCAAGAGTAATATTGCCAGCCATGGATTCTGCAGAGAGAGAATTTGGGAAGATAGAGAGGAAAGAGTACTCTAACCCCCATCCTTGCTCTAATCCATACATTGCTATGTGGGGAGATCTTCACTGTGAATTGTTGGAATTGTGTTTTGATACCGTTGGATGTACTACAACTCCCATTCTGCACTGTAGTAAAGAGGGATGTTTATTTTCTACATCTGGCCTGATTACTAGGCATAGCAGTTGTGTGTATGTGCATCCCTTGTGCTAACCTTATCTGAATGTGATGTGCAGCTTTCTGATGGGGTATGCCATAATGTCTGATAGATGTGGATCTGGGACCCAAACTTATCTCCAGAACAAGGGTCCCCTGACACTAACCCCGCATGGTGAAGCAGCTCCTGCCAATGGGGAGGGTTGTCAGGATTATAGAAAGAGCCGAGCTGGGAGCTGTAAGAGAAGCAAATGGGTACAGCTTATCAGCCGGAATCACTGCGGACTCAGTCTCCGGTATGTACCGTATAGAGGCAAACTAGGTGCCTGAAGCATGTAAGCGCTGTATGTGTACCTGTACTGGACATCATAAAGCTACAGTTTTTACTGGAATTGGATGTTGGAATTTTTCTGCTCTATATGTATCACCAGCTGGTAGATATCTATCAGATATTTAGACATGTCTAAGATAGGAATATTTGAAAAAATGTATGTACAGCGTTCTACGAGAAATTACAGAAGAATTGTAATATTGCTTCTAGCCTGTAGATGGCGCTGCTGTTTTTGTCTAATGGATTTTTATATATATATATATTTTTTATAAAAAACATAAGCGCTTATTAAGAGTCGGCTATAGAGATAGATCTACACTTTGACTATGCCTGAATCTGGTGTTGTACATGTCATTAGAGGAACTAGATTATTATTATTATTATTATTATTATTTTTTTATGATCAAGACATGAAATATTGTTACATCATCATCTGTCTGCTACATCATCCATTACCATAGCCCTTAAGAGTTCACATCAGCGTTCAGCCTTTCCGTTCTTCTGCTCCGTTATAGGAACAGAAGAACGGAAAGGACAGATTCGGTACATAACTGAGCCGAACGGAGCCTACGGACCCCATAGACTATAATGGGGCCCGGTAGGTTTCTGCTCAGAGGAAGATTTTTGAAGCAGAGACAAAAGTCCTGCATGCAGGACTTTCTCTGAGCGGAAACCTAACGGACCCCATTATAGTCTATTGGGTCCGTAGGCTCCGTTATGTGCTGAATCCGTCCTTTCCGTTCTTCTGTTCCTATAACGCAGCAGGAGAACAGAAAGGCTGAACGCTGATGTTAACTCAGCCTAATGTATAAACTATTCTGGTTTGGGCAATATACTGTTATCCATATGCAAAGTAGAATATTTAAAGGGGTTGTCTCATCATGGACAATGGGGGCATATTGCTAGGATATGCCCCCATTGTCTTATAGGTGCGGGTCCCACCGCTGGGACCTGCACCTATATCGAGAGCGGAGCCCAGAAAGTTAAGGAGGGTGCACTGCGCATGTGCAGCCGTCCTCAATTTATTTTCTTTGGGGCCGGCGAAAATAGCTGCGCGCTTGGCTATTTTTCCGTTGGCCCTATAGAAATGAATGGGAGCGGAGGCCTCGCATGTGCGGTACGCTCCCATTCACTTCTATGGGGAGCCAGCTTGGTGGTGGCCGGACCGGAGTCCTCCAACCACCACCTTGCGGGGCCGCGTTCTCTATATAGGTGAGGATCCCAGCAGTGGCACCCGCACCTATCAGACAATGGGGGCATATCCTAGCGATATGCCCCCATTATCCATGGCGAGACAACCCCTTTAAATATTCTACTTTCCAATGGGGGCATATCCTATATGCCCCTATTGTCCATAATGAGACAACCCCTTTCCCGTTGACGGTTTCAGGCCCAGATATTATATCTTACCTGGTCTAATATACATAAAGTGGGTCTTAGTCCTTGTCCGCTGCCGCTTGATGCGCCTAAGTTATGTTTCTGGTGTAAATTTAATTCATTTTCTACGCCAAAAACAGGCGTAGAAAATGATGAATCAGACAGGCCTGCTGGCCCGCCCCTTCAGCGCCCTCGCCACACTCCCTTTTCCCACCACCTTGGAAAAGTGGCGTTAGCGGGGAAAAGTCACAGATTCAGCCATAAATCCCCTTTGCGACCATATCTGCGACAAAAGTACGCCAAGAAGTGGCGTGCTACCCATAATAAATTCCCCCCTCCCCCAAGCCTTTTATGTGTAACTTAGATTTATTTCCAGCTTATGGAATTAAAGGTTCCTATACGGGGTGTTTTTAACACTTTCTCTGAATTGCCACCATTGGCTCCTTTAGGTCTCATTGAAAGGTACCCATAACACAGAACATGGAGTCTGGGCTGCAGGCAGCATGTTCTAGAGCAGGAGGAGCTGAGCAGATTGTTCTATAGTTTTGTGGGAAAAAATTCAATGTAGCTTGTCATTTATTGATTGAAATGACTTCTCTTTCTATGTTTAGGAGTCCAGTGCTTCTCTGTATGCCCAATCCTTCTCCGGATCTGTGGCGTTCCATCTTAGTAATACCCCTTTAATTGTGAATAACTTGTCACTGTTGGCTTCTCATCTGTGGTCCCCAACCATAGGAGATATGACTACAACACAACATCCATTGACGCTATTTCACGCATATTCTAATCCCCAAATAACCACTATTTGCAATGTTATCAAAGTTAGGATTTCTCATTTTTTCACATTTTAATATGTTCCTCCTGATTATTATTTTTTTTTTTGTGGAATTAGATCCCCAAGTACAAGGTACAAAAGGCCGGGGGGCCAACCTTATTGCATAGTGAAAACTCTCCAGGGGGTGAAGGCGACACACTGGCCCCTTTTTAAATCCCAACCAGTGCCTGGAATCGGTGTCACTGGAGCTGAGTAGGTAAGTCTTTTTCTTTTCTGAACAGCAGTGGCCTTGTAATAGAAGACGACGATTGAATTCTGAACATCAATGCAGTACAATAGAAAAATCTCATCTTTATTTCCAAACACACAGCAACAAAGTCATTTCCACAGAGCACAATAAGAAAAAGTCTCCAAACTGATGCACAGGAACATGGGTTGGGGGCAGGTAAGGCAAGATCGCTTCTCCCACTGTGTACATACTAATCTCATGCCTTCGCATTTGTAATCCTATCCCTTTAATAGACTGTGAGCTCTATAGGTAATTTATTTTTTAGAAAATAAACTGATAGTAGACTCCCCAGTGATCCGGTGCCATCTGCAAGGAAATCCAACAAGTATCCTAGCAAGTCTTGTCCCAAGATTCACAGGGTAGGTGGTAAATGTGGTAGGTAGGGGTCTAACCACTGGGACCCCCACCGATCATGAGTTCGGTGTCCTGTGTATTCCTGTATGAATGGAGCATGCTGCTGCTCCATTCAGATGTATGAGGCTGATGGAGATAGTCAAGTGCTGTACTTGACTTCTCTCAGGTAGTCCCACAGAGATGAATTTGGTGGCAGCCTACATGCTTCTCATGATCGGTGGTGGTCCCAGTGGTCAGACCTGCACTGATCAGAACTTATTTAAAAGCTATGAACACCTTCGGGGCAATTGTTTATCATTGCATTTTACTCATTTCAGGCTAAAAAAACTTTTTTTCAGTTGGTCTTTAATAAAAATGTTCAGTCGTTTTTGAGATACAAGGGGTTAAAAAACCAGTCCGGTTGAAGAGTATCATTTCTCAGTCCCGTCAGCTGCCAGCTCATGTGAAGCCTTATCTCTGATCTCCTGACCTCATAAAGCATTCATTATAGCTAAACGCTTATCAAACTGATAAGTGTATGGCTTAAGGCTATTACACAGCACGATGTGGCAGACGATTGTCGGAGGAGACGGCTGCTATTACATCCGCAGCATGGGGAGGAGCAATCACTATGCCATCGCTTGTCCCCATGCTGTATAGTGGTTTTCCGGCGGCAGATCGTGATTAGACACCACGATCTGCCGCCTGCAAATGATACTTTTTTCACATGTTGAAAGGTTTGGTTTGCTCATTCATGGGGCAATTGGCAGCAGTATTACACTGCAAGATGATCGATAACGAACGTTCTTTCGATGATCATTAGTAATCATCTGCCAAAAAAACAGCAGGTGTAATACAGGCTTTAAATGAGGTCAGGAGATCAGAGATAAGATCTACACATGATCCATCAGTTGACTGGACTGAGAAGTGATACTCTGCAAACAGACTACTTTTGTAACCCCTGTATCTCAAAAATGGTCGAACATTTTTAATAAAGACCAATTAAAAAAAAATGGTTCTTAGCCCAAAACGAGTAAAAGGCAATCATAAAAAAGAAATTGGCCCAAAGATATCCATAGCCTTTGAGCATCACGTTGAAATCTTTTTGCGTGGACAGGCTCCAGAGAGAGAAGCTTTTTGTAGGTACTATGGGGGACATTTATTAAGTCAGGTGTTTTAGACGCCGGTCTTAATAAAGGCCCAAAGCTGGCGGTGGATCGCCGTAGTTATGAAAAGGCGCCGGCCTCTCCATAACTTCTGTGCATCCAGCGCAAGCTCTAAATGTAAGACAGCTTCCAAGCTGTTTTACATTTAGACCATTTTCTGTAACAGGCGTAGAAAAAGATGAATGAGATGGGCCTACCGGCTCTTCCCCGCCCACAATTTTAGACCTGGCGTGAGCGGGGCAAAGTTGCAAATAGCGGTTCAACTGCCCGTTGCGCCGACATCTGCGCTTGAAATACGTCTAACTTAGGCTTATCTCAGTTTAGTAATTAAGCCCCTATGTGCTTTGGAGTATTGATGAAGGTCCCCTATGAAAGGCTACCCGTAAAAAAAAAAAAAAAAAACTGTCTAATGTACATTTTGGCCATCAGCAGTATAGAGTAATATGTGTGTGTGCTGCAAAAATTGATGGTTGTGTGCTGCAATTTCCTGACACAGGACTGTGACATCATAGAACCTGTAGCTTTAAGTCTAATGTCAATCACACGTCAGTCCCACCCATCGTCAGATGCTCAGCATTGAAAACAATAGGAGCTGTACAGTACCAGCACATTACAATATGTTTCACATAGGTAAACTCCCGGAGAACCTGTTTAACATGAAGCGTCCCCTCCATATATGTGGGTGTAGATGAAAGATCCCCCACAAACACAATACAGAGGTCGCTCATTACTGCATACTGGTATATTTAGATGGACGTCCATCTTACGAATATCTGACTTACGATCAGTCACTCCATTGTCCTGTAAACAAAAGATTTGATTGTCCTTTTGGCAATGAACGCACAGCACAGTACATCACTAGAGATCATACGGCACCCGTCAGCCTGTATACAACAAAATGACACAGCTTATAGGGTTTTAGAATAGGAATGTGCAATATACATATAATAAGGCTGCGTTCATACTAGTTTCTATTAGGCCTCATGCACTCAACCATAATTTTGCTCTCATTCATCCATGTCCTATTCTTGTCCATTTTGGGGAAAGGGGAAAATTCGGGATGCAAACAGCCAGTATCTGTGGTATTACCGTACCGCAAAACGTATACGGTTGTGTGCACCAGGCCTTAGTTAGGTTTTCACTGTTATTTTATAACCAAAATATACTATTCTTTCCGGTAAAAAATAAAAAGGAAAACTTATGGAGTCATTAGCATTTGCCTTAAAGTGCACCTGTCAGCAGAATCAACCCTATTAAACCAGACATACCGCCTGGTAGGGTTGATCCTGCTAATTATAAAGATACCTGTCTTGTGAAAATCGGTTGCGGCGTTCCTTAGAAAAAAGACTTTTATACTTTATGCAGTTGAGGGCCTCAGTGCACCTCTAGACAAAAGTGTTATTTTCAAAGACGCAGCAGCTTTATCAAACCTCGTGCAACGGATAGTAAATTTAACGAAAATTACGTTAGTGCAGACTCAAGAAAAACTGACTTCGAAAATTCCCCTCATGGAAAATTCCCTAGTCAAACAGAATAATATTTCCTGTGCTGTTTTGGCTGCTAGGGGAGCGGCCCTGTCCCCATTCTGCAGCGCTCTTACATAGGACTGCATAGTCTGCTGAAAGATCCGCTTTAACCTGCGTCCTGCGGGGCCTGATGATCTAGGTACTAATAATCCGCACCCCCACTGCTGCTTACACTGCCTGTATCTAAACCTCTGGTCCCCAATGCAATTCTGGATTAAAATTAGACATTGGGGATTATGATTCATGGATGACAGATCACGTCTCTTTATTACAAAGCCTCAATATGACCATAAGGCCTGGGATCCGAAATTACGTTACTTGTCCTTTTGAGATAAATGAAAGCACATATTACATGACACCAGTCTATTATCGCCGTACAGGCGATGCTGCTATTGCAGCGTATTGCCGCAGAGCACCCTTCTCCCTAGTCCTCTTGCAGTCATATTAAAATTCAATAAAAAAAATGATCTGGCCACTACTGATACTGACTATTACTAGACATGTCCTTCAGGATATACATATGAGTCTGCTTTAGAGCTCATGCCCACGAACGTAAGGGCTCCGTGCCCGTGCTGTGGACCGCAAATTGTGCTCCTCAATGCACGGGCACCGACCGTGGGGCAGCCGCATGTGGATCGCGAATCCATTCACTTGAATGGGGTCCGCGATCCGCATCCGACGGTCCGCACCGCAAAAAAGTAGTGCGGAGGCACGGCCAGAAACATCACGGAAGCACTCCGTAGTGCTTCTGTGGGGTTCCGATCCGTGCTTCCGCATCTCCGGATTTGCGGACCCATTCAAGTGAATGGGTCCGCATACGTGATGCGGAATGCACACGGCTGGTGACCCGTGTATTGCGGTACCGCCTCAGCACAGGCACGGAGCCATTACGTTCGTGGGCATGAGCCCTTATAGTTATACTTTTTAACATTTATAGTTTTTCAGTAAATTTTGCCCTCTGCCAACTTGCACTTTTTTTTTGGTTGAAAAAAACAACCACAAAAATAAAAATAATAGCTTATAGGCCTTAAAGTGTTTTGTGTTGCTTTGCATATGGCTACTAAAGGGAGATGTCCGGTAAACTGTAAGATTATTGGCTATTTCATAGTAGTCTATGGAGCAGATTTATGAAACTGATGTAAAGTAGAATTGGCTTAGTTGCCCGTAGCAACCAATCAGATTCCACCTTTACATTTTCACAGCTCCTTTGGAAAATGAAAGCTGGAATCTGATTGGTTGCTATGGGCAACTAAGTCAGTTCTACTTTACACCATTTTTGATCAATCCGCCCCTATGTGCATATTCCCTGCAGGTTCTAACAGCTTTGTGCTCCCTGTGTTTGCGTTACAGTATGGTTTCCACACGGTAGCCGTTAGTTTCAGTCCATGGCACTGATTTGGTGATACCTGAAAATGTGTGACTTCTTGTATCCTGTTCAGGCAGCAGTGGATGCACCCACACGGACACTCACACAGACAACTACGCTTTAAGATTTTATTTAGGGAGGATCGAATCGAGTTCGGATGAAACTTTCAAAGTCGATTTGCATAAAACTTTGTTCTAATACCGTACGGAACAGGAGCTCCGTACAGTATCAGAATGTATTGGCTCCAATGAGCCGAAGTTATGAGACTTTGCGCATAACTTCATAAATGAATTTGTACTGTAAAAAAACATTTCCCAAACTCGGGTTCGGTCCCAACCGGGTTCGCGGAGCAATAACTTCGGCTCATTGGAGCCAATACATTCTAATACTGTATGGAGCTCCTGTTCCGTACAGTATTAGAACAAAGTTTTATGCAAATCGACTTTGAAAGTTTCATCCGAAGTCGATTCGCTCATCCCTAATTTTATTCAAAAATGGCTACTGTAAATTATGCTTTAAGAGGGCTTAAAGGGGATATCCAAGACCTATAATGCCCCCCATATGCCCAGGCCCCTTACACAGACAGTACTTACCTCACTCCCCAGCACCTACGTTGCTTCTGATGCCAGCATGGCCGCCGCTGCATCTCCCTGTCACACCTCCCTAGCATCGCAAGTGACGCATTATAGCCCTTGGATAACTCCTTTAAAGGTGTATTCCAGTAACAACAGCAATCCCTTATCCATTGGATAGGTGATAACTGTTAAATTGGTGGGGGGGGGGGGGGGGGTGACTGCTGGGACCACCACCATCACTAGAACGGGGTTCTTGTGGTTAAAGGTGTTGTCTCACTTTAGTTATAAATTTTTCTATACACTGCTCGTTTCCAGGGGTTACGACCATCCTGCAATTCAGCATTGGTGGTTGTGCTTGCACACTATAGGAAAAAGCGCTGGCCTCTCTAGTGGCCGCTACCATGGGAGCTCACGTAGGCACACATGGACAGCAACTCTCATTCTGGCCACCTCGTATCTGTGCTGCTACAGTGGACATAACCCCTGGAAATCCTGGCTTGCAGATGTCCGGCAGTGAATAGACACTCAAAGGAAGGAGAGTAGCTGTCGTCTCCTTACTGAATCCAGCTCTTTGAAAGAGAGGTTGTCCCAGGAAGACCAGTTTCAGTGTGTGGACAGAAAGCCTCATCATGAAGCAAGGCCGCACGGTTGCTGAGAGCTTGGTGGCCATCCCGGGTAAGCGGCATCCTAGGGCCCAGAACGGACGAAGGTCAGTACACCCGTTTACTCCATGCTTTACACTAGTGGCGACTGAAAAACAGAGACTAAGCCTAGGCCTGAAACTAGATAGCTAGTTAGGGTTGTGTTATTGCCAGGTTGTTCGGGACTGTTCTGCGGCGCAGTATTGACGTTGCAGGCTCTGCTGTGTCCGCCATCGGCTAGGCCTGTCCAGTGGGCAGGGACATTGACTGTGAGTCCGGGATATAGTGTTTTCTATGCTTATTTGTATTGTTTTGGTTTTGGTTATGCCTGTGTTATTACTTTTTTGCCTAAGTAAAGTTTCTGTTCTTGCATTGTAAGCTGGTGTCAGTGTCGCTTTCCTTGTCTGTGACTTCGCTGTATCCTGGGGAGCCCACCCCAGTACACGGCTTACACACCCACCAGCACTGATGCAGATTTGTTTCCATTACAGCTGTACTGCAGTTGTGTATAAACCTTACACTATGTATCTTTATAGATGCATATACAGCTCAGCTACATGTGGCTACTCCAGTCCCCTAACATCACTTTGGCTGAATGGCTTCCTATACAGCCCTGCTACATCTTTATTCTACTCCCCCACTAGCACTGTGTCTGAAAAGCTTCATATACAGTTCTGCTACATCTGTCTTTTTATCTCTTCAACCAGCACTGTGTCAGAACAGCCGCATATTCAGCACTGCTACATCTGTTTCTCTCTTCCATCAGCATTGATGCTGACCCGCCACCTATACAGCCCTGCTACATCAGTTTCTCTCTTCAACCAGCACTGTGTCAGAACAGCCGCATATTCAGCTATGCTACATCAGTTTCTCTCTTCCACCAGCATTGATGCTGACCCGACACATATACAGCTCTGCTACATCAGTTTCTCTCTTCCACCAGCATCGATGCTGACCCGTCACATATACAGCTCTGCTACATCAGTTTCTCTCTTCCACCAGCATTGATGCTGACCCGCCACATATACAGCTCTGCTACATCTGTCTATTCCCTTCCCCACTAGATCAGCCCCCATCAGCCTCAAACAGCCCCCCATCAGCCTCAAACAGCCCCCCATCAGCCTCAAACAGCCCCCCATCAGCCTCAAACAGCCCCCCATCAGCCTCAAACAGCCCCCCATCAGCCTCAAACAGCCCCCCATCAGCCTCAAACAGCCCCCATCAGTCTCAAACAGCCCCCATCAGCCTCCATATGCCTCAAATAGCCCCCCATCAGCCTCAAACAGACACCATCAGCCCCCATATACCTCCATCAGCCCCCATATGCCTCCATCAGCCCCCATATGCCTCAAACAGCCCCCCATATGCCTCCATCAGCCCCCATATGCCTCTATCAGCCTCAAACAGCCCCCCATCAGCCTCAAACAGCCCCCCATCAGACCCCATATGCCTATAAAATAGCCCCCCCAAGTGCCTCCATCTGCCCCCCCAAGTGCCTCCATCAGCCCCCCCAAGTGCCTCCATCTGCCCCCAATCGTTGGTGGAATTGGTGATGCATGTAAAAAAAATACTCACCCCTTCTGAAGTACTGTCCCGGTCCTCCGCTGGCTCTCCAACGATGTCCGGACTCTTCTCTTCCTCCCACGAACTGTTTGGGTGGCCGTGCATGCGCTAAACTATCTTCCTTTGTGTTGCGTTGGAGCCGCGGCACGAAGGAAAATTGATCAGCGCATGCGCGGCCGCCCGACGTGCGCGCTCCCTGAATGTAAGAGAGGCCGGCCACTGGATCACCAGGGTAAGCTCTGGGCAGCGAATATAAACAATAGAATGGGATTTTTTGATTTTAGAAGAAAACTATAGGATTTTAAAAAGACATTATATTTAGTGAAAGGCTCACTTGGGGGTATATAATTGAATCAAACATGATGAACAAGATGGGAATACCCCTTTAAGGGGGCGGGCCCCTGAGGAGGTCACTGTCAAGGGAGTGGGGTGCTGTGAAACCCACTGTTAAAGGGGGAGTCTGCTGTGAAGGTCAAAGTTAAGGGGATGGGCTGCTTTTAAAGTGGCGGGGCACTGTGGGGGGTCAGTGTTAAGGGGTGGGGGACTGTGGAGTGGTGTTTAACGACACACACAAACATTAAATGAAATATACCCGTGCGAAGCCGGGTCCTTCTGCTAGTTAGGGTATAAAAAATGAAACAGCAGTTACACTTTAAGGGTCCATTCACACGTCCGTTAATGTGTCCGGACCCATTCATTCTCTATGGGGCAGGAATAGATGCGGACAGCACACAGTGTGCTGTCTGCATCCGCATTTCCGGAGCACAGCCCCGAACTTCTGGTCCGCGGCTCTGGAAAAAAATAGAACGTGTCCTATTATTGTCCGCAATTGCGGACAAGAATAGGCAGTTCTATTGGGGCGCCTGCCGGGTGTATTGTGCATCCGCAATACACTACGGACGTGCGAATGGACCCTAAGCATGTGCACACTGCTCCATTCAAAGTCTATGGGACTGCAAAAAGGTAGCTGAACACAGCACTCGGCTGTTTCCCGCAGTCCTATAGCGTTTGAATGGAGTGGCAGCGTGCATCCTAGAGCGGGAACACAGGATAGTGGTGTGTAGTCCTTTATATGAATAGTCTGGTGGCAGACATCTGTGGCATGTACTGAGAATATACACAAATTCTGATAAACACAGTTTCCAGTTTCAGGATCCTATGTTTATGGAGAATGGATTTTCTATGTCCCCGTTGTGCCTTTAGGGACCAGCAGAACCAATCTGTAAAGTCACAGAGAAGCCAGAAACAGGCATTCTCAGTTATAGTCTATGCTGGGGAGAGGGGCGTATTAGAGATGTGCCCTAAATATCTATTATCAACATACCCCTTTAATCCAACAGATGGGACGAAATGCATTGCTGCTGGGCTACAATGGGACACAGCGTTTCACGCACAACACATCCATACGCATGAGCCGTTTTCATCCCGGAGGAGAACAGAAATGGGCACAAGTCTCTAGATCAGGTACTGTGACGTTGTTCACGCTGTACAGATTTGAGGCATTTTTTTTCTGTTCTCTCTTTTCCTATTTCTTTCCTGGTTTTAGCTGGAAAACTGTATGAAACCCTGTGTGAGCAAGGCCTTAGTGCAAATGATATTCCCCGTCTGTCCACAGTAAAAGGAGATGATCTCATCCGGAGAAGTCTAGAAGGTAAAACAAATCTGTCAGCATGAAAATGTCATCCAGCAGAAGGAGCTGAGCAGATTGATATATGGTTTTATGGTTATAGATTCAATATAACATGCAACTTATTCATTTAAACCTCTGCTCTTTCTATGCTTAGGAGTCCTGGAGGCGGTCCTATCAAAGACTGCCAGCCTTCCCTTTATGAGCATACAGCTGCCAATCAGTGAGTAGCTCCACCCACTGGACTCCTAAAAATAGAAAGAGCAGAGATTTCAATGAATAAATTCCATATCTATGCCCAGAAGATTATACATCAATCTGCTCAGCTCCTCCTGCTCTATAACCTGCCGCCTGCAGAGTGGACTGCATGTTCATGGTGACAGGTTCCCTTTAAGCCAAAAGTTATGACTATAGTTATAGATCTTTGTACATAAAACATAACACCTCAGGTGACCACAGTGGTCTCCAACCAGCTTCTAAACTACAACTTCCAGCATTTCCCTGCAGGTTGTCAGGGAATGCTAGGTGTTGTAGTTTGTCCAACAGCTGGAAAGTGCCGAGTTGCAGATCACCACTACCTGCATACCAGCGTCTGTCCCCTTCCATTAGAATCAGTGACACGTAAAGGGAATGTGTCATGACAATATGAACTATTCTTGAAATCAAGTTTTTATGTTAAACATATTTTGGGTTTTTAGAATTTTTGGTGATTTTTTTTTAAAACATTTTTTCATGTCACTATATTAAAAACAATTGTATTAAATCCTGCAATTTTCACACTGGCCACTAGGCCTAAAATAGGTTAAGGCTTCCTGTCTTTTGAGAGCAGCCACATGGGCCATAGACATAATGGACAGGAGGGGACATCATTGACTTCTATGGGAGAGCTTTCTAGGCATGCTCTGTGTCCTGTGCAGAGGTCAGGAGGGAGTAGATAAGCTGTGATATCACCTATTGTGAATGGCGGATCCTGTCTTATCTGTACAAAAGTGTAAAGCTGGATTTACACGGGCCAACTGAGCAGACGATTATCAGGAAGGAAACGTTCCTTCCGACAGTCGGTTGCTCATTCAGTGAAGGAGACCTAACATTTACATGCAGCGATCTCCTTCACTGTATGAGGACGAGGGATCACTATTGCGATTCATGGCTCCTGAGCAGCAGATCGAAAAACAGCACGATCTGCTGCCCAGAAACTATGATCGGTGGTGTCTGCACGAGTAGCAGGATCACCCAATGATCGGCGGCACATTTAGCCGGGCAGATGATCGGGAAAGACTGTTCACAGGAATGGTTGTGATCGATAATCTCGGGAATTATTGGTGCGTCTAAATGTATTTTAAGGCCTGTATTACACCAACAGATTATCTGACAGATTTTCTGATTAATCATTGGTCAGATGGCCGTTTTCACACACAGATCTTTTGTTATACACATCAACTATTGGTCTGATTGGACAGATATTGGTCAGATAATCTGTTGGTGTAATACAGACCTTAGGCCTCTTTCACACGGGCGTCATGGATTTGGGCCGGATAAGATGCGGGTGCATCGCGGGAAAATGCGTGATTTTTCCGTGCAAGTGCAAAACATTTTAATGCGTTTTGCACGCGCGTGAGAAAAATAGGCATGTTTGGTACCCAAACCCGAACTTCTTCACAGAAGTTTGGGTTTGGGATCGGTGTTGTGTAGATTGCTATTATTTTCCCTTATAACATGGTTATACGGGAAAATAATAGCATTCTGAATACAGAATGCATAGTACAATAGGGCTGGAGGGGTTAAAAAAAATACAAAATAATTGAACTCACCTTAATCCACTTGTTCGCGCAGCCTGGCTTCTTTTCTTTCTTCTTTCTTCAGGACCTGGGTAAAGGACCTTTGATGACATCACTGCGCTCATCACATTATCCATCGCCAGGGTGATGGATCATGTGACGGACCATGTGATGAGCACAGTGACGTCACCACAGGTCCTTTTCCTCCTGCACAGCAAAGAAGAAGAAAGAAGAGAAGCCGGGCTGCGCGAACAAGTGGATTAAGGGGAGTTAAATTATTATAATTTTTTTTTTTAACCCCTCCATCCCTTTTTTACTAAGCATTCTGTATTAAGAATGCTATTATTTTCCCTTATAACCATGTTATAAGGGAAAATATTAATGATCGGGTTCCCTATCCTTGACTTTTCATTGTAATCCTGTCTGTGGTGATAATAAGATGGCTACTGAAAAGTTACCTGTGCAGAACAGGAAATCATGACCTATTATTAGGCCTAGTGACCAGTGTCAAAATTGCAGGATTACCGGTATATACATTTTTTTAGATATAGATACAGACATGGAAAAATGAAACAAAAAACTCACCAAAAATTAAAAAAAAAAGTTTAACATAAAAACTTGATTTAAAAAATAGGTCATTTTTCTGATGATACCACAAGCAGATATTACAAAATGCTGCTCTCATCCCGGACTCCCAGACTGATCCTGGTGTTTTCAGTGATAGAACATGGGGGGGTCTGCAGGTGTATAGTCCTCCGGCGCTGCTGAGGGGCATAGAGTCCGTCTATAGGCGGACTGTTGATGGCAGAGCTTGGACCATTGTGCGGTAAGGTTGAAATGGGCCAGAACCCAGCCCAGCGACGGAAAAGGAACCGGCAACATCTGTAATTAGAAATGTGGCAATTACTATGGTGGCACATACCAGCAGAGGGCACACTTTTCTAGTAGTAGTTTAGCTAATGAAATCTATATAACATCAGCGTATATAGTGGTGCTCCAGCCAATTGCGCTAAATGTACATCACATGATCTAAAAGAGCCTATATAACACATCAAACTGTAAACTACATCTGACACAAAGCATAAAACATTATTTTTCCTGTCTGCAACGTGAGTGCATTTTGTGCTACACTAAAGATCAGTGTGAACATTTATGATCGCTCCTGCCTTCAGGCTGTGATTTCTGTTTTCCAGCAGTTAGGCCTCATGCACACAGCAGTATTTTTTTTCAATATTCTATCAGTTTTTAAGAAAATGAATAGCACACTGTCCCATATATTTCTATGAGGCCATGCACCCATCTGTTTTTTTCACTGATCCGTGTGCCCAATCCACAAAGCTCATCGCAGGTCCTACAGTGGGATGCGAAAGTTTGGGCAACCTTGTTAATCGTCATGATTTTCCTGTATAAATCGTTGGTTGTTACGATAAAAAATATCAGTTAAATATATGATATCGGAGACACACACAGTGATATTTGAGAAGTGAAATGAAGTTTATTGGATTTACAGAAAGTGTGCTATAATTGTTTAAACAAAATTAGGCCGGTGCATAAATTTGGGCACCACAAAAAAGAAATGAAATCAATATTTAGTAGATCCTCCTTTTGCAGAAATGACAGCCTCTAAACGCTTCCTGTAGGTTCCAATGAGAGTCTGGATTCTGGTTGAAGGTATTTTGGACCTTTCCTCTTTACAAAACATCTTTAGTTCATTCAGGTTTGATGGCTTCCGAGCATGGACAGCTCTCTTTAAGTCACACTACAGATTTTCAATTATATTCAGGTCTGGGGACTGAGATGGCCATTCCAGAACGTTGTACTTGTTCCTCTGCATAAATGCCTTAGTGGATTTTGAGCAGTGTTTAGGGTCGTTGTCTTGTTGAAAGATCCAGCCCCGGCGCAGCTTCAGCTTTGTCACTGATTCCTGGACATTGGTCTCCAGAATCTGCTGATACTGAGTGGAATCCATGCGTCCCTCAACTTTGACAAGATTCCCAGTCCCTGCACTGGCCCCACAGCCCCACAGCATGATGGAACCACCACCATATTCTACTGTAGGTAGCAGGTGTTTTTCTTGGAATGCTGTGTTCTTTTTCCTCCATGCATAACGCCCCTTGTTATGGCCAAATAACTCAATTTTAGTTTCATCAGTCCACAGCACCTTATTCCAAAATGAAGCTGGCTTGTCCAAATGTGCTTTATCCCACCTCAAGCGGCACTTTTTGTGCTGTGGGCGGAGAAAAGGCTTCCTCTGCATCACTCTCGCATACAGCATCTCCTTGTGTAAAGTGCGCCGAATGGTTGAACGATGCACAGTGACTCCATCTGCAGCAAGATGATGTTGTAGGTCTTTGGTGCTGGTCTGTGGGTTGACTCTGACTGTTCTCACCATTCGTCGCTTCTGTCTATCCGAGATTTTTCTTGGTCTGCCACTTCGAGCCTTAACTTGAACTGAGCCTGTGGTCTTCCATTTCCTCAATATGTTCCTAACTGTGGAAACAGACAGCTGAAATCTCTGAGACAGCTTTCTGTATCCTTCCCCTAAACCATGATGGTGAACAATCTTTGTCTTCAGGTCTTTTGAGAGTTGTTTTGAGACGCCCACGTTGCTACTCTTCAGAGAAAATTAAAAGAGGAGGGAAACTTACAATTGAACCCTTAAATACTCTTTCTCATAATTGGATTCACCTGTGTATGTAGGTCAGGGGTCACTGAGCTTACCAAGCCAATTTGAGTTCCAATAATTAGTTCTAAAGGTTTTGGAATCAATAAAATGACAACAGTGCCCAAATTTATGCACCTGCCTAATTTTGTTTAAACAATTATAGCACACTTTCTGTAAATCCAATAAACTTCATTTCACTTCTCAAATATCACTGTGTGTGTCTCCTATATGATATATTTAACTGACATTTTTTATCGTAACAACCAACGATTTATACAGGAAAACCATGACGATTAACAAGGTTGCCCAAACTTTTGCATCCCACTGTATTTCTGTTTTATTTTGTGGATGAGAATAGCCCCTCCTATTGATGGGCACACCGGAGCTGTTTGTCAAAGATCCAATTTTTGCAGACTGAAAATCAGATACCGAAAATACGGGTGAACAGCACTCCTTAGTGATGATGCTGCGGGTGCTCGTCTCCAGGAGGGGTGGTAAAAAGCCCCCCAAGAAAGCAACTGATGGATGTCAAAAAAAATAAAATAAATGGAGACAGCACATCCAAAAGGTGGAATTCCGAGGTTTGCAAGTTCGCAATGTGAGTCTGTTTTTTCTTTTGCGATAATACCGCACCGATGCGGACAGCACACAGATGACATCCCTCAGCATTTTTTTGCAGCCCCATAGAAATGAATTGGTCCGCATTCAATCTGCAAAAAATGCAGATCGGATGCTGACTGAATATTACGGTCGTGTGCATGAGGCCTTACTGTGGCAGCTTCCATCTGCGACAACATACGCATGGCATAAGAAAACCAATGCTGACACCTCTGACCGATAAGCCGAGGACAAAAGGACTGGGCCGTTGATCTCCACCAGCGTGATCCTTATTTCCCCTGACATCTGGGTGAGAGTCCGGCATAAGATGTCATCTGGTTCTACCAACATTTATCTGATGTGTGGCCTGCCTGCTACTTGTTGACTTGAATGGAGGAGTGTGAGAATAATTTTGTCCTGTGCAGTATCCACTAAGCAGGGACAGTACAGGAACACACAGCATTATAAATCATTATAATGCTGTTAATTTTTGTCACATCAGCAGTGTTCAGTCCAGGAGATACCCCAGTCACATGGAGAGTATTTCCTGGACTGAATACACTCATGTGAATTTAGCTTTATAGATTCACTATCTAACTAATAGTCTGGTGAGAATAGACATCGGAGAAGGATCAGATTAATAGATTCATGACTCTGTATGATTCTACCTGGTGAGGTGGCATAAATCTTCATATCTGGAAGGACAATACCTCCACCTGCCTATCTTCTCCAGAAGATCCTGAAGGAACCCAGAATACTATAGGATCTGGGTTTTTACTCACATACTGTGCGTGGTTATCCCCAATAATTTTTTTTCAGGGCCCAGACATCCCCTTTAAATTTCAGGATGTTTTAGGATGACCACTGTAAGTTAAAACCATTGTAAAAAAAAAAATGGTAATTGGTTGTGAAGCGACCAAAATGTCACCCAAAATAAGAAAAAGTGAAGAGTAAAGACTAATAAAAAGATAGTAATACAAATCATGTAAGTACTTACATATAAGGGTACATTCACACGACCGTATGTGTTTTGCGGTCCGCAAATTGCGGATCCGCAAAACACGGATACCGGCCGTGTGAATGTAGCCGGCCCTATGATAGAAATGCCTATTCTTGTCCGCTCTAGGACATTCTCTATCTTTTTTGCGGGGCCGCGTAACTGATCTACGGATGCGGACAGCACATTGTGTGCTGTCCGCATCTTTTGCGGCCCCATTGAAATGAATGGGTCCGCACCCGTTCCGCAAAATTGCGGAACGGATGCAGAGCCAAAAATGCGGACGTGTGAATGTAGCCTAAAAGTGAGAAAGAGCTGCTGGAAACTGGAAAGTACTTTCTATATAGATGACAGGTGCTTCTTCAGGATCCTGTACAGTACACACATTGGGTAAGATGTACTAATCCTGTTATGTCTAATGAGGGCGTAACGTATCCAATGCGCTGCACCAGAAAAGTGGAGTATTTTTGTTCGTTTTGTCAGTGGAGTAAGCATTAATGAACAATTTTCCATACGGAAACAAAAATGAGAAGGTGAAAAGAAAGTGCTTACCGTGCATGCGGTAGGCGTTCTCGGAAGCCCTCGGTACAGCAGATGACCAACAGAGGGCTGACACAGCTGTGAGCATAGCCTAGGCAAATAGCTGCCTGATTGAGGTAGAAGGTAGAGCTTGAAGGAGGTCCAGTGGAGAACAGATTAACAAGCTGCACTGCATGGAAAGGAGCCCAGCAGAAGAGGAAAGCAGCCACAATAGCCAGGGCCATGCGTGTGACCCTCCGGCTGCGCTGAGATGGAGCCCTTTGGACTCTTTTCATAACCCTAGAAAGGTGGTGAAGGGTGAGGGAGTACAACACCACTATGACTGACAACGGCAGTAGAAATGTCAGGAGGCTGTGCATCAGGGTGTACCAGTAAAGGGACGGTGGTGCTCCAGGAAGATCCAGTACACACAGGGCCACGCCATCCCCCCATCTAACTCCAGAATAAAGGAGAGCAGGGGTGCTGAGGAGAAGTGAGCACAGCCAGACGCAGCCTGTGACGATCCACGTACAACGCACACTCCGTCGTTGGCCCATGGTAGAGGAGTGCACCACAGCCACATATCTGTTGGAAGAAAAGGGAAGGCAAATGCAGTAGTATTAGGGCTCTGCTGTGTATAGCAATATACAACACATTTATTTCCAAATCTGAAATATTAGCAAAGCAATGTCAAATACAATGTGCCCACATATGCCTGTCATTTGTAGACATATACAGCAGATAGCACAGTTTAGGGATATTGGGGGACATTTATCAAACTGGTGTAAAGTACAACTGGCTTAGTTGCCAATTCTTGCTACCATCACCTCTTTGTATCATATGGGTGTCAGCCAAGGGCCATGTTGGGCACTGGTCGAAGTGGAGCTGGCTCATTTGTTTTCACGGCTTTCAGTGACTGTTACTTTACTTTGTCTTTGTATATATAATATATATATCTTTTTATCATAGTTTAGTAAACTTTTTGTGCACCTAAGTCGTGTTAAAGGCTATGTACACCTTTGGAGGCAATTTTTTTTATGATTGCGTTTTACTTATTTTTGGCTAAAAATCATATTTTCAATAGAAATTTTCAATTAAAAATATTGAGCCATTCTGTCACAAAGGGTTAACTGTTTTTCTAATTGTGTGACTAGTACTTTCACTTTCACTTTGTGCCATCAGCTAACAAACTTTCACGGGGCGCCAAAGGCGCACTCGGTCTCCCATCAGCCGCAGACCTGCTGCTTAGCTTCGGGAGCGAGGATCTGTGTTTGGCCTCGTTCCCAGGACGGCTTTGCTAGCTGGGAGGCTCCCTGCTCCTAGGTCTGCCTTGAGCGCCGAGCTGATCACTCAGTGCTCGGCTTGTCTGTCTGTCGATCATGTGACGCTGGCCACGTCACATGACCCTCAGACCCCACTATAAATACAGGCAGCCTGCTGGCCACAGGTTGCCTGTTAATTCTAGGTTCCTGGCTATTTGTTGGACTACTGAATACTCACCTGATTCCGTTCCCTGACGATCCTTTGCCTGCTCCTCCTGTACTGCGCATCCCTCCTGGTATTGTGACCTCGGCTCCCACCTGACTACTCTTTGCGGACTCCTCTGGTACTTCTCTACTCTCCTGGTATTTGACCCCGGCTTCTCCTGACCATTCTTTGCTTAACCCTTTGTACTGCGTAGCTCTCTTGGTTCTGACCCGGTCCGTTCACGTTCCGTATTTTGTCTTGTCTGTCTTCCCTGCACATATCCTAAGTAAAGGACTGTCGTCCAGTTGTCCCCTGTAATCAGGACTCGTGATGGAAAGTAGGCAGGGCCAGGGGTGAGGGTGGAGCGCAGTGGTCACTATCCTTCCCCCTGTGTGTGTGTGTGGACGTGACCGTTACATAAACCTTATCTCTAAACTACTAAGAGTTCCTAAACACTTATTTAATCCACATTCTTTTTTTCATTTTTTTTCACTATTCTTTATTGAATTTTTAATATATATATGACATCAGTGACAGATCTTAGAGCATGTCAGTTATATATGCCAGTATTTGAAAGAAATACAATCAACCATGTGACAGTTAAATGTAAGCAATAGAAACAATTGTCATAATTTCTAAATTCAAACATCATGTAATATATCCCTTCCCACCCCTTTACCCCTTCCCCCCCCCACCCTTTCTTCAGTCTGTCCCCTCCCTACAAATGCCTATTAAAGTGTCCTTTACCCTCATAAATCAAGGCTACCTGCCCTCGATTCTCAGCCCAGCTTAATCTACTTTCAGTAACCCTAAGCCCTCCTTTAGGTCCTCTGTCAAATACCAGGACGTTAACTTAAATGGAGATATAATTCGCTGGTATTCTAAAGCAGGAGTGTATCTGACCAGAAACCTTTTCCACACTTGATAAAGTTTTTTCCCCAGAAGTGTCTTATTATTCAGGGCCTCGAGCCATTCTAAGTGGAATACATGTTTTAATTGAGTGATGACCATGTTTTGAGTTGGAACTGCAGGTTTCAGCCATAGCTGTAATAGACACCGTTTTGCCACCATCAAGAGTTTATGACCCAATGGCGCTAGATGTAAGGCTTCGCCGTCTCCCTCTTTCCCTGTAGATAAAGTGGGTTGGACAATCGCGTGTGTGATAACTAATATTGGAGAGACTTCTCCTTTAAAACTGCTAACATCACGTAGGATCTGACTCATCTGCGACCAAAATTCAACCAGCATTGGACAAACCCAAAGGCCATGGAATAGATCTGACCCTTCCAGCTTACACTTGGGACATGCCTTCAATCTGTTGGTATCTCCCTCTTTACATGGGATGTTAAAGCCATAAGTAGCAAGATGCAATATTTTAACATGCGTTTCCCGCCACTGCTCATTCGTAACCGCACGATATAGGTCTGACAGTCCTGAACAGATGTGCAAATACAAATCCTCCACTCCCAACAGTCCCTTCCATTTGTCAAAGATTTTTTTTCTATCTTTGGATCTCCACTTGTCCCTTAATAAGTGATACAAGGAGGATATTGTGGGTCTAACCGAGGTCTTGAGGAAAAGATCAAACTCATTTCGGGTCCACTCCTGAGACAGATCTCTGATGAGGCTTCTATTATAACTTCTAACTTGCATATATGGCAGGAAGTTTGCTTCCTGTAATCCCCACCTTTCTTCTATCTCCTGTAAAGTAGCCCAAAGGTCCACCCCCTCTCTGAACAGGTCTCCCATTTTAGTTATCCCTTTCTGGGTCCATTTGTCAAAGAGCTTGCTATTTCCGCCCAATTGAAAGCCAGGGTTACGAGACAGCGGGAGGTGCTTGGAGAATTGGTAGGACAAATTAAATTGTTTCCTCAAAATCTTCCACATGAGGACTGTGTCTCTCAATATAAGTGACCTCTTGGCAAAGGTTGGGAGCTTGGGTAAGCTAGTATGCACCAGGGCCATAAGGTCCCAGGGTAACGCCAACTGCGTTTCCAGCCTCAAGTTGGAATAATAGGACGTCTCATTGGCCCAGTCTAACAAATGGTGGCTCAGACATGTCAAATTGTACCCTCTTACGTCCGGGAAGTTCAGCCCCCCATGCTCCCTTCTCAACTTCAACTTGTCTAAGGAAATACGCTGCCTTTTTCCCCTCCACAGGAGTCTTGAGAAACCCCATTCTAATCGGTGAATATCAGCGTGTCTGAGCAAAAGGGTGCCCCCACTGGCAGTTGGTAAGTAACCAGGAGGATGTCTACAGCCAGCATGGCTGAAACACCCTCTCTGGCTACTGCCTACAACTGAGGCTTTATAGGGCCAAGAGGCCACACCCAACAATCAGACACACCCCGTGACTCACACACACTGAAAGGGAGTTAACCCTTCCAAAACCACAGAAGGGAAAACATCAACTTAAAGGGAAAGTGTCCAACACAACAAACACACTGTGGTTGTTGCCGCAGGCAACGACATGGGTGGCAACCGTGTCCTGGGAGTCAGCCCCAAGGCCGGGACACTGCCACCACATGTACACAACGACAAACGTTGCCACGGGCAACCACAGTGCAGGAAAGGTGTCCGTGCACACCACACACTACACAGAGTGCACACAGACAAACGACAGTGCATACATACACACACACACAAACTCCAAAGGGACCGCACGCATACCTGTTGTCCGCGGCAACCGCACCTGAGGCAAACTACAGGGTGGGCCATTTATATGGATACACCTTAATAAAATGGGAATGGTTGGTGATATTAACTTCCTGTTTGTGGCATATTAGTATATGTGAGGGGGGAAACTTTTCAAGATGGGTGGTGACCATGGCGGCCATTTTGAAGTTGGCCATTTTGAATCCAACTTTTGTTTTAAATAGGAAGAGGGTCATGTGACACATCAAACTTATTGGGAATTTCACAAGAAAAACAATGGTGTGCTTGGTTTTAACGTAACTTTATTCTTTCATGAGTTATTTACAAGTTTCTGACCACTTATAAAATGTGTTCAATGTGCTGCCCATTGTGTTGGATTGTCAATGCAACCCTCTTCTCCCACTCTTCACACACTGATAGCAACACCGCAGGAGAAATGCTAGCACAGGCTTCCAGCATCCGTAGTTTCAGGTGCTGCACATCTCGTATCTTCACAGCATAGACGATTGCCTTCAGATGATACGAGATGTGCAGCACCTGAAACTACGGATACTGGAAGCCTGTGCTAGCATTTCTCCTGCGGTGTTGCTATCAGTGTGTGAAGAGTGGGAGAAAAGGGTTGAAATGACAATCCAACACAATGGGCAGCACATTGAACACATTTTGTAAGTGGTCAGAAACTTGTAAATAACTCATGAAAGAATAAAGTTACGTTAAAACCAAGCACACAATTGTTTTTCTTGTGAAATTCCCAATAAGTTTGATCTGTCAAATGACCCTCTTCCTATTGAAAAAACAAAAGTTGGATTCAAAATGGCCGATTTCAAAATGGCCGCCATGGTCACCACCCATCTTGAAAAGTTTCCCCCCTCACATATACTAATGTGCCACAAACAGGAAGTTAATATCACCAACCATTCCCATTTTATTAAGGTGTATCCATATAAATGACCCACCCTGTACATCAAGCCTCAAGCTGCGGTTGAAACAACAACCCAAACCGCGGGCAACTGTATGCGGCTCCCAAGGAGTCACGGCCAAAACCGCGGCCGTGACAGACAGCTAGCACATTTCTTATATTAATAACTGCAGATCTCCCCTGCACAAACCCCACTTGCTCAGGGGCAATCAGGGTAGGCAACATAGTCGCCAGGCGATCAGCCATAAGTTTAGAGAGTATTTTTCGTGTCAACGTTTATGAGAGAAATGGGTCTGTACGACCCCGGGTCTAGCGGATCTTTACCCGCCTTGGGCAGCAGCTTAATGTAGGACACATTCTCCCTGTCAGGGGGCGACTTTCCCTCCAGCACCTCGTTGTAAAGCCTCAGCAGAACTGGGGATATCTGGGTAAGTAAGGTTTTGTAGTACTCCCCCGTATATCCGTCGGGCCCCGGGGCTTTGGAATTACCCAGGTGACGAATGACTGCCTAAGGCTCTTCTATGGAGATATCTGCATTTAGCTGCGTAACCTGGTCTTGTGTGAGCGATGGTAACTGTACCTTATCTAAAAGCGTATCTACTAGGCTAGTATTAGTCTGATCCTCATATAGAGATTTATAATAGTCTCCCACTATTCTGCTAATTCCTGCCGGGTCAGTGATCACTTTGCTATCAGAGTTTCTGAGATCAGATATAAACTGTGGGCGCCTCCTGCCTTTCGCCAGGTTCGCCAACAGACGGCCGGCTTTGTTGCCAAATCTATGCAGGGTGGCTTCAAAAGCCGTAAACCGCAGAGATTCCCTGTCTTTAGTGAGCTTGTCAAAGTCCTGACGCGCCTCAACCCATCTTGTCTTATTTGCTTCGGTGGGATTTCCTAGAAAAGCAGTATAAGAAGTCCTAACTCTAGCGCTAGCTTCTTCCTGTTGTACCAGCACTTTCTTTTTCACCCCGAACACATAGTTCATTATCCTCCCCCTCATCACCACCTAAGACGTATGCCAGAATAAACTGGGATCCTCCATATGCACCTAAGTAGCCTTGTGGTATTCTTCCCACCACCCCACTAGCTTATTCTTGAAGTCCTTGCGAGATAATAACTGGGAAGGGAATCTCCACAGATAGTCTGGGCCTCTTGGATATTCTGTGCTAAGGACTAACTCCACCGGCGCATGATCCGCAATCACCAGGTCTCCCTCTCAAGGAGTGATGTTCCACCCTCCCTCTCAAGGAGTGATGTACTAGGATATAATCTATCCGGGACCACGAATCCCTCGCATGAGAATAAAAGGAGTAGCATCTTTCATCGGGGTGTAGCTGTCGCCAAGGATCCACCAGCCCAGTCACCTGCAGTAGTTTTGACATTATTCCATCCCGAGACCTGGTGTTATTTTCTCTATAGTCATTGCGTTTCCTATCTTCTAGCTCGCTGAGAACAGTATTAAAGTCCCCCCCTACTATCTAATTGGGACACGTATCCTGCAATAACAGCTCTTCCAGCTCTCTATAGAACCTCACATTATTATGATTCGGCCCGTATATATTGTACAAGCTGTATTGAGTCTCCTGCACCTTCAACGACACATGGACCCACCTTCCCTGGCTATCTGACACAGATCCCAGTACCTGACAATTAAGCTGCCCATTAATAAGGATTAACACTCCTGCTTTTCTGTTAACTGCCGGTGAGCCCACAACCTGCGCAACCCACAACTTTTCCATTCTGGAAAAATCCTCCTGACCTAAATGTGATTTCTTGTAGTAGGTCTATATCGGGTTTCAATTTTTTGAGATTCCTGAGTACCCTCCACCTTTTCTGTGGTGTACGTAAGCCATTCACGTTCCACGATATCACTTTTATTGTGCCGAGCTGGGGCAGTAGGGCAATAGACCTAAATTTGTCAGCTCCCGAGTGATAGCCCTAGAACAAAACGCGCTCCCCCTAACCCCAAGATATTAAAATAAAACAAGCAACAAAAATATAACACAAATGGAATGATCGCTTCACCCCCCTAGCTTAACTTTTGTAAACGACTCCCTTTTTTCTGTGCTATAGGACATTAACCGCCACCACACAGCAGCAACTTGGCACTAGGCTAAACCCCCAGAATCAATATGTGAGGCAGGAGCCCGAAGGGTCTAACATGACCCCTTAGGTCCCCAGCCCCCCCCCCCCTCGCCCTCACCACTTTCAACACTGCCAAACAGATAATAAAACTAAGTATGACAGATTATATAAAACCACATAATTACTAACACTGGTCTATCAAGAAACCTTGAACGTTAGCCTCCTCTGCGTCTTTAGAGTCCCAAATCCCACAGCAGTATGCATTAGTCCGCCCCATATGCAGTATGGGCTGAAGTAATTAGCTCTTCTTTGCAGATGCTCTACGACCCCCCGGAGATCTCTGATCTGGAGGCAGTGGTGCAGTTTCCTGAGTTCTGGTCTGCTGACGACCTATCTTCCTGCTTGCCAGGTGAACCCTTCGAAGGGCCAGATGTAAATGACTCATCAGTCCGTTGATAGTCCCGGTTTTCCTTGGTTCGCAGGAGCATCTGTTCTGCTTCCTGGGGGTCTCTATAGAACAGCCACCGCAGCCGAGTAGTCAGCAAAAAGGAGAACAACATGGCCCCGGATCCTGAGGGGCCCTTTACGAGCCCGAAAAGCGCGTAGAATCGCCTCCTTATCCCAATAGTCCAGATACCGCATAATCACCTGGCGCGGCTTCCCTCTAGCATCCGCCATATTGTTGTCTCTGCGACCTTTGCTATCGGGCACCGGGCCGATACGGTGAGCCCTCTCCACCTTATGCTTGCCCTCCAGACCAAGGGCTTCGGGCAGCTCCCGCTCACATACTTCCATCAGAGCTTGGGGCTTAACACTCTCAGGCAGGCCCAGGAGTCTCAAGTTGTTCTGCCTGGGCCTATTTTCGAGGTCCTCCAGACGGTCTCTCAAAATAATGTTCTGTCTGAACAAATCCTGGGCTTCGCTGTCTGCTCTTTCCAGCGCCTCTTCCACTTGCACCAATCTTTTCTCTACATCCTCTATGCAAGAGTCTTGCTGGGCCAAAGCCTCCCGGATCTCGTGCAGGGATTGCGTTAAGGTTTTAGTCAGTGTCTCTCTAATGTCCGGCGCCAAGTGTCTTGCCAACTCGATCGCCAGCGACTGATAATCAATTGCCGGAGTGTCAGTTGTCACTGCTTGGGGTACGAGGGGCGGCAGTTCCACCGCCTGCGAGCTTAACAACACAGCTGGTGAGGCTGGACGGGGATCCTCCATCTTGCCGAGTGCACTCTCCCCACGTGTTCCTTTGCCGCTCGTCATTATTCTGCTCCCGCTCCGCAAAAGATAGCGGTCCATGGACCAATTTGTTCAGATATGTAGCAGACCGGACCTCTCACGTTCCGGTCCCTGTAGTATGCCAAAGCAATGGAACGGGGGCTCGATTTCGGTGGACGGTGTCCGGAGCTCTAGCACTCCACGTCCTGCATCACAGCGCCGGAACCAGAAGTCTTAATCCACATTCTTATCAGTAAGATAAGTACTGAGCTATAATGAGTATTTATAATGTGAGAAAGCAGAGATAACGAGTCATTCTGTACCTCAGATGACGGAAAAGACAAAAAATCCACAGGCAGCTAGTAGAGCATCTTAGCTCTGTAGAGAAAAAAGGATTCCATATTGTTAATAAAGATCAATTGAAAACATGATTCTTAGCTCAAGATAAGTGCAATACAATAAGAAAAAAATGCCCCCAAAGGTGTACATGGGCTTTAAGCCTATTTTTTTCCTGAACTTCAGATAATACTGGGAGGCAGTTTTGTGGGCAGAGCTACACTTTTAGCCAGAATAATCATTGAGACTTTTTGCAAAAAAATGCAAAAAGAAGTTGCAGGTGTCCTCCAATCCCCTGGTGGAGTACAAACTTGACAGAGCCTTTGTAATAAATATGACTAGACGTTAGACTGAAAAATCCATAGGTATTTTGCGCGACAAATTTAAAAAAATGAAGTCCAACATTTTGTAAATTTGTTGCAAAAAAAACAGGTCACACCAAACAGACACTCCAAAAAAAAGAGTAAAAAGTCACATACTGATATCTCCTCTTAGACAGGCTATAGAGACCTTCACCAGATGTTGTGCTACATCTGGAACTTGCATTTTTTTTGCTTAAAAAACATGGCAGCAAAAAAATAAAAAAAGGACCAAAACTAGAAACCAAATAGAAACATAAAATGCCAAAAAAAACATGTGTGACTCCAAGGCTTAGTCACATGGCAGTGGCTCAGCTACGTGTGCTGTCTGTGTTCTCCACAGTCAGAACACGTTGCCATAGATTTAATGTGTTTATTCACACAGCCTTGTTTTTCCACTGAGAAAAACAATGGAGACATGTACTGCTATAGTCTGTGTTGCAAATCATGAGTCCATGAAAACCACGGACAAGACGTGAATGTCATTTGTGATCAGTCTTTATTTTGCACATTGTTGCTATAAGACACTTGGAAAATCTCATTTTAAGCCTACGAGTGCATTCGGAAAATGGATGATGACACACTGGAGGCCAGGAATGGATCAAACACAGACCCTTCATGAAGCCATAACAGAAATTGTTACCGATTTAAACGCTAATGGTTATGGTCAAGGATGTGTGAATAAGGCATTGTATAGAAAGTAGAGACACAGTTGCATATACCTTCTAACTTAGAAATGATGTCCCATGAATTAGGCCATGCTTACCATTGTGTCTACGGCTAGACACTGGATGGCAGAACTGAACTTCACCTTTCCTGGGTACTAACAGTGTCTCTGGGTACTCAGTTATCCCCAAGATTCACAGTAGGGCCAAATTATACAAGAACTGGGTGGTCAAATATAGTGAACAGATGATTAACCCAACAGACAATTACTGACCCTGACTAGCTTTCCTTGAATGTTTTCCTAGATACGTCCCTAAAAGCTTACACCAGACACCATTGACCCTTAGTGCCCTTAAAGTTATTCAGTGGAAATCCTAATCTGCAATACTGACCGTAACATGAACAGAAGACCACAAGGACCTAGAGAAGAGAAGATTAAGCTAAGCAGACCTTAATACCAACAACTAGACAAGATGCAGATGCCTACAGGGAAACTGGAAACAGAGCTCAGGAAACTAGAACTGGAACTTGAACAAGCCACTGGTATTGAACACCAAGGAGACTGACAATAGAGCAGGGGTCAGTGACCTCCGGCACTCCAGCAGTTGCGAAACTACACACCCCAGCACTGACACTTGGAACTCCAATGGAAGTGAACGGAGCATTATGGGAGTAATACTTTCACAACAGCTGGAGTGCACTGTTTTCTGCCATTTACTCAGGATGTAAGCTGAAGTGGAGGTTAAAAGGGTTTTCCGGAAGCCCCACCGATTAGCTTTTTGAGAAGGCACCGGCACTCACCGGCCTTCTCACGCCTTTCCGTGCGATGTCACGTTCATTGGTCACATGGTCAAGGCGCAGCTCAGCCCCATTGGCACAGCCTCTATCAAATGGACTGTGGTGTACTTGGTGAGCAGAGCGAAGGCCACAGTGCTACTGCGAGCGCCGGTGCCTTATCAACAGCTTATTGGTGGGGGTCCCGGGTGTCGGACCCCCGACGATCATATGCTGAGGACCTATCCAGAGGATAACTCATTAGCAAAAATATATTGGAAAACCCCTTTAACTCTGCCCTTTGGGATGCTGTCTTGTAGCAGGGAGGTAGGATTTGAGCCGTTGAGCTTGGCCCCTCCTCTCGTTAGTGTATTCAGAGGCAGTGATGAAGCAAGCCTGAAGTTAGCTACCTCCAGTCCTGTTAGTAAAAGCCAGCTCTTTGAGACCCAAGGAGCACTCCAGTGAATCTTTCAGATGGTAGGCAGTAAGGAACCTCTAAGACTGTAGAGCAGCTGAAAGCGGGAGAGCGGGATTTAGCCTGGGGGAGTAATGCACGTCTACGGCTAATAGACCTCACAGCCTTGGAAAGGGTGCTTATGGCTTTTGGCTGCCATTTCCTACTCTTGTAACAGCTTGCAGACATTACTAAAGACGTTAGACTTAGGTGCACCCTTCAGCTGAGTTGGTACATGGGGCATTGCATTGTCCTGGAACTCACTGCAAAGGGTCAACACATTGTATTTCATGCATTGTATATTGCCCATATGGTTACATACTGTATATATAACTGTAGCTAGGAGGGGTTGTCTCCAGCCTTCCACTCTAGGAGGAAGTTCCGTCCATGTGTAGTTTTAGGCTACATGCACACGACCGTATGTGTTTTGCGGTCCGCATGGCATCCGTTTTTTTTTTTGCGGATCCGTTTTTTTGCAGATCCATTGTAATAATGCCTATCCTTGTCCGCAAACTAGAAAAAAATAGGACATGCACTATTTTGTTTGCGGAGCAACGGAACGGACATACTGATGCGGACAGCACACGGTGTGCTGTCCGCGTTTTTTGCGGACCCATTGAAATGAATGGGTCCGCATCCTATCCGCAAAAAAACGGATTGGACACGGAAACAAAATACAGTCGTGTGCATGAGGCCTTAGCTGCAGATAAGCAAGCAGCTCAGAACAGCTTAGGAGCAGAGCTTTCCAGAGAACCCTATAACCTTTGCGGATTGGATTACATATATCAAAAGTGACTGTTTATGTGGCAGCCCTGGAGGGAACAGTTCATTGAGAGTAGCAGAAAGTTCAGTGACCAACTGTGGATTGTAAAACATTTCTATCAGAGGAAAAGGTAACGTGCTTATCTTGTGGCTACAGACTTCACTGCTGCTGGTGGGAAATACTACTGTTAGTCTCAGGCCGCTCAGCATATTCCAAAAACAGAAAGGATCCACTGTCTAGAAACTGTATTCCATTGCGCATATTACAGAGCTAGCACATAGCCAGAGTGATTGGGAGGTTTATGCAGATTATGAGAGAAAGAGAGACTCTCCCCCATAACCTCAATGTAATATCTTGGGAATTACCTATACCAACTGTGAAAGCTGCATTTAAAGGGCATCTGTCAACAGATTTGTACGTATGAAACTGGCTGACCTGATGCATGTGCGCTTGGCAGCTGAAGGCATCTGTGTTGGTCTAATGTTCATATGTGCCCGCATTGCCAAGAAATATGATGTTTTAATATATGCAAATGAGCCTCTAGGAGCAACGTGGGCGTTGCCGTTACACCTAGAGGCTCTGCTCTCTCTGCAACTGCCACGTCCTCTCCACTTTGATTGATAAGGCCAGGTAATGAAAAAGTAATCACACCTGGCCATATCAATCAAAATGGAGAGGGTCAGGGGTGCACCACCAATAAAGCGAAGTGAGGCAATTTCCTCAGGCAGCACCAGGTAGAGGAAGACAGCAGAAGGGCCATCTCTAAACTGCATCGCTGTACTCAGGACAGCAATACAGTAGACTGCCGCATCGGGACACGGTAGTGATGTCTCCCTGGCCCACGGTTTCCTCTAATAGGCTTTATTCCTAGTTCCTGTAGCCTATTAGAGGCCGGTGTCATCCTTATCAGGCTGCATAGAGCTCAGGGCACAGACTAGAAGAGGTCCGTGTCTTGCACTGCATCGCTGACAGCAGAAGGTAAGTATCTGAGTTTATTATTTTTATTTGGCAGCATGGTGTTGGACCACAATTAGGTGGGGGTCATTATTTTGTAACTGAAAAAAGCACTATGGGGACATTTCGGCTGTAAAAAGGAGCATTTTTGTACTGGCACACATTATAAGGGGGCCACTATGGGGGACATCTGTTCTACTGGGGGCATTAATTAAAAGGGGGGAGTTTTTTTTACTGACACACGTTATAAGGGAGCATTTTTTGTACTGGAGCATAAGGGTGCATTTTTTGTACTTAGTGCACATTGTAAGGAAGTATTTTTGTAATGGGACATTTTCGAAGGTGGCCAATATGGGGACATTTGTTCTACACGGGGCACTAAAAGGGCACATGTCATAAGGAAACA
Source organism: Bufo bufo (assembly GCF_905171765.1). NCBI lineage: Eukaryota > Metazoa > Chordata > Amphibia > Anura > Bufonidae > Bufo > Bufo bufo. Next base: position 759,228,868 of record NC_053389.1, on the reverse strand, counting down.
TTTTTTTGCACTGGCACACAAGGGGGAGTTGTTTTACTGGCAAACATTATAAGGGGTCATTTTTTGTACTGGCTCACATTATAAGGGGGTATTTTTGTACAGGCACACATTATAGGGGAAATTATTGAAAATGGGGGCACTATGGGGGCATTATTACTTCTGGGGACAGAATGAGGGACGTTAAGTACTATTGGGTGCACTGTTACCACAGAGAATTATTACTATTGGTGGAACTTTTGGGAGGAATGTTACATTGGGAGGCACCTTGGCCAAGTATCAGCTCTGCACAGTTGTTTTTGGAGGACACTGTTTACAGCACTATAAGTTTCCGGGACACCATTTGCTGGGCACAGTTATTTTTTAGGGCACTGTGTGCCAATAATTATGGAATGGGAACTATCTTTCAGGGGGATTATCTGTTTCTGCAGTATAGTATTGGGCACAGTATTAGAGGTGGCAGGATGGGGTGTTCAGAAGGTGGGGAGAAGGATGGAAAAGTAGGAAACTAGGATGAAACTCTGCAGAGACAAGAGATGGCTGAAAGAAATAATCATGGTGGTCTGGTCAGAATGGAGCAGATAAAGAAAGAGAACGTCTACATCAGAGGAGACGTCACTTGATGTAAGAGATATGTGTGCTGTATGTTTTGTAGATCTGTATGTAATGTTTTCTAAGTATGTCTTTAACAGTAGGGCTGGATCAGTTTTCACCTGAGGCAGCAGAAAGGCTAGGTGCACCACTGAAGAGAGCAGAACAGGTGTAACAGAAACTCCCCACTTGCTCCTAGAAGCTCATTGGCATATAACAAAACGTCATTTTTCTTAGCAATGCGGGCAGATTAACATGGGACCAACACAGATGCCTTCAGCTGCCAAGAGCACATACAACAGGTCAGCCAGTGTCTTAGGGACGAATCTGCTGACAGATGCCCGTGCCTGTGTGGGAAACATCACTGTCTGCATCACCAGCACACTGAAGATATTTTGGCCTCACGAACCAGGAACCTGCCTTGCACCTCAAAAACCCTCAACACCAAGGGTACATCAATCGCCATCAGGCAGGAGCACCCGACAACCAGAGAGTGCACCCTCCTAAATCACTGCACAGCCCAAGAAGCGTGTGAATCGTGAGTGCTACAACTCCCAGCCAGCCATACACTCACGCTCGCTGCAGCATTTTTATGTATAAGACTGTATCTCTGAGGACAGTGACAACCACCACTGTTCGTTCCACTACCACTCTTGTCCTCCACTCACAGCTCACACTTCCTGCTGGGTCACTGCAATGACAGGACCCTGGTGACCCAGGGGCCCCAAAGACCTGTCACGTTCGGGTGTGGGAGGGAAACACCACAACAAACATAGGAAGGAAAGGGGTGAGGGAATAAGACCTGGAAACTAGGGAAAGGAGAAGGACACTTCCTAGTAAAACCCTAATCAAAGTCCTGACTAACTACCAGTATGAACAGACCCCAGAGGTAGGTGAGTTCATACACCGAAATACCTAGTGTCCTAACTCACCCTATAGGATCCTGGTACTAATGTCAGGACTGAGGCAACCTGTTCCTCTAGAAGGAAGGACGAACAGCAGTCTCCCTCAGGCCTTAATACAAATGACAGGGAAATGCAACACACAAAATAACCCAAACAAATTACAAAAGGGAAAGAAAACACTTAACTTCAAGTGGCTATGGCAGCACCAGGAACTCAGCTGAGATCCATACACCAGCTATCCACAACTCCAACAAAAGCTATAAACCGCATAGCATAGTGGGAGAAACAATAATGAATAGAGAAGGTTAACCCCTTCAGGACCCTGCCATTTTTCACATTAAGGACCAGGCCATTTTTTGCTAATCTGACATGTGTCAATTTATGTGATGATAACTTTAAACGCTTTTACTTATCTAAGCCATTCTGAGATTGTTTTCTCATCATATATTGTACTTCATGACAGTGGTAAATCTGAGTCAAAATATTTCATTTTTATTTATAAAAAAAAAACAAATTTACCAATAATTTGGAAAAATTAGCAATTTTCTAAATTTTTATTTCTCGGCTTTTAATACAGATAGTGTTACCTCCTAAAATAGTTATTACTTTACCTTTCCCATATGTCTACTTCATGTTTGGATCATTTTGTAAATGACATTTTCCTTTTTTGGGACATTAGAAGGCTTAGAAGTTTAGAAGCAAATGTTGACATTTTTCAGAAAATTTCCAAAACCCACTTTTTAAGGACCAGTTCAGGTCTGAAGTCACCTTATGGGGCTTACATAATAGAAATCACCCATAAATGGCCCCATTTTAGAAACGACACCCTCAAGGTATTCAAAACTGATTTTACAAACTTTGTTAACCCTTTAGGTGTTCCACAAGAATTAAAGGAAAATGGAGATGAAATTTCAGAATTTCAGTTTTTTGGCAGATTTTCCATTTTAATCCATTTTTTCCAGTAACAAAGCAAGGGTTAACAGCCAAAAAAACCTCAATATTTATTACCCTGATTCTGTAGTTTACAGAAACACCCCATATGTGGTTGTAAACTGCTGTACGGGCACACAGCAGGGAGCAAAAGGAAAGAAACGCCATATGGTTTTTGGAAGGCAGATTTCACTGGGAGAATTTTAAGTTGCCGTGTCACATTTAAAAACCCCCTGATGCACCCCTAGAGTAGAAACTCCCCAAAAATGACCCCATTTTGGAAACTACAGGATAAGGTGGCAGTTTTGTTGGTACTATCTTAGGGTACATATGATTTTTGGTTGCTCTATATTACTTGTGAGGCAAGGTAACAAAAAAAAGCTGTTATAATTTTTTTGTTATTTACAATGTTCATCTGATAGGTTAGATCAGTGGTGGCGAACCTATGGCACGGGTGCCAGAGGCGGCACTCAGAGCCCTCTCTGTGGGCACCCGCACCCTGGAAAAAGTCTTTGATGTACCAAGACTTTTCCTGCCATTCATCAGGGCACAGCACAGGAAGAGCATTGCGAGTAGGCAGGCTATTATAGCTAAATTAATAAATAAGATGTCGCACTAGGAAAAATGGACACCAAATCGGTGCACCTGTAAATTGAGACCACTCACTCAATGAAGAGAATAAATAATTAAAAATATAACAGGGCACTCAAGAAACCGTGGCCATGTGGTTGAAACAATTTAGTGCTTTTATTTAATGGTAAAATAAACAAATTAATAATTGGCACAAAATGTAGTAAAATACTGTCTGAAAATATTCAATAAGTACAATCTATACCAATAAACAGTAAATGGCAATGTTCAAAAAAATCGACTATATATTCGATGACATAGGAAAAAATATATTCGATAGCATAAGATAAAAATCTTCAATGGTATAGGATATATATTAATAGATGATCCTCAATATCACAGTCAAAGGCTTATTGGATCCAATATTTGTATGTATACCTGGGTATCGATATATTGAGACCAAGACCTTATGTCCCACACTTGATTACAGCGGCGTCTTGCCGGAGCAGAGTAGGTAGCGGCGTCCCGCTACAGAGTTACTTGATTACCTTATAATCGACCAAAGTTTTTCATCCAGACTTTGAACTATTTCCTCTCTCCGAATATGCCTGTATTCATGCAGCACTTGTTAAGTCGAGAGATTTTTCAGACGGCTCTGTGATTCAGTTTGACGTCACTGCCAAGGCCACTAAGTCTCGGCCTTTAGATGAAAGTTCCGCAGTGGTATTCTATCAGAGATTTTCGTCGAAAAAAAAAAAAACGTCCAACTGTAGTCTGCTGATTAGTCGATTATAGGTGTTTAGGTCTTTCAGTATGAAGATGGGGGGTGTAGCACCAGACACGTTTCGGGGTCCAACGTATTGCCCCTTGCTCAGTGGTATGCATCACCCCTACCAAAGCCCCTCTTTTATACTAAATCTTCTATGGTCTCATTGGTCACTCCTCAAACGTCAGATCCTGTTTGTCGATTAACCCAGGTGTCCAACATTACTACTTAGATTTGATCTCAAAGTCTTGCTGAATAACTAATCTTAAAGAGATGTTTTATAACTCTTAGCAATATCACACAGTTCTACAATTTCACCCACTAGCATAGTTTGGGCTTATGCATCTCCTAAAGAAAAAACGCACCGTCACCCCATGCATTTTTAATGCGGTTTCCGTGCGTTTTTTATTTTTTTCTTCTTTTTTCATCTTTTCATTCAGCCCAGACAATTACCCACCATTCAAATAATGTCGTACAAATTAAAAAAAATAAAAAAAATAAATAGTCAATATACACCTATAATTATTCCTTTTTATATTGGGTCTATATTAATTACTAAGCAAGGAGCACAACAATATATGGTTAAAACATAATATATAATAGTTCTAAAGGGTATAGATAAATATAGATATAAATAATAAATCAAAATAATATGAATATTATACATATAAAGTGATGGCTTGAGGGATGTATAAAAGTGGAGACCCATGTGTAGAGGAGAAACCGAATGCAGTAAAACAAACATGCGCTTTGTCATCGACACATGGATGCCCACTTAATTCATAAAAATCCAAAGAGTTCGAATTCTGCATTAAGACCCTTGGGTATCAGGGTATCGAATTCAAATATTCTTTTTGTTTCAAGTCTAGACATTCTCTCTATATGATTGCCTCCTCTCCATTCTTTTTCTACTTTGTCTATCGCAAAAAACTTCATGCCTGAAGGGTCCTGATTATGACTGATTTTGAAATGATGTGATAATGAGTGATTTTCAAATCCCTTCCGTATATTGTTCATGTGTTCCGAAATCCGTTTTTTTAGTGATCTCTTTGTCCTACCAATGTATAGTCGTTTACACGGACATTCAATAGCGTAATTTACATTTTCGGAACTACATGTCAGGCAATTTCTAATTAAGTGACGATGGTTATTATTAGTGGATATTAGTTCATTAGTTCTTTTCTGAAAAGATGTTGCTTTACAGTTGCCACACCTAAAAAAGCCTTGTAGACCCATCCAGTTTGAAATGGTGGAATCCCTATTCTTTTGTTTCTTGACTGTGGGGGCCACCTTTAAACCCAGATTTGCGGCCTTTGAAAACGTTATTCTTGGATTTTGTGGCATTAATGTGCCTATAATCTTGTCCTTCTGTAACAAATGACAATGTTTCGTCACAATTTGGCGTATTTTCTTATAGTCGTCACTGAAGGGCAAGACCATCCGCACAATATCCTGTGCCGCATTGTTGTGTTGCTCTATCTTCAAAAAATGACTTCCTATCCATATTTTTATCTTGTTGTAGTGCTTTGTCTAAAATTTCGGTAGGGTAATTTTTCTCCAGAAATTTATTTTTCATTTTGTCCGCCTCCAAGTCAAATTGTTTTTCTAATGTAGAATTCCTTTTTACCCTTCGGAATTGTCCCTGTGGGATGTTGGTTAACCAGCTCGGGAGGTGGCAACTATTAAATAAAATATAACTGTTTCTGGCAGTGGGTTTAACAAAGGTGCTATAAATCATATCCTGATTTTGGATGCTAATGTTCAAGTCCAGGTATTCTGATGCATACCACTGAGGAAGGGGCAATACGTTGGACCCCGAAACGTGTCTGGTGCTACCCCCTATCTTCATACTGAAAGACCTAAACACCTATAATCGACTAATCAGCAGACTACAGTTGGACGTTTTTTTTCGACGAAAATCTCTGATAGAATACCACTGCGGAACTTTCATCTAAAGGCCGAGACTTAGTGGCCTTGGCAGTGATGTCAAACTGAATCACAGAGCCGTCTGAAAAATCTCTCAACTTAACAAGTGCTGCATGAATACAGGCATATTCGGAGAGAGGAAATAGTTCAAAGTCTGGATGAAAAACTTCGGTCGATTATAAGGTAATCAACTCTTACTTGCAAGTAACTCTGTAGCGGGACGCCGCTACCTACTCTGCTCCGGCGAGACGCCGCTGTAATCAAGTGTGGGACATAAGGTCTTGGTCTCAATATATCGATACCCAGGTATACATACAAATATTGGATCCAATAAGCCATTGACTGTGATATTGAGGATCATCGATTAATATATATCCTATACCATCGAAGATTTTTATCTTATGCTATCGAATATATTTTTTCCTATGTCATCGAATATATAGTCGATTTTTTTGAACATTTACTGTTTATTGGTATAGATTGTACTTATTGAATATTTTCAGACAGTATTTTACTACATTTTGTGCCAATTATTAATTTGTTTATTTTACCATTAAATAAAAGCACTAAATTGTTTCAACCACATGCCCACGGTTTCTTGAGTGCCCTGTTAAAATTTTAATTATTATAGCTAAATGATAAAGTACATGGAGGATGTACTATACTATACAGCAGGTTCTTACAGACGCAGCGATACATAATATGTATACTTTTTTTTATTTAAGTTCTACACAATAACAGCATTTTTTAAACAAAAAAAAATCATGTTTTAGTGTCTCCATTGTAACGGGGTGCCGAAGGCGCACTCGGTCTCCCATCAGCCGCAGACCTGCTGCTTAGCTTCGGGAGCGAGGATCTGTGTTTGACCTCGTTCCCAGGGCGGCTTTGCTAGCTGGGAGGCTCCCTGCTCCTAGGTCTGCCTTGAGCGCCGAGCTGATCACTTGGTGCTCGACTGGTCGGTCTGTCGGTCATGTGACGCTGGCCACGTCACATGACCCTCACTCCCCACTATAAATACAGGCAGACTGCTGGCCACAGGTTGCCTGTTAATTTAGGTTCCTGGCGTTTGTTGGATACCTGTAAACTTACCTGATCCTGTTTCCTGACGATCCTTTGCCTGCTCCTCCTGTACTGCGCATCCCTCCTGGTATTTTGACCTCGGCTTCCACCTGACTATTCTTTGCGGACTCCTTTGGTACTTCTCGACTCTCCTGGTATTTATGACCCCGGCTTCTCCTGACCATTCTTTGCTTATCCCTCTGTACTGCGTTGTCCTCTTGGTTTTGACCCGGTCCATTCACTATCCGTTATTTGTCTTGTCTGTCCTTCCCGCACGTATCCTAAGTTAGGGACTGCCGTCCAGTTGTCCCCTGTCATCAGGACTCATGAGGCAAGTAGGCAGGGCCAGGGGCAGGGGTGACGATGGAGCGCAGTGGTCACTATCCTCCCCCCTGTGTGTGTGTGTGTACGTGACCGTTACATCCATATTCTGAGAGCCATATATATTTTTAATTTTTTTATGCGATTGTCTTAGGCAGTGGCGTGTGCGGAGGGAAGATGTCCGCCCCGGGTGCCGGCTCCCACGAGGGTGCCAAGCCCAGAAGCAATGAGCGCTTCCATCAATACAGATGGAAGCGCTTATTGCTGGAGTGCTGACACCCACATACTGCGGTGGGGCACGGGAGCGCATAGTTCCCTGCCTGCCCCACCGCCGATCACCGCCATAGGCTTCAGGACTAGTAGGCCTGAGGCCTATGCGGTAGTGAAATCCCGGCGCAGGCGTGCGCGATGACGTCATTGCGTGCGCCTGTGCCAGGACGCAGCAGGACAGTAAAGTGTGCGCTGCGAGCAAGCGCCTGGATATAGGTGAGTATTTAGATTTTAGGTTTTTAGTATTTTTATTTTAAAGTATGTGCCAACTTTGGGGGACACAGGAGGACATGTGGGGAAAAATATTATGGTGGGATACTGTGTGGGGGAAAATTATTATGGGAGGGATTACTATGTGGGGGCAATAATTATGGGAGGGATTACTATGTGGGAGTCAAATTACTATATGGGTCAATGTGGGGGAAACTACTGTGTGGGGCAAATTATTATATAGGGGTAGTGTGGGGGAATTTACTGTGTGGGGACACTACTGTGTGGGCGCAGTATGGGGGACACTACTGTGTGGGGGCAGTGTGGGGGAAATTACTATATGGGGGCAGTGTGGGGGAAATTACTATATGGGGACATTGTGGGGGAAATTACTGTGTGGGGGCAGTGTGGGGGAAATTACTGTGTGGGGGCAGTGTGGGGCAAATTACTATGTGGGGGCAGTGTGGGGGAAATTACTATATGGGGGCAGTGTGGTGCAAATTACTATATGGGGGCAGTGTGGTGCAAATTACTATATTGGGGCAGTGTGGGGCAAATTACTATATGGGGCAGTGTGGGCTAAATTACTGTGTGGGGGAAATTACTGTATAGGGGCAGTGTGGGGCAAATTACTGTATGGGGCAGTGTGGGGGAAATTACTGTGTGGGGGAAATTACTGTGTGGGAGCACTGTGGGGGGAAATTACTATATGGGGCAGTGTGGGGCAAATTACTATATGGGGCAGTGTGGGGCAAATTACTGTGTGGGGGCAGTGTGGGGGAAATTACTGTGTGGGAGCAGTGTGGGGCAAATTACTATATGGGGCAGTGTGGGGCAAATTACTGTGTGGGGGAAATTATTATATGGGGCAGTGTGGGGGAAATTACTGTATGGGGGCAGCGTGGGGGGCGTTGCTATTGGGGAGGCACTGTAGGGGCAATTCTATTATTTCTGGGGACACTATACAGGGATTATTGCCTGGAGCACAATATAGGGTGTTATTATTATTACTGGGGCACTCTAGGGGACATTATAGCTGCTGTGGACACTATAGGGACATTTGGGTAATTTATCAAACTGGTGTAAAGTAGAACTGGCTTAGTTGCCCATAGCAGCCAATCAGATTCCACCTTTCATTTTTGACAGCTCTTTTGGAAATCCAGTTCTACTTTACACCAGTTTGATAAATGACCCCATTTATGTCTACTGGGGTCACTATTTTTTCAGCAGTATAGTACCTGGAACATTGGGGAGCACAACAGGCACAGTATTGGGGGTGGCAGCAGGATGACACTGTGGGGACACCAGGATGGGAAGGTTGATGGAAAAATGTAGAAATCTAACGTGTCTGTGTTACAAACTCTGTAGAGACGAGATGCGGCTGAAATAATTTGTCATAACAGAGGAGAAGAGGAAAGAGAAGGTCTACATGACAGGAGATGTCCCTGGATGTAAGAGGTATGTGGTCAAGTATTGGTGGGGGGGGGGGGGGGTGCCAGAGAAAGGACGCGCCTTGGGTGCCAAACACCCTAGGCACGCCACTGGTCTTAGGTAGGGTCTCATTTTTTGCGGGATGAGATGACGGTTTGATTGGCACTATTTTGGGGTGCATATGACTTTTTGATCGCTTGCTATTACACTTTTTGTGATGTAAGGTGACAAAAAATGGCTTTTTTGACACCGTTTTTATTTTATATTTTTTACGGTGTTCACCTGAACGGTTAGGTCATGTGGTATTTTTACAAAGCAGGTTGTTACGGATGCGGCAATACCTAATATGTCAACTTTTTTATTTTATTTACATTTAACACAATAAAAACATTTTTGAAACAAAACAAATAATGTTTTAGTGTCTCCAAAGTCTGAGAGCAATATTTTTATTAATTTTTTGGGCGATTGTCTTAAGTAGGGGCTCATTTTTTTGTGGGATGAGGTGATGGTTAGATTGGTACTATTTTGGGGGGCATACGCCTTTTTGATTGCTTGGTGTTGCACTTTTAGTGATGTAAGGTGACAAAAAAAAGTTTTTTTAGCAGTTTTTATTTTATTTTTTTGACTGTATTCACCTAAGGGGTAAGTTCATGTAATATTTTTATAGAGCCGGGCAATACAGACGTGGCGATACCTAATATGTCTACTTTCTTTTTTTTTCCCTATTTTTTACAATTAAAAAAATATATATATTTTGGGAAAAGGACGTTTTTTTTCAACTTTTTTTTTACTTTGTTTTTTGTCCCACTCTGGGACTTCAACTTTTGGGGGTCTGATCCCCTTTACAATGCATTACAATACTTCTGTTTGAAATCTCTTTTTATTAGAAAAACAAAGATCATAATTCAATAAAGCAATCCAAAGTTGAGTGAGTCACATCGTTATGGAAGCAAGGCATACATAATCAAGGGCATAGCCTAACAATACACGTAAACACGAGGTGACCACTCATCTGAGACCAAATAGTCTCATGAGATAAATGATCTTACAGAAACAAGAGTGTTGTACAAAACAAGTGAACAGAGCTAACGGCTCTAACACTGTCACCTCATGCAATAAACTCCAATCCGCATAGTGTTTGAGAATGAAAATATAGCTTATTGTTTCAACTAAATCTTCAAACATATCAGTTCTGGTCAAAACCTATTGGTGAGGGAGATAAACAGGTATGTTGGGAGGAGGCAAGGGGGGGGGGGGGGGTCTCAAAAAGTGGTCAGAATGGACATCTCGCCTTTCATAGGTTAAGTAGTACCGTGTTGCAATGAGTTCAAGTATTCCGCTCTATAGTGCAGCCAAGGCTGCCAGATCTGTAGAAAGCGTTCTCTGTTATGGTATGTCCATCTAATCAGTTCCTCCATTTGGCATATCTGGTGGACCCTATCTCCCCACATATCCAGGGTCGGGGGGTCTACTGACCTCCATTTTATAGGGATCAGAAGTTTAGCAGCCATCAGCAAGTGTGTGGTCAGTTTATGTTTCCCAGGGCAAAAAACTGGGGTAGGTAACCAGAGTAGTATTAATTGGGCTGTGAGCTTCAAGGATGTGCTACAAATCATATTTATAGTACGCTCGACTTCCGCCCAGAAATTATGGATGCCTGATCACGACCACCAAATATGAGAAATGGAGCCAGTGGCAATATTGCATCGCCAGCACAAATCTGTGGGGAGCAACTGGATTTTATATAGAAATTCAGGTGTCCTATACCACCTGAATGCTACCTTAACAGAGTTTTCTTGTACTTTTATACATTTAGAAAAGCCGTGTGAACACTTTTGGATCCATTTCCTATCGGCATCATTTAAAGTGAGATGCAGTTCCTTCTCCCAGTCAGCTACCCATGGCGGGGGCTTGGAGTCCCTGGCATTGAGGATTTGTCTGTAAATGAGAGTGGTGCATTTATGAGGCAAACGTGGGAGTAAAACAAAATTTTCCAGCCACGTTCGGTCTACTAAAGGGACGAGCTTGGAGGACTTGAACTGTCTACACATGGACTCAAAATCATTTCTCTGAATAAAGTTTTTCCCCAGGTCTATATCGCTTGAAAGGGTGTTGAAGAAATCAACAGTAGCTTCAAGTCTCCCTAAATCTCCCAATCTATGATTCGACAGTGAAAGCCATATATCAGAGGGATATTTAATTTGGGGGCATAAAAGAGTGGGTAATACTGAGATAGGAGCCAGGGGGGAAATCTTACTTTGCCCTGAATTAAGTTCCTTTGATCTATGGCAGGTGTGTAACATTCCTCTGGTGAGTACACTGTCAATTTTGGTCTCTCCCCCGGATCCCCCAAGTAGCCATATTCTATGAAACGAGTCTTTGCCCAAGAGGGCCAACTCCAGGTCGATATGCATATATTGAGACTCACATTTAGCCAGTGAAAGCCATCTTTCTAGGTTAATGGCTTGTATATAGGTTGGAAGATCCGGGAGAGAGATGCCACCTTGTTTTTTCCTGCGAGAGAGCAAGCGGAAGGACATTCTAGGGTGACCTCCATTCCAGAGGTATTTACTCATAATTGATTGAACTTTATTTATATAGTTGCCAGGAATTAATATGGGAAGGGCTCTAAGGGTGTACATAAGCAATGGGAGAATATAGGTGGTCAGGACATTTTTCCTACCTAGCCAGGTGAGAAACAGCGAGGAGCTTTTTGAGAGGATGGAAGTCACTTTTGAGAGTAAAAGGAGGAAAATTAAGTTTAAATAGGAATTTGGGATCTATTGGGATCATGACACACAGATATTTGATTGCCTGTGGAGGCCACTTAAATGGGGTGAGGGTCCTAACTCTGCTTCGCAGGGTAGGTGATAAAGAAATACCCAAGGCTTCCGACTTATCAAAGTTTATCTTAAAGTTCAAGAGCTGACCAAAGGATTCAAATATCTGCATAACTTCCGGCAAAGCCTCCTCAGGGTTAGACATAAAAAGCAGAAGGTCGTCCGTGAAGGCCGCCATCTTGTGGTTAAACTTCCCCAAGTTCACACCCTTGATCACAGGGGATTGGCGGAATTTTAATAACAATGTCTCTAGGACGAGAATAAACAGGGTAGGGGATAGCGGGCAACCTTGGCGGGTGCCATTTTTAATTTGGAAGGCGTCCGATAGGGTCCCATTCACCATCACTCTTGCAGAAGGTGCCGAGTATAAAGTAAATATGGCTCTAATAAAATCTTCAGGAAAACCGAAAGCATTTAAGGCTCTTTCCATATAGCTCCAACTGACCCTATCGAACGCCTTCTCAGCATCCGTGCCTAGGAGCACCAGGGGGGACTTGGTTTTGATAGCGTGCGTAATCACGTGTACTACTCTACTGATATTGTGTCTACCCTCTCTACCCGCCACAAAGCCTACCTGTTCTTCACCCACAAGCCCAGGAAGCAACTTCGAAATTCTGTTGTTAAGCAGCTTGGCCCACCATTTCAGATCGGTGTTTAGCAATGAAATTGGCCTATAGTTGCCACAAGCTTCTCTATCCTTTCCTTCTTTATGGATAATTGTTATGTGTGCTTCCTAGGCCTGTGGGGTCAGAGAACCACTCTTCAGAAGGGAATTACAAACATCTACAAAGTGGGGTATGAGAGTCTCTCTAAACCTTTTGTAATAATATATGGGGAACCCATCGGGCCCTGGACTCTTGCCCGAAGGAATAGAGGATAGGACTTGGTCTACTTCTTCCATCGTAAAGGGCTGGAGCAGACCACTTATGTCGTTTGCGGAAATTTTCGGGATGGCAATAGAGCTTAGGAATTCTGTAATATGTCTATCCAACTGCTGACCTCTGAGGGGTGCCGGGAGGTTATACAGAGTTGAATAAAAGGAGCAAAACTCTCGAGCTATCGCGGGAGTGTTGATGAGTCGGGAGCCCGTAGCTGATTTAATCATTGAAATAAAGGATCTGTTCCTTTGACCTTTTAAAAGGTTAGAGACTAATTTGGAGCGCAATGTCTTCAGTGCTCTAGCCGCTCGCACATTCAGCAGGTCAGTGACCTCGTATCTTAATCGTTTAAGAGATTCCAAGACCTCAACTGATCTCGCCTTCTTGTGCAAGATTTCAAGAGTAGAGATCTGCTGAAGGAGGGAGTCTAGTTGTTTCTGCCTATTTCACTTAACTCTAGAGCCCAAGCTAATGAGCTCCCCTCTGACTACTACCTTATGAGCTTCCCATAAGGTCGTCCCATTAGTTAAGCCTCTAGCATTTTCCAAAAAGTAATTTTTGAGACATTGTTCTATCTCCTTCTTGTGTGACTCATCTTCCAGGAGCGTCTCATTTAATCTCCAGACCCAGGATCTCGGAGGGATGTCATGCAATCTCATCTTCACACTCACCGGCGCATGATTGGAGACAACTATGTTTCCCATGCTGGCCTCAGAAACCGAGGGCAATAATTGGTTAGTTATAAAAAGATAGTCAAGGCGTTGATATGTATCATGCGTCCGCGAGTGGAAGGTGTAATCCTTATCTTCTGGACGTAGGATGCGCCAAACGTCCGAGATCCTGAGATCCGTGAGTGTGAGAAGAAGCCTTCTCATTTGCTTTTTAGAGGGGGGGCGGCCTACAGAGGTTGAGTCCTTAGAGGAGTCAAGAGTAAGATTGAGGTCTCCACCTAGAACAAGATGACCTTCTCCAAAGGTCTTTAGAACTCTAAGAGTGCGGAGCAACCATGTGAATTGGCCACTATTCGGGGCGTAGAGGTTGACTAAAGTAAACATGGAGTTCGCTACCTTACCTTTTAAGAATAAATAGCGGCCCTCAGGGTCTATCAGCTTGGACACTAAAGTGAATGGGAAATTTTGCCCTATGCCTATTGAAACTCCTCTAGCTGCCGAGGAATATGCAGCATGATACCAAACAGGGAAGTTTTTACTGATTACATTAGGGACGTGCAGGTGTCTGAAATGGGTCTCTTGTAAAAGAACCAAGTCAGCCCTTTCTCTGCGAAGCAAATGGTAGATTTGACTCCTCTTTTGCGGTGTGTTCATGCCATTTACATTAAATGACACGATCTTTAGATCAGACATGATGACATTTTGTGGATCTGTAGAACTAGCCAGGAGGTGACACAGGGTAACATAAAAACAAAAATACATAAAAAGAAATATAAACATTGTACACTGTAGAAAGTCATCCTGCAGTGTCTATCTATGAGGTTAAAAAGAAACCTCAGTAGGGGGGGAAAGTAGTGTGGACGTACCAAAATAACCAGGTCTCCCACACTAAACCCAACATGTAAAGACAAATGCATAGAGTGAACATGTATGAAGCAATAAGAAGCTTAAACACGAGGCCCCTAGTTAGAAGAGTGTTTCCATCAAGCATTGTCGCTTTTTACTCCAATCACACCTGGATGGGGCAAATCTAGTAAGCAGCTGCCAGTATGTAAATGAGTAAAAGGTATTGTAGAGCAAAAAAAGGAGGGGGGGGCGGCAGTAGGAGATGGAAAAGGTATGAAAAAAGGCATGTGGGAAATAAGGGGGGGGGGGGGGAAGGCAGATGGAAAGCAAATAAGGAGAGGTGGGTAAGGGTTTAAGCAGCAGAAAAAATAAAAGCCAAAAGCCAGACGGCTAGTGTAAATAACAAAGATCTAAAAGAAGGTAACCCCATAATAAGGCGCTGGGTTAAATGAGCTGAATAGAACCTGAGTCCTGCCAGATGGCGGTGCGGTCGTACGATCTCAATGACGCTGGATCTCAGAGTTTCTATTTATGTCGAAGATTGTTTCCTTATCTTCGGATAGAGGCATTTCAAAAGGCTCTTTTTTTCGGTGATTATTTCTTCTGTGCCAGACGCCATTCCTCCGGCTGCGGAAGGCCAGGAAGGTCCGGGGATGGATTACAGGGGAGCCAAGACGGAATGTCCAAGGCCTCGATTCCCAAGGCCTCCCACACAGGCGGTAAGTCCTCCGGTGTTCTCACCGTGAATTGCTTCCCTCCGATCGAAGTAAATAAGCCGAATGGAAAGAGCCATCTGACCGGCAGCTTCTTATCCCTCAATAACGAGGTTAGCGGGCGCAGGTTCCTTCGTTTGGCTAATGTACTAGCCGCCAGATCCTGAAATAAAAGAACCTTATGGCCATCTAGGGTGGCGTCTCCTTTTTCTCTGGCCGCTCTCAAGACGGCCGCTGTGTCCAAAAAGTTCATCAGGGCACATACCACGTCCCTAGGTGGATCTCCCGCAGCAGGTTTGGGCCTAAGAGCTCTGTGGGCCCTTTCAATAGTAATAGGTGGCAAATAGGCGGCGGACTGTGTCCATAAGGTCTTCAGCCTGTATTGATTCGGGTATACCCCGCAGCCGGACATTTTTCCTCCGGCCTCTGTTTTCCAGGTCCTCCAGGTTTAAGAAGGCTGTATTTATCATTTTAGACATGGCCGATAAGTGACAGTGAACCCCCTTCTCGTGCTGGAGAAGGAGATCGTGGCTGTCCTCCAGGCGTTCAACCCGATGGCCTAACTGTAGGAACTCGGTCTTGATATCTGAGAGTTCTTTCATGACCGGTGAGAGGGCTTGGGCCAGGGACTGCTGCAGAAAGCCGCGGGTGAGAGGGAGGGAATCAACCTCACCTCCAATGTAGGTTTCAGCGTCTGAGCTGTCGGCCTCTGAGTCAGCTCCTTCTCTCTCGGAGTTGATTCGCGCCTCCCGCGCCATCTTGCCTCCTTCAGGGTGCGAGGAAGATCTCCTGTTGAGGTATTTTGTCAGGTCCCCCTGCGTCTTTTTTGTCTTCAGGGCAGGGCCGATCCTAGGGTCACAGGCGCCTGGGTGCAGAAATATTTCTGGCGCCCCCACATGGGCGTGGTTATCTTACTAACTCCTCCCCTTTACAATGTTTCTATGGCAACAACTTCAGCCCCCAACTTCAGCCCCACCAATTTGCTTTGACAATAACTTAGTCAACGGCTTTGACAAGTCAAAATAAATGTCATGTGCCAGTAGCCAGAGCCCCCCCATATCATGTGCCAGTAGCCAGAGCCCCCCATATCATGTGCCAGTAGCCCCCCTTATGTGCCAGTAGCCCCCCTATGTGCCAGTAGCCCCCCTTATCATGTGCCAGTAGACCCCCTTATCATGTGCCAGTAGCCCCCTTATCATGTGCCAGTAGCCCCCCTTATCATGTGCCAGTAGCCCCCCATATCATGTGCCAGTAGCCAGAGCCCCCCCCCCCTTATCATGTGCCAGTAGCCAGAGCCCCCCCCCCCATATCATGTGCCAGTAGCCAGATCCCCCCCATTATCATGTGCCAGTAGCCAGAGTGCCCCCATATCATGTGCCAGTAGCCCCCCATATCATGTGCCAGTAGCCCCCCATATCATGTGCCAGTAGCCCCCCTTATCATGTGCCAGCCCAGTAGTCCCCCCTTATCATGTGCCAGCCCAGTAGCCCCCCTTATCATGTGCCAGCCCAGCCCAGTAGTCCCCCCTTATGTGCCAGCCCAGTAGCCCCCCTTATGTGCCAGCCCAGTAGCCCCCCTTATCATGTGCCAGCCCAGTAGTCCCCCCTTATCATGTGCCAGCCCAGTAGCCCCCCTTATCATGTGCCAGCCCGGCCCAGTAGTCCCCCCTTATGTGCCAGCCCAGTAGCCCCCCTTATGTGCCAGCCCAGTAGTCCCCCCTTATCATGTGCCAGCCCAGTAGTCCCCCCTTATCATGTGCCAGCCCAGTAGCCCCCCTTATCATGTGCCAGCCCAGCCCAGTAGTCCCCCCTTATGTGCCAGCCCAGTAGCCCCCCTTATGTGCCAGCCCAGTAGCCCCCCTTATCATGTGCCAGCCCAGTATTGTACCTATATAAAAAAAATTAAAAAAAATAATACACTTATACTTACCTCCAGCAATGCGATGCGATGCAGGCCGCCTCTTCCGTCTGTGTCCCTCGCTATACGGCTCAGGCGACGCGATGACGTCATCGCGCCGCCTGCACCGGCCTCTGATAGGCTGCCAGCACTAAGCCGGCAGCCTATCAGAGGAACAGGAGGGGACACACCTCTCCCTCCTCTGCCGCAGCACAGGCATCTGTATTGCCGTCCTGAGGACGGCAATACAGATGACTATGGAGATGAGCGCTTCCGCAATGGAGGCGCTCATCTCCTGCTCTGCCCTGCCGCCGGCCGCGGCCGCCCCCACTTGTCACCAGGGCCGCGGCCTTGCGGCACTCAGGCTTGCCGGCCCACCGGGAAATTTCCCGCTATCCCGGCAGGCCAGTCCGGCCCTGCGCTCGGCGCCTTTCGGGTGACAGCGCTGGAGTGCGGGGCACCCACTGCACCCCGTGTAGGATCGGCCCTGCTTCAGGGTGTTCCCTGATGCACCTTCTTTATCTCTAGAGGTTTTCCCCATGTTGGATCTGTGTCCACTCGATTTAAAAGAAGCTGGGATAGCGGTGAGGAGCTCCGGCAGACACGTCCTACACCATGACTTGCTGGCTCCGCCCCCCCATTACAATACTTCTGTATTGTAATGCATTGGCTGCAGTGGCTGCGGTTTGCTGCTTTCCGGGTTATTCAGGTCTCTGGTGAACCGATAACCCGAAATAGGATGGTGATCGGTGGTGTGATAATACACCACCAATCACCATCCTTAGATCCTGAGAGGTGATGGTAACATCACCTCTCAGGATCGCTTACGATTGGCTGGAGGGGCGGTTGACTTCCCCCAGCTCTGCCTCCTCCTCCACACTGCGTCCTGGAGCGTGGAGAGAGGAGCCTCATGGAGCCCAGCACCCCTCATCAGAGGCGGTTCTAGACTTTGTGAGGCCTTAGGCGAAACTCGAACATGAGGCCCCCACGAAGATCGTTGGGATGCTTGTGATCTCCCGTATGGCGCCCCGGCTCAGTCCTCAAGAAATAAGCTGTGTCAACCACCGCACGGAGCGGTGGTGTGGTCAACACTCCCCCTCCATGTATCTCTATGGAAGACTCGGAGATACACAAGTGCTGTATCTGCGGCTCTCTCATAGATACATGGAGGGGGAGTGTTGACCACCGCTCCGGGCACAAGGAGATCCGGAGTACCATACAGGAGATCGTGGGGGATCCCAACGGCCAGACCCCCCCGATCAGACACTCATCTCCTATCCTTTGGATAGGGGATTTATTTTCCTATCCCGGAGTACCCCTTTAATATGCAGTGACATCACAGTAAAGGGTTAATATGCACAGTGACAACACAGTACAGGGCTTATATTCACAGTGCATATTAACACTTTGTATTAACCCTGGCCCAGTTCTCTAAATCAACCCTCCCCCCGCACACACTGCATTTTGCTGTATTTGCCATACAGCAGCACATACCTGTCACATCCAGGGCCTCCAGGTGACGTCTCCTCTGATGTAGATCCTCATCTTCTCCATTCGGTCCGGACTACTTCTCTAAGCCGCCTCGTCTCTGCAGAGTGTGACACACAGACATCTTAGTGTCCTCACTTTTCTATCATCATCCCCCAACCTGGAGTCCCCACAGTGTTATCCTGCTGCTCGCTGTGCCCCCCAATACCCCCAAATACTATCCAGAAGAAATAATAGTGCCCCCATAGTAATAGTGCTCCTCATAGTCCCACCAATAGTAATTCCCTTCTAGAATTCTCTAATTAGTAATACTGCCCCCACACTGCCCCATTATGTAATTTGCTCTCCACACTGCCCCCATTAAGTAATTTTCCCCCACACTCCCCCACATTATGTAATTTGCCCCCACACTGTCCCACATTATGTAATTTGCCCCCACACTGCCTCAAATTATGTAATTTGCCCCCACACTGCCCCACATTATGTAATTAGCTACAGCAACCAGAGTCCTGGGGAGGAGAGGCAACCAGCCTCACCTTCCAACAGCAGCCGGAGATACCGGGAAAAGAGGAACACAAGCCCCTCTGCACGGGCGCAGATGAGACCGCGGGCTCTGTGCCAGTCCTACAGGGATGCTGGACGGTCGGTCCAGATCCCCAGCCATCTCCGCAGGGATACCAGGAGGAGGAGGTAAGCGAGCCCTCCCCTCCCCAGCTACTTTCCAACCGAGTTCTGGGGGCAGGGGATGAGCCTGCGATACCCACTGATCCCTTCCCAGCGGAAGAGCTGGCATCCGGGCAGAGCGCCGCTAGCCTCTGCTCCACCGACCCCCTTGTTACAGGACTGGCTTGCACCCCCCTCGCCCCAGCAGAAGTGCTGGCATCAGTGCAGAACGCCGCTGGCCGCTGTTTCCCAAGTAGCCTCAGCGGTTTGCCTAGCTGCACCAGGGAGACTGAGGATGCAGAACTGTTTCACCACAACCTGGGACCTACAGACCAGTACAGTCCCTGGTGGGTGAGCTACCCTGTTAACTATTTACCGTGGGTGGGCAACTCTGCTAATGTTTCTTTGTGGGTGGGCTTCCCGACTAATCTAGGTACTGACCGACAGGAGGTCAGATACCGGTTTAGTCTTAACCCCAAAGGGAAGATATGTGACAAACTCCCCTCTTTTGAGGTGGCCACGAGTGCTTGGAGAGGACTACTTGCCAGCCTCTTACCATGTGATTATGGTCCCATGTGGAATTCACTGGTTTTGTGCAGAAAAGCCATGAGTACAGCCAGGCCAAAGAGACTTGTACTAACTTTTGAATTCCTGGTCTAATTCGTGCCATTTTGGGATGTGTTAAATGTCTATGTGTATTGTAAAGGGTGGGACATTGTATGTTTGAGTAAGTGCTGTGTGTTCCATTGTCTCTGTGTGTATTGGCGATTGTCCTCTGTCCTGGAGACAACCGAGTTGTAATTCGATTGTCTCTCAGGACAGAGGGCAATGTGTATTCTCCTGCCTGTGTTAATTATGTTAACCATGGTTTACCATGATTATATCACAAGCAGAGGGGAGGAGTCTATGTGGGTTGTAACCTTTGTGTTATGGGTTAATGTATGGTTGTTGTGGGTGTCTCCCTTGCATGGGAGCAGGGGATAAAAGCAATTGTATTTTTTCAATGTGAAGCCTTCCAGTAAAGTATTTCTAGCATTCAGCTTGGGCTAATGTATAGACTTATTTGGCAATACCAGCGATACCAGCGATACTAGCGATAATAGCGATTTATTGCTCTGTGGATTATTTGGCTGTGCTATTTCAAGGGGAGAAGGGAATACTAGACGGTGACACGGATGATACCGTCACAGCCCCCACACTGCCCCATTAAGTAATTTTCCCCCCACACTGCCCCCATTAAGTAATTTGTCCGCCACACTGCCCCCCTTAAGTAATTTGCCCCCCACACTGTCCCCCTTAAGTAATTTGCCCCCCACACTGTCCCCCATTAAGTAATTTGTCCGCCACACTGCCCTCCATTAAGTAATTTGTCCGCCACACTGCCCTCCATTAAGTAATTTGTCCGCCACACTGCTCCCATTAAGTAATTTTCCCGCCACACTGCCACCATTAAGTAATTTGCCCCCCACACTGCCCCGATTAAGTAATTTGTCCGCCACACTGCTCTCATTAAGTAATTTGTCCGCCACACTGTCCCCCATTAAGTAATTTGCCCTCCACACTGCCCCCATTAAGTAATTTGTTCGCCACACTGCCCCCATTAAGTAATTTGCCCCTCACACTGCCTCACAATTTTGCCCACACACTGCTTCATATTATAAAATTTTCCCCCCACCTTGTACGTGTCCGCTGATCTGCTAGGCTGCTGCGTGGGCATGAGTTCAGTCACTTGAGAGCGCAACCCCATCCTGCAGCGCGAGGCCTTAGGCGGCGGCCTAAGTGGCCTAATGGAAGAGCCGGCTCTTCCCCTCATCTGTGCCCAGCACCCCCCACAGGTACTTAGGGACAGCTTAGATTAGGCAGGGAGATTAGGGAGAGTTCAGCTGTGTGACCCTAGACCCCCCCCCCCAGTGGTGCTGCAGCTCCCCCCCCCACACAAACACACATATTTTGGGACGCAAGCACTTTTCTTTTTGTGTGCGTGCGCTGACTGTGGCCGGCACTCTTAGCGTCCAGCCAATGTTAGCGCATCGCCCACCCCACCGCTGATCAGCGAGTTTGAATCTTTTTCTTTTTTTTCACATTTTTATGATCTTTTTATTTTTATTTTTTTTCTGTTAGGTTTAGGGTAAGTACGCGAACACCCGTGCCCCCACACACTAAATAAAGTTTTACACACACGCATACACACACGCACACACACACTCCCCTACGGCCCGCCAGACGTTCTCGGCTGAGGAGGCATGCGCCTTGCTTGCCTCCGACTCCGAGAGCCCCAGTGAGGACGAGGATGACCCCACTTTTATCTTGTCATCCGCGTCCTCATCATCTAGTGATGATAATGAGCCCCCAAGGCGGAGACGCCACCAGGCGGAGCAAGGGGACCCCCATGCCAGGGACCCTGTGGCCCACACTAGTACGAGCAGCTCTGGGGCTCGTACTAGTTTTCCGGCCCACCAGATAAGTCCACCTGAGCCCCCTACCGGTGAACTTGCATGGTGTACCCCAGAGGATTTTGAGCCCGTGATTCCTGATTTTGTTGGCCAATCAGGAATCCAGATTCACTGAATATGACTATGTTAGTTTTTTTTTTCAGTGACCACTTTGTGAATCTGATGGTGGAGCAAACGAACTTGTTCGCCCAACAGTTCATTGCTCAACACCCGGGCTCCTTTTTCGCTAGGGCCGTTGGCTGGACTCCGGTCAGTGCAGCCGAGATGAGAACGTTTTGGGGCCTCGTGCTGCACATAGGCCTAGTAAAAAAAAAAACAGTGTCAGGCTGTACTGGAGTGGGGACGTCCTCTACCAGACCCCACTCTACTGTATGGCCATGACACGTTCCCGTTTTGAGGCCATCTGGAAATGCCTGCATTATGCAGATAATGCAGCATGTCACCCCCCTCCCCCTCCCCCCCGAGGTGATCCTGCCTATGACCGCCTGTACAAAATCAGGCCGGTCATCGATCACTTCGGGGCCAAATTTTTGGAGGCCTATGTACCTGGAAGGGAGGTCGATGTTGATGAGTCTCTCATTGCTTTCAAGGGGAGACTCATTTTCCGCCAGTATGTTCCCTCTAAGTGGGCGAGGTATGGCGTGAAGCTGTACAAACTTTGTGAGAGTACCTCAGGGTACACTTACAACTTTCGTGTGTACGAGCGGCGAGATTCCCGTATTGAACCCCCAGAATGTCCCCCCACTCTGGGTGTTAGCGGGAAACTTGTGTGGGACCTTATGCACCCACTGCTAGATAAGGGTTACCACCTGTACGTGGATAACTTTTATACTAGTATCCCCTTGTTCCAGTCCCTCGCCGCCAGATCCACGTCCACTTGTGGGACCGTGCAGAAAAATCAACGCGACCTCCCTACCCACCCCCTCCAGGTACCCTCCAGGTACCCATCCCAGGGGTGAGACCCGTGCCCTTACCAGTGGAAACCAGTTACAGATATAAGGACAAGAGGGATGTCCTTGTACTGTCCACAATTCACGATAACGGCATAACCCCTGTCCCTGCGGCAACGTTGATCTCTCTGATAAAGTCCTCAAGCCATATAACGTCATGCGCAAAACCCGGCCATGGTACAAAAAAGTTGCGGTCTACTTGGTACAGGTTGCCTTGTACAACTTTTTTGTGCTGTCCCGGAACGTTGGCAACACAGGGAAATTCCTCCAGTTCTATGAGGCAGTTCTCAAGGACCTGATCTTTTCTGACCGGGAAAGAGCAGGCCGGAGTACCTCGGGAACTGGAGGCGCCCGGATCGTCCCCGGCCAACACTTTCCAGGTGAGGTCCCCCATACTGGAAAGAAGGGACGGTCCCAAAAAAAGTGCAGAGTGTGTCACAGGAGGGGGATATGGAAGGACACCACCACTCAGTGTGACACGTGCCCCGTTCATCTGGGCCTCTGCATTGACGGTTGCTTCAGGGAGTACCACACTTCCATGGAGTACTAAATTTATAATCCCCTTACCCAATTTTAATTCCATTTAGCCACTGACAATCGCCCAGAAAAACAAACAAAAAAAAACTATGGCTCTCATGACCTAATCCCTCAGATGAACACAGTCAAAAAAATAAAATTAAAACGGTGTAAAAAATGGCTTTTTTTACACCGTTTTTATTTTATTTTTTTGACTGGGGGGTTAGGTCATGAGAGCCATAGTTTTTTTTTGTTTGTTTTTCTGGGCGATTGTCAGTGGCTAAATGGAATTAAAATTGGGTAAGTGGAATATATTTTTAAACAAAAAAAACTATTTAGTATCTCCATAGTCTGAGAGTCCATTTTTTTTTTTTTTTAGCCGATTGTCTTACGTAGGGGCTCATTTTTTGCGGGATGAGAGGATGGTTTTATTGGCACTATTTTGGGGTGCATGTCACTTTTTGATCGCTTGCTATTACACTTTTTGTGATGTAAGGTGACAAAAAAATTGCTTTTTTTTGTCACCTCACATCACAAAAAGTGTAATAGCAAGCAATCAAAAAGTCATATGCACCCAAAATAGTGCCAATAAAACCATCCTCTCATCCCGTAAAAAATGAGCCCCTACTTAAGAATATAGGCTAAAAACTATAAAAAACTGACTCTCAGACTATGGAGATACTAAAATGATTTATTTATTTTTAAAAAAAAAGGATATTATAGTGTAAAACCTAAATAAATTTGAAAAAAGGAGACATATTAGGTATTGCCGCATCCGGACAAATCTGCAAAATAACACATGACCTATCCCCTCAAATGAACACAGTAAAAAAAAAAAAAAAAATTGTGCCAAAACAGCTATTTTTTGCAAAATTTTCAATTTTAATCAATTTTTTCCGTTAACAAAGCAAGGGTTAACAGTCAAACAAAACTCTATATTTATTGCCCTGATTCTGTAGTTTTCAGAAACACCCCATATGTGGTCGTAAAATGCTGTACGGGCACACGGCAGGGCACAGAAGGAAGGACCGCCATATGGTTTTTGGAACGCAGATTTTGCTGGACTGTTTTTTTTGACACCATATCCCATTTGAATCCCCCCTGATGCACCCCTAGAGTAGAAACTCCATAAAAGTGACCCCATCTAAGAAACTACACCCCTCAAGGTATTTAAAACTGATTTTACAAACTTTTTTAACCCTTTAGGTGTTCCACAAGAGTTATTGGCAAATAGAGATGAAATTTCAGAATTTAAATTTTTGTAACCTTGCCTCACAAAAATGTAATATAGAGCAACCAAAAATCATATGTACCCTAAAAATAGTCCCAACTAAACTGCCACCTTATTCCGTAGTTTCCAAAATGGGGTCACTTTTGTGGAGTTTCTACTCTAGGGGTGCATCAGGGGGGCTTCAAATGGGACATGGTGTAAATAAACCAGTCTAGCAAAATCTGCCTTCCAGAAACCATATGGTGTTCCTTTCCTTATGTGCCCTGCCGTGTGCCCGTACAGTAGTTTACGACCACATATGGGGTGTTTCTATAAACTACAGAATCAGGGCAATAAATATTGAGTTTTGTTTGGCTGTTAACCCTTGCTTTGTTACTGGAAAAAATGGATTAAAATGGAAAATTTGCCCAAAAATAGAAATTCTGAAATTTCATCTCCATTTGCCAATAACTCTTGTGGAACATCTAAAGGGTTAACAAAGTTTGTAAAATCAGTTTTGAATACCTTGAGGGGTGTAGTTTCCAATATGGGGTCCTTTATGGGTGGTTTCTATTATGTAAGCCTCACAAAGTGACTTCAGACCTGAACTGGTCCTTCAAGATCTGCTTCTAAACTTCTAAGCCTTGTAACGTCCCCAAAAAATAAAATGGCATTCCCAAAATGATCCAAACATGAAGTAGACATATGGGGAATGTAAATTAATAACTATTTTTGGAAGTATTACTATGTATTATAGAAGTAGAGAAATTGAAGCTTGGAAATTTGCAAATATTTCAAAATTTTTGGTAAGTTTGGTATTTTTTTTATAAATAAAAATGATTTTTTTTTTTACTCCTTTTTGCCAGTGTCATAAAGTACAACATGTGATGAAAAAAATCTCAGAATGGCCTGAATAAGTAAAAGCGTTTTAAAGTTATTCACACATAAAGTGACACTGGTCAGATTTGCAAAAAATGGCCTGGTCCTTAAGGTGAAAATGAGCCCGGTCCTTAAGGGGTTAATGGACGTGATGGATCTGTGAACACGGACAAAATATGGCATGCATCTGTGCTAAAAACTCTGACCCACGGACCGTGCTAAAACACTGATGTCTGAATACACACATTAAAATGAATGGGGACGTGTGCTGTCCATGGAGAACATGTACAGCACACGTCCGTGAAACACTGACGTGTGAATGAGGCTTTATTCTTCACCTGTCTCAGATCCAGCACTGTGTGCTGTCCTGCTCCACTCTTCGCTCCGGATTATCTGCTTCCTCTGGACATCAGGTTTCCATGGCAACCTGGCGCAGAGCAGTGATGTCACTCTGCTGGGTTATTTGAACCTGGCTCTGGCAGAGGGACGCTGCCTAATTATTCAGATTCTTCAGCATCCCTGCCTCCTGTCAGTTTGTTAGTTATGACACTACCTCTGCTTCACTATATATGTTTTGCTTTATTGGTCCTGTTACCACAGCTCAGCAATGTTCAGCATTGATACAGCTACATCTAATGGCACTCTGCTTTATGGCTGCTCGTCCACAGCTTACCAATGTCCAGCACTACTACAGCTCTGCTACCTGTAGGAACACTCTACTCTGCTTTATGGCTGCTCATCCACAGCTCAGCAGTGTGCATCACTACTACAGCTCTGCTACCTGTAGCAACACTCTACCATGCTTTATGGCTGCTCGTCCACAGCCCAGCAGTGTGCAGCACTACTACAGCTCTGCTACCTGTAGCAACACTCTACTATGCTTTATGGCTGCTCGTCCACAGCCCAGCAGTGTGCAGCACTACTACAGCTCTGCTACCTGTAGCAACACTCTACCATGCTTTATGGCTGCTCAGCCACAGCTCAGCAGTGTGCAGCACTACTACAGCTCTGCTACCTGTAGGAACACTCTACTCTGCTTTTTGGCTGCTCATCCACAGCTCAGCAGTGTGCAGCACTACTACAGCTCTATAGCAGATGTGATTTTTGGAGGCATGTCCTGTTTATTGTAGGAGTGTGATAGAGTGAGGCTAACAAGTGTGAAGTTAGTTTTGGAGTTTGGAGCACTCTTGTAGTGACTTATCTCCCCGAGAAGAAAAGTATGGGCATGGTGGAATCCAAAATGCCCGACCCTTCTCTCTCCCGACATCAAAAAAAAAGTCCGGAGGTGCCCATACACATTAGATGGCTAGGCGATCCCACCAGAATGGGGATGTGCACACACGCCCTATTCTGGTCCGCGTTGTGAGAATAGACCTCTCTATTGATGGGTGTGACTAAAATATGGAATGCATGTGGACCTGCCCATGTGTATGAGGTCTAACAGAAAAGTAGCATCTGTAACCGATAACTGTATTCTGATGACAGGGATGCAAGGAGGCGGAGTGGATTGTGAAGTTTCCTGGACCTTTGTGCCAAATTTGCATGCATGGGGCAATTTTGAAAATTTTAAGAATTGTTTGATTAAAACAAATATTATACACTCTAGTTTTTAGCTGTACAGCCGGAACAAGAATGAAACCTCATATTAAATCTAAATTACTCTTCCTGTAAAACCCACTTGATTACTAATAGCTGTCACCCTTAAAGTGTCTTACATAGCCTTCAGCAGAAGGTTGTTTTCCATTATCATATGCACTTTTATGGGTCACCCCGTAATTAATGGCTCTCCTCCTTCTTTCTTTCCAGTTTCTAGGGCAACTCAAAATTTTGCAGTCTTTTTCTTAATACCTTGTGTTAAAGCAGGTTTTTTGCCACTCTCTCTACATAAAGGGCATTGTCTCCTCCTTCTTTTCCAAGTAAAGTATATGAATCCAATGCATCACCAGACAATAATTACACCGTGACTCAGTAGGAAGCAGAGTCTTTAAATTATCTTTTATTCACATGAGATCTATTTCGGGGTGGTCCGTTCTTTGAAGGAAGAACATAAAATAGTCAACTTAAAGTTACTTTTCAGCTTCAATTTCTTAGTGATCGGCTTGACATATATCCCAGAAACATATTCTGTACCATATCTATGCAATGCCATATAATCTTAGCCCCTGGTATAGAACACTATAAGTCCCTTTGGTACAATCAGTCAGGACTTGACATTTCCCCAATATCCAAAAGACGGCAGTTTCCAGCTTTCAGTTTGTTGGACAAACATCACAGGGATGTCGAGATTAATAATGACAGAAAGCTTTAGCCCTAGCAGACTGTTCTTCACTTCTCTTCCAAGACCTAATTTACCAATAAGCTCTGTATATGTCTGAAGCCATGTAAGCAGGCTTGCAAATGGCTCCCTATTGAGTGGTCGTCTTCTGTCCAACTGTTTAAAGACTATGGACACATTATATTTTTTTAAAATTTTTCACTTGCTTCCAAACTAACTTTCTAAATAGTATTTATTAAAAATTTCCTAATAATTTGCTTCTGCCGACTATGTGTAAGTCCTTCATCTAGTTGGTGGTGGTGCTGAATTTGGACATAAATCTATCAGAGCTCCCATTTCTGATGGCTCTCTGCTCTCCCCTTCCCTCAGTGTTAAAGATAGCAGCAGGGAGGGGGAGGATGTACACAGCAGATCAGTGTGTGCAGAAGGGGGAAAGTACACAGCTCACAAAGGCTGTAGATACAGAGGAAAGTACACACAAGGACGTCTGCAGACAGTCATTCAAACTGTGTACAAGTGAAGAGAGAAAGCAGAGCACCCAGGGCAATCTCTGCAGAGGGAGGAGGAATTACACACTTCTCAGTCTCAGTGACTGTCAATATAAGTGAGAGGAGATCAGTCATTGTCTGGGGTGGACAGGGAAATTAAAGTGGCCCTGGAATAAAATCCTAAAAGTGTCCCCATGTTGTAGGGTTGACCAAATTGACAGAAGGCAGGGCAACACAAATTGGAGGGGTCAGCAATACCATCACAACTGTATACCACAGAGCAACACAATATATTGCCCAAAAAGCTGTCCCTCTGTGGTGGCCATCAATAGATGCCATTTTCTATCCTCCTCCTCCAGTTGTTTCTTCTCAATATGAAGCAGTTGAATTCAGGAGGGCATGTGAAGTCATTGGCCGGGTACATGAGTACCCGATTCTCATATTGTTAATTACCCCTGAGAGCTCATTATGTACCCTGCTAGCGGCAAAAAGAAGGGCTTGGACGGCCCCTTCGGCATCGACCCATCAGGAAATTTCCCTGTAAGGTCTAAGGCCAATCCGCCCCTGGTCATTGTACATAAAGAGAGAAATCAGTCTAGGAATGAAGCTTTGCTGATACATGAGAGCTAGTGAAGGCAGCAGTATCCTGGACACACAGTTCCCACATCTAACATGTATTGCTTAGAGGAACATGTCAAAGTGAGAAATTCTGAAACAAGGAAAAAGTTGTAAACTGAGTATCAGGGGTCTGGAAATGATTAAAGGAATACAGATTGTAGCCTGAAACATAGTGGTAACCACTATATGTGAAAATCATTTTGTGTCCATAGGCTTAAAAATTATATTCAACCAGTCTTAGTAGTAGTTTTTTCTGGATAAATTTGGTTAAAAACGAATATGGCATTGTAATTCTGACAGGTATTTAAAGGGTGGCATATTTTCCTAATAATGTAGGTTTACATGCCCAGCAACCATATTGTTGCCTATCTAAGCAGATTTGGCTTTCAGGACACCATATGCAAGGTCTTAAAGGTAATTGTAAGGGACCTGCTCTGGCAAAAAATAAATCAAATCCTTCCAGAATTATTACCTGTCAATGCAGAGAGCCGTAATAATGCCCACACCGGTGATTTGGTTGTTCAGGTCCAAGGCCGTTACAGCACGACACAGAATATCTCCAAAGACCCAGCCTCTATCATGGAGCAGCTGATGGATAAGTAGAGGCATCCCAAGTAAAGAGAGGAGGTCCGCCAAGGCCAGGTTCACCACATACAGGTCAGACACCAAGGTGTGCCTGCAGCTGAGAAGTACGGCTAGTACCAGTCCATTGCACAAGACTCCACAACCACAGATCATTCCATATACTATTCCCCACCCAGGACCACGGAGGGACACCACTCCTGTGGCGGGGGGCAGAGTTGTTGGCATCCAAGGAAGGGATGGTGTCATACTGTTACAGGGGTGTAACAAACGTGCAGAGAGATCCCCTCATTCTTACACACACACCCCCCGTCTAATCTTCACTCTCTCATCTTCTAGGTGTGATGGGATTCATCTTCCTCCTTTTCACCGTTTCTTACTTTCCTTCCTGTATACCAGACCTAGAGCTGAAATATAAAGGACAGAAAGGTAGTTAATCACCTCCCGCACCTGTATAAGTCTGCAGTGGCTACACATATTCCAGCAGCCTAACATATACATATATACATCCTATATAATTATATATATATATATATATATATATATATATATATATATATATACCCAGCTCTATAGCACTGCGTACATTGTACAACTCCCGGCACTGCATCTGCAATGCATTAACAAATGCCACTCATTTACTGCAGCTTAGAAAACCTGCTGAGATATATAATATGCCTCTCACAGCCCCTCTATACGTCGCTCGCTGGGAACACAAGGCACAAGATAGATTCCTCTATAGATCTGCATCCTGTTCTGGCTAAAACCCAGCACTTGCCATATCCACGCCATACACAATATTTATCCACAGACATTTCTATGCCACTGGCTTACCTCCCACAGCTGTGAGCTTGTGTGTGTCTGCGCCTGCATGTGAGTATGTGACACCCAGACTAGATCCCTGCTCCGATTGCCTGCGACTTGTTGATCGGAAGTGCATTGAAAATGGCAAGGCTACTAGGTAAGGGACATCCACTTAATCTACTGAAATCTAGCCTTGACAGTCTGCTTCCCTCCCTCCTCTAATAAACCCATCTTTCCTTCTTTCTGTTCCTGATCTCTGTGTTATGTCTCTCCTGCCCTGGCTGTCTAGTTGTACTTGTCCATTCTCTCCTTCCGATCACTTCTGCTGTCCCCCTCTGTATGCTCCCCCTCCTATTCTATACCACCGTCTTTCTTTGTATTCATCCTCTCTTCCCCTATTCATTCCCTTCCAGCAGTGTCATTCTCATATTCTGTCCTCCCTCCATTCTGTCCATCAGCGTCTATGTCTCATTATTGCACCCGAATGTACACTCTTTCCCAGCGCTCTCTTTGTTGAAGCACTCTCTTCAATTCTATGCTTCTATTTCCTGTATTCTGTCCTCACTTTTCTATTATTCCTCTTTCTCAGTTCTTATGCGTTCACCCTCTCTTATTCTCTTATCTCTTCCAGTCTCTCCCACTTAAAACATATTTTCCCAGTCTGTCTATTCCTTCCTATCCACTGCTGTCTTTCCATGTCCTCTTTCTTTTCTATCCTATCCATGACATATCATATTCTCCCTTGTATTGCTGTCTTGTGCTTTCCATCCTGTCTATCTCACTGTTATTTCTCACATACTTGAACTCTAATCAATATATTCCAATTATACCTCCTCTAGATTACTATTTTTTACTTATTTGCGCTAATATTCCTTGTTTATCCCGTTTTCTTCTTCTGGACATTCACCTAAAAATCGTCTCTATGGATATTTCTCCATATTCTTTTCCTACCTTCTTCTTTCTCTTTTTTTCCCCTCTTCATCTTTCTCAACGGTTCCTCTGTCCATCTGTCTACATTTCTTCTTTCACCTAATATTTGCCTATTTTGCATTTTCGAACATTCTACCAATTACTTCCTTATAAATGGGGTTTTCCGGTAATAATTACATTTTATCTAATACCCACAGCTTGCCTCCTGAAACAGAAGCGTAATACTTACCTGCTCCCAACCACTCTGATTCTCTGCACTGCCTTCGTTGTCTCCATCTTCTGGTCCCCGCACTCTTTATATGTGGCTGTCCATGGTCATGGTCCCATGCTCCGCTACAGCCAATGGCTGGCTTCAGAGATGATGTGCTGCTTTCTTTCTTTCATTTCTTCCCTCCCTTCTTCCTTCCTGCCTTCCTACCTATCTCCCTTTTGGTCCTTCCTTCCTACCTTCTTTCTTTTGTTCCTTCTTTTTTCCCTCCTTCCTACCTTCCCTTTTTTCTTACCTCATCCCTCCCTTTCTCCTTTCTTCCAAATGCTCTGCTGACGCCAGTGACTGGCTTCAGAGATGATGTGCTGCTTTCCTTCCTTCTGTCACGGTGCAGTTCACTGTGATAGTTTTGGTCCTGTAGGCTGGCTGCAGGCCGAAACCTGTGTATACTGGTTGCTTGGGACTGCGTGCTGGCTGCGGTGTCTTGTGTGAACTATGCCCGTGTTTGTGTGTACTCCCCGTGTCTGCTTCTCTGTGCAGTTCCTGTCTCTCGTGCCGTCTAGGCTGGCTGCAGCCTCCCTCGCGTACTGGTTGCAGGCTGACACCTGTGTATGCTGGTTGCTTGGGACAGCGTGCTGGCTGCGGTGGTGTGTGGGAACTGTGGCCTGTATTTGTGGCTTCCGTGTCTGCATCTCTGTGATTCCTGTCACTGGTGCCAGGTAGGCTGGCTGCATACGCTTTGTGTTATGGCTGTGGGTTTTCCCATGTATGCTGGTTTTGCGATGAGTGCTGGCTGCGGCCTTGTGTGTGAATTGTGGCCTGTATCGTTTGTTCTATGGTTCTGGTACTCCTGGTTCTGATCGGGTTAACTTCCCCTGATCTGTTCCTGGGTGTGGCTTATCAGGTGCCCTCCTTATCCAGCTATATCTTTCTGTGAGCTGTGGGGCTTTGGGTCAGTCTGTCCTGTGTCTTACCCAGGGGCGTAGCTATAGG
Source organism: Bufo bufo (assembly GCF_905171765.1). Taxonomy (NCBI): domain Eukaryota; kingdom Metazoa; phylum Chordata; class Amphibia; order Anura; family Bufonidae; genus Bufo; species Bufo bufo. Next base: position 759,196,991 of record NC_053389.1, on the reverse strand, counting down.
GGGTGCAGAGGTAGCAGTCGCTACCGGGCCCAGGAGCCTGAGGGGGCCCAAAGACCCTTGTGCCTCATAAGACACTGGCATTATAGAAAGTGCATACTGGTCAATTTACACCTCTGGCTGGAGGGAAGGGGTTCGGTTAAGAATTTGGCATGAGGGGGTGCCCTTTCAATGTTTGCCTCAGGCAGCAGGAAGGATATGTGCTCCCCTGTCCCTTGCAAACAAGCACTGAGGGACGGGGGCCCAAGCTGAACTCTTGCACCAGGGCCCATGAGCTTTTAGCTATGCCCCTGGCCTTACCGGGTGTAGCACCTTGCTGCTGACCCAGGGGGTTTTGCCATCTGCCTTGTTTGTGGTGTCGCCTGGTAATGTGTTGATGTTGATGCTTTGTCTGTTCTCTGTACCTGTCCTGTGATGTTGATGTTGTTATCCTTGTCCATGCCTTGCCTGTTCCTTTGTACCTGTTCTGTCTGGATCCACTCTGTTCCATGTGTAGCCTAGCAGTGCTCTAACTGCATCTGATAGCCTGGCAGTGCTAAACTGCTTCTGATCTAGTCTGTTGCTTGGATTAGTAGAACTACAGGTAACAGCACTCTGCTAGTCAATTGCACAAAGATATAAGCAAACACTGAAAGAATAAATGCTTGGGGCCATACTTACTGCAAATGCAGCTAGAAGCTATTTGCGAATATAATTGATCATGAATGGGTTATTGTGCATTCCCCCGGGGCCTACTTACTCCTCATGAAAACTCCCCCCTTTCCTACCCCCCAACCTCTCACACCCCTTAAATGAATACACACAGTCCGAGTTGGATTAAATCGGCCACAGCAGCCGTTTATTAATAAATAAATACATAACATATACAAATATATATATAAATATATAACCATAACTTTTCCATACCCCCTGACGAGGGAGGTCATAGAAGCCCCAAATTTCTCACATATATGTATAAACACGCCAACCCGGCACTTCCATCTTGCCTCCAGCCGCAAAACTCCAGCTCGGAGACATCAACTGATGGACGCCTCTCTGAACGAACCAAAAATGCCCCAACTATGAGAGTCCAGCCCCCCCTCCTGGGGGCCCTCCCATTTTTCACACCATTCAAGACCACCAGCTTCTATGACCTTCCCCCGCCACGACTGCCGCGACATCACTCACCACCATCCTCCCCCCCCCCACAGAACACCCACAACAGGGCGGGTGGGAGGGAGATGTCCACTCTCCTGCTCCTCTTCTCCCGAAATGGCGCCGGTCCGTTGGATCCGCCCCTTTTGAAGCTCCGCCCCCACACCGCGCAACTCCGCCCCCTCACTATCCTAACCCTTTCCAGCCCTCCTCGGCCCCGGAGCCCAAAACCCCTCAAGCAGGCCTACCTCCAGCGTCCGGCCTTTCTTGAATGGGTTATTGTGCATTCCCCCGGGGCCTACTTACTCCACATAAAGCTCCACCCTTTTTACCCCCAACCTCTCACACCCCTTAAATGAATACACACAGTCCGAGTTGGATTAAATCGCCAACAGCAGCCGTTTATTAATAAATAAATACATAACATATACAAATATATATATAAATATATAACCATAACTTTTCCATACCCCCTGACGAGGGAGGTCATAGAAGCCCCAAATTTCTCACATATATGTATAAACACGCCAACCCGGCACTTCCATCTTGCCTCCAGCCGCAAAACTCCAGCTCGGAGACACCAACTGATGGACGCGTCTCTGAATGAACCAAAAATGCCCCAACTATGAGAGTCCAGCCCCCCCTCCTGGGGGCCCTCCCATTTTTCACACCATTCAAGACCACCAGCTTCTATGACCTTCCCCCGCCAACAACGCGCAGCTTGACTCCTCCCTCAAGCCCGCGCGTTCCTCCACATGCAAAGCGCCCTCTCGATGCCTCCCTGCAGGCCCAAAGACCACAAGTCAATCCCCACCGCGTTCAAATGAACACCATCAGCCCTCCAAAATCCTCCTGTACCCGCCTCCAACTCCACATGCCGAACCACCACCGCCCCATTCCTGGCCGCAAACTTACCCACCGCCCTGTTCACCTTCACCTTCTTGAATACCGCCACAAACTGGAACCTTGACAAAAAAGAACCATCCTGATGCCTCAACAACGGACCCCCCCCCTCCCTATATACCCTCAAACAATTCACTGGACAAACCAAGCACCCCGCCACTGCATACAGACACACGTTCCGACCCCTTCCTTCCCTGTCCGTCTTAGATACCCTAATCCGTACAACCACCCTATCCTCGAACAAATCCACATCGTCACTCGCCAAACCGCCCCCACACACCGTACTCCTACTCACCAGCTCCCCCAGCCGGAAAGCCCAGAAAAAAGCCAACGCGAATGCAAGCCTAAATAACCGGACCTCACTCTCTGAGCTACAAACCGACTCTACACAAACCCCCACTCTCAACAGCCTCCGACCATCCACCACCCGGCCCCCACCACGAAAACCCTTCAGTACCTGCTTAACCAAAAATGATTTGGTAACATCCGGAAGGCCCCTCAACCTAAAACCAAAAACTAAACCCGCAAAACACCGGTTAACCCTCGCCACTGACCAACCCTCCTCCACCATATGTCCCAAAAACAACACCAATGGGATCTCCCCCCCATCAACACCAACCCCCATACTCAAACACCACTGCTCCCAAGAACGCCACGCCTTACCATAGTCAGACCAAGTACCTTCACTCAAAGACCTCCTAAACAAATCCGCTATAGTACCTCCAATAGGTCCCAGAGCCATGCCGGGCACTCCAACCCCTCCTCCTCCGCCTCTGGAGCCAGCTGACGAAAACGCTCCCACTGCAAACGAGAAAGAGAGTCAGCCACCCCGTTATGAACCCCCGGCACATGCACCGCCACAACCCATGTGTGCAGCGGCAAACACATCAGCACCAAGTGCTTCAATAACCTAACTACAGGAGGCGAAGATGCAGTCAGGCTATTAACGGCCTGCACAACACCCAAGTTATCGCAATGCCACCTCACTTTCTTATCCTTAAACTTGCCCCCCCACAGCACCACCGCCAGCACTATCGGGAACAATTCAAGCAACGCCACGTTCCTAACCCAACCTCTCTCAAGCCAACTCACCGGCCATTCACCCGCACACCACTGTCCTTCACAATACACCCCAAAACCCACCCCCCCAGCAGCATCTGAAAACAAGTAAAAACTTTCCACCACCTCCCCCATAACCAACGTCCTGCCATTAAATTGTCCCAAAAAACCGTCCCAAACCTCCAAGTCCCTCCTCAATTCCTTCCCCAGCCGAATAAAATGGTGACCCGACACCACACCTGCCGTCGCCGCCGCCAACTCCTACAAAATATTCAGCCCATCGGAATAATCCTACAAGCGAAATTCAACTTCCCTAATAAGGATTGTAACTCCCTCAAACGAATCATCGGCCCCATCCTCGCCGACCGCACCGCAGACCGCACATCAATCAATTTGTCCTCAGGTAACCTGCATTCCATCCGAACCGTATCCAGCACTATACCGAAAAAACATAACTCTGTAGTGGGGCCAACCGTCTTCTCAGCCGACAACGGCACCCCAAACTCTCTAAACACCGACTGCAACGAGGCCAACAGCAACCCACACACCCCGGAACCAGCCGGCCCCAAACAAAGGAAGTCATCCAAATAATGAATGAGCGACTGACACCCCGCCACCTCCTTCACCACCCATTCTAAGAAGGAGCTAAACTTCTCAAACTAAGCGCAAGAGATCGAACACCCCATCGGCAAACACCCCCCCAAAAAAAACATCCCAACAAGCGCAAACTATCCGGATGAACCGGTAACAAACGAAACGCAGCCTCAATGTCCGCCTTTGCTAACATCGCACCCGGCCCCAACTTCCTAACCCAACTAACCGCCGTATCAAAAGGTGTAAACAACCGAACACAATTCCGGATCGATCCCATCATTCACCGATGACCCCTTTGGGAAAGACAAATGGTGAATCAGCCGGAAAGCATTCGGCTCCTTCTTTGGAACCACCCCCAACGGCGAAACCACCAAGTTCCCCAAAGGTAACTCCACAAACGGCCCGTACATTCTCCCTAAACTCACCTCCTTAGCTAGCTTCTGAGACACCACTTCCGGGTGCATCAAAGCCGACCTCAAATTCTTACATCTCCCACCCCCAAGATCCCCATGACCAGACGGAATCACAAACCCCTCCTCAAATCCCCTCCGCAACAGCTCCGCCCCCACCCTATCCGGGTACCTACTTAAATATGGCCCCATCGCGTCCACCCTGACCGGAGCCCGCCCCTTTTCCAACCGTCTCTCCCCCCCTTTGCCTATTCCCCCGGAAACACCTGCTGGCCCCGTGGCTCCCCCCACACCCCGAACACTTGTGCTTAAACTTACATTTGTGACCGAACTTGCAACTCCCCTCATTGAACAAAAATCACAAGCCCTTTGCCGAGGCAGCGGCAAAACACGACTGAATCCCGCCGTGCATATGGATTCCTCCCGAGCCGTGAGGACTTAGGGAGGGGTTGAGCGTGTCCCCCACAGCCCGGAGGGTCCCTAGAGGGGCTCCTAACTCGGCGCTGGACTCTGGGGGTGTCCTCCTCAATCAGGCGCGCCGGCGGCCTAGCCCGCCGCGGCCGTCTTTCCTCTGACGGTGGGGCAAACTGCACCCGCCGTCTCCCCCTGCAACAAGCCGGCTACCTGGTCTTCAAGCCAGCCTTGACCCCGGACCACCGCCGCTGCCCGCAGCCTCTCCAGGACTTCCTCGACGCCCGACATGGTAAGGCTGGAGCTGGAGAGGATGCCGAGATGTCCGCTCTCCTGCTCCTCTTCTCCCGAAATGGCGCCGGTCCGTTGGCTCCGCCCCCTTTTGAAGCTCCGCCCCCCCCCACATCACGCAACTCCGCCCCCTCACTATCCTAACCCTTTCCAGCCCTCCTCGGCCCTGGAGCCCAAAACCCCTCATGCAGGCCTACCTCCAGCGTCCGGCCTTTCTAAAATATTTTTTCCCCCTAGTCTGTTGCTTGTCTGTCCTTACTGCTTCTGTTCCTGTGTCTGTCCTGCCTTCGTGAGAGGGCCCCTGGGCTCTCTGGAGGGAGGATCTCTAGTCTGTGTGCAGCTCTGCCTGAGACCGCCATGCTTCCATTGCGCCTGGGGTCCAGGCATCTGCTTCTGTGCTGGTTCCCATTTGTCTTGTTGTCTGTTCCATGTCCAGTGTTTGCCTGCGTTCCAGTTCTGTTGTGGTTCCTTGCAGGTAGGGGCCAAGTGTTTCGGGCCCTTCCTGGAGGTGCGACCAGTGAGCCCTCGGCCCAGTTCATCCCCACCACCAGGGGGTCTGTAAAGAACAGGCTCACTGGATTTCTGCCCTCTGGGTTTTGCCTGTGGTCTGCTGGTGCACTTGGTTCTGTTGTAGTGCTACCACTTTTGCCTAACCTGCTTTACTGTCATGTGCTTTTTTTCACATATGTAATAAAGTATTCTGTTGGTCCCTGGTCTGAATCTTGTCTGTGTCCTGTTTGCAAGACGTGTCGGAGGTCTGCATTTGGGCCCCCGGCACGTGACTTCTTTTCCCTTCCCTCTTTTCCCCTCCTTCCTTTTCCTTCCCTTCCTCCTTTTCCTTCCTTCTTTTCCCTTCCTTTCTTCCTTTCCCTTCCTCATGCTCTGCTGCAACCAGTGTCTGGCTTCAGAGATGATGTTCGTCATTCTTCTTTCTTTCCTTCTTTCTCTTGCTTTCCCCCTCCCTTCTTCTGTCCGTCCCTCCCATTTTTACTTGTCATTTTCTGCTTTCTGTTGCCCTTTCCTTACATCCCCTGTTGACTCCTCTTTTCTAGTCTTTTTACATACTTCCCAGAATGCACTCTCCTCCAGTTTATTGCCTACTTTAACCACCTACCTCGGTAGCTCCTTTCTTCCTTTGTTTACCACTTTTTCCTTGCACATTATCCCTCACTGTTGTGCTCTCTGATTCTTATTCATTACCTGTTTTCGCGTTCATGTTCCTTCACAAACTGTTCTGTCCTTCCTATTCATTGTGTTCTGTTTTCTGCAGTCTCTTTTTGTTAGTATACTTTTGTATCCCATTCGTTTTTCATATATTTCCGGTTTTCTATTATCATGAATGTAAAATGTTATTGCCTGGCAATAGTCTACACGCACGACATAGAAGAGAACAATATAGATTATAATATTCCAATGCATTATACATGCATTGTAACGATGTTTCCTATGTCTAGGCCAGAGGTGGGCAAACTTTTTGACTCGTGGGCCACAATGGGTTCATATATTGGACTCGGTGGCCGGACCAAGAGTAGATGGATGCGGCGTTTGTGTGAATTAATATAAATAAAATTTAAATTTCGTAACATTAAAGGTTTAGTTTAATTCAAGGTAGAAAAGCATAAAAAGAGTTATTTTACAAAACTTTTATGCAATGTATTTCTTTCATAATATAGTATGTATAATTAAGCTTCAATTTTAGTGGGAACAGTGTTGTTGGTCTCCCTTTTTTGCTAAGGCATCAAAGCCTAGAGTTAGCTTTGTTGTTGCAATTCGCAGAATAGATACTGTTCCAGTATATAGGGCCCCCATATTGTGCCAGTATATAGGGCCCCCATAGTGCTTCCCCTCTTCTCCATAGTACCAATCCATATTGTGCCAGTATATAGGGCCCCCATAGTGCTTCCCCTCTTCTCCATAGTGCCCCCCCCCATATTGTGCCAGTATAGAGGGCCCCCATAGTGCTTCCCCTCTTCTCCATAGTGCTCCCCCATATTGTGCCAGTATATAGGGCCCCCATAGTGCTCCCCCATATTGTGCCAGTATATAGGGCCCCCATAGTGCTTCCCCTCTTCTCCATAGTACCAATCCATATTGTGCCAGTATATAGGGCCCCCATAGTGCTTCCCCTCTTCTCCATAGTGCCCCCCCCATATTGTGCCAGTATAGAGGGCCCCCATAGTGCTTCCCCTCTTCTCCATAGTGCTCCCCCATATTGTGCCAGTATATAGGGCCCCCATAGTGCTCCCCCATATTGTGCCAGTATATAGGGCCCCCATAGTGCTCCCCCTCTTTTCCATAGTGCCCCCCATATTGTGGCAGTATATAGGGCCCCCATAGTGCTTCCCCTCTTCTCCATAGTGGCCCCCATAGTGCTTCCCCCTCTTCTCCATAGTGCCTCCTCCCATATTGTGCCAGTATATAGGGCCCCCATAGTGCTTCCCCTCTTTTACATAGTGCCCCCCATATTGTGCCAGTATATAGGGCCCCCATAGTGCTTTCCCTCTTTTCCATAGTGGCCCCCATAGTGCTTCCCCTCTTCTCCATAGTACCAATCCATTATGTGTCAGTATATAGGGCCCCCACCCCCCTTCTTGCCACAGTATATTATAAATAATAAAAACAATAAACACATATACTTACCTTATGCTGCTGTCAGTGATGCGATGCAGGCCTCTTCCGGCCTGTGTCCCGCTCTGTACGGCTCAGGTGTCGCAATGACATCAGAGGAACGGGCAAGGAAGACACCTCTCCCCTGCTCCTCCGCACCATTCATCTGTATCGCTGTGCTGAGGACGGCGATACAGATGAATATGGAGAGGAGCGCTTCCACAATGAAAGCACTCATCTCCACTCCTGCTGCCTCTGGACAGCTCTGCGGGCCGGATAAAAAGATCCGCCGGGCCGTATACGGCCCGTGGGCCGTAGTTTGCCCATCACTGGTCTAGGCCATGGTGTTATGAGCAACAGGGATGTTCCTCTCCTGCATATATCACGGTCGGCGTGGCTATCACATACGTGACACCGAGGGAGGGAACGAGGAAGGCCCTGCCCAAGTGAGAGGGAAGATGGTGACCCCTGACTCACCTGGCGGCTGGCACCTGGCTGCCCTGACGTCCCTAGACGGGTTCCTCACCCGTACGCCGATCACGTGCCTAAAGCCCTGGCTTTCCCTGAGCTGAGCCCTAGGTAGTGAACAGGGCGATGGGAACACTAGTCCGCACCACTAACTCTAAGGGAAAACACCAAGGGGAGGACAGACAACACAGACTCAACATATATTCCCAGGTGGGCGACAACAGGAGACAACAATAAGCCCAACAGGGATCCGGAGGGTAGCACTCAGGAACGACAAGCAGGATTCACCACTCCAGTGGGTCAGTATAGATGTCCAGGCAGGAAGCTCTATAACTGGCAACTAGAGAAGTGTGAGGGGAGAATATAAGGAGGTAGGGAGTGGCAGACAAGAAACAGCTGAGGAGGAGAAGCTACGGATCCCTGAGAGAGACAAAAAGGATAGCAAGGCAAACACAGAAAACAATCACTAAAAACAACGTGATCTTTAGATATAGAGCGCGCAGCCACCCGCTGCGACTTCCTGACCCCGGGTATAACGGAGTCAGACGTGGCTCTTGATACCCTCGTGACAGTACCCCCCCTTTCACGAGGGGCCTCCGGACACTCAGGACCAGGTCTCTCCGGATGAGAGGCATGGAAAGTCTGAATTAACCTGTTGGCGTTTACCTCTGACGCTGGAACCCACATTCTTTCCTCGGGACCGTAACCCCTCCAATGCACCAGATACTGAAGAGAGCGGCGGACCCGACGAGAATCAACAATTCTGGCTATTTGAAACTCCAGATTACCAGCCACAATGACAGGAGGAGGTGGCAGCGGCGATGGTTCTAGAGGTGGAACATACTTCTTGAGTAACGATTTATGGAAGACGTTATGGATCTTAAAAGTCTGAGGTAGCTCCAGGCGAAAAGCCACAGGGTTAATGACGGCTACTATTTTATAGGGACCAATGAACCTAGGACCCAGTTTCCAAGAAGGAACCTTCAACTTAATATTCCTAGTAGACAACCACACATAGTCATTCACTCCTAGGTCCGGACCTGGCGACCGTTTCTTATCGGCCATGCATTTATATTTACCACTCATCTTTTTCAAGTTAACTAGCACCTTCTGCCATACCGATGAAAGAGATGAAGAAAACCTTTCCTCTTCGGGAACCCCAGAAGACCCCCCCTCTTTGAAAGTACAAAATTGGGGATGAAAACCGTATGCACCAAGGAATGGTGACTTGCCAGTGGACTCCTGATAATGATTATTTATGGCAAACTCAGCTAACGGTAAATATGATGACCACAACTCTTGGTTTTCAGACACAAAACACCTTAAATATGTTTCTAGGTTTTGGTTGGTACGCTCAGTCTGTCCATTCGACTGAGGATGGAAAGCTGAGGAAAAGGACAAGTGAACCCCCAAACGGGAACAAAAAGCTTTCCAAAACTTAGAAATAAACTGGGTTCCCCGATCCGAAACCACATCGGAAGGGACCCCGTGAAGCTTCACGATTTCACTGATAAACACCTGAGCGAGAGTTTTAGCATTAGGAAGTGCGGGTAGCGCAATAAAGTGTACCATTTTGCTAAACCTGTCTACTACTACCAAGATAACTGTTTTACCCGCCGACAACGGTAAGTCAGTGATGAAATCCATTGACAGATGTGTCCATGGCCTATTGGGGATGAAAAGTGGCAATAAAGACCCTGCTGGACGTGTATGAGAGACTTTCGCGCGTGCACAAGTAGAACAAGTAGACACGAAATCCATTACATCCTGACGCAACCTTGGCCACCAAAAACGACAAGATAAAAGCTCCAAGGTTGCTTTACTACCCGGGTGTCCAGCAAGTGCCGAATTATGATGTTCTTTTAATAATTCAAGACGCAGGTTTAACGGTACAAACAATTTCTCTGAGGGGCAAGAGGCCGGGGCGTCCCCCTGAGCCTCTAACACCTTTCCCTCTAGAACAGAGTGTACAGCAGAGACAACCACTCCTCTTTGTAAAATAGGTACCGGATCACAAACATTACCCCCTCCAGGGAAACTACGAGATAATGCGTCTGCCTTGGTATTTTTTGCCCCAGGACGATAGGTGATTACAAAGTTAAATCTGGTAAAGAATAGCGACCACCTAGCTTGTCTAGGGGTGAGACGCTTAGCCGATTCTAGGTACAGAAGGTTCTTGTGATCCGTAATCACCGTGACGGGGTGGATTGCTCCCTCTAAGAAGTGACGCCACTCTTCAAGCGCCAGTTTAATCGCCAACAGTTCCCTATTTCCAATATCATAATTCTTCTCCGCAGAAGATAATTTTTTGGAAAAGAAAGTGCAAGGACGCCATTTGCCAGGAGACGGACCCTGAGACAATACAGCTCCCACTCCCACCTCTGACGCATCTACCTCGACAATAAAAGGCTGGGAGACATCCGGTTGAATTAGAACAGGTGGCGAGGTAAACCTCTCCTTTAGAGAGGAAAATGCATCTTTAGCGGCGACAGACCATTTGGAAAAATCCGTCCCCTTCCTAGTCATGTCGGTAAGGGGTTTAACGATCACTGAATAATTTTTAATGAACTTTCTATAGAAATTAGCGAAACCCAAAAACCGTTGTAGGGCTTTAAGGTTCTCAGGAAGATCCCAATCTAAAATTGCCTGGACCTTCCCAGGATCCATGCGGAAACCTGAAGCAGATAATAGATATCCCAGGAACTGTAATTCCTGAACAGCGAAGACACATTTTTCAATTTTCGCATATAATTTATTCATCCGTAGGACCTGCAGTACTTGCCTGACATGCACCTCATGTGTTTTCAGATCAGCCGAATAAATTAAGATATCATCTAGGTATATGACTACAAACCTGCCGATGAGATGACTAAAAATATCATTAACGAAATGTTGGAAGACAGCAGGGGCATTGGTCAGACCGAAAGGCATAACTAGATTTTCATAATGCCCCTCAGGGGTGTTAAAAGCTGTCTTCCACTCATCCCCTTCCCTGATACGAATCAGATTGTAGGCCCCCCTAAGATCAAGTTTGGAGAACCACTTAGCACCCGCAATCTGATTAAAAAGGTCAGGAATGAGAGGAAGAGGGTATGGGTCACGGATGGTTATCTGGTTTAACTCACGGAAATCTAAGCAAGGACGCAGGCCCCCATCTTTCTTTTTAACAAAGAAAAACCCTGCAGCCATGGGTGAAGAAGAGGGTCTGATGTGTCCCTTAGCCAGACTCTCGGAGATATAATCTTTCATGGCTTGTCTCTCGGGACCCGAAAGATTATACAACCTGGACTTGGGTAATTTTGCCCCGGGAATCAGGTTAACCGGGCAATCATAAGGACGATGAGGTGATAGTTTCTGACAACCCTTTTCAGAAAAAACGTCCTCAAAGTCCGAAATAAATGTAGGTAGGGAAGCTATGGAGGCGATTAAGCAATTGTTATTTAAGCAATTCTCTCTGCAATGCTCACTCCACTCCAATATCTCCCTGGCCTGCCAATCCACCACTGGATTGTGGGCTATCAACCAGGGAAGACCCAATACCACCGGAGAGGGAAGGCCCTCCAGAACGTAACATGAAAGACACTCATTATGGTGGTCCCCTACCCGAAGGTGTAAATTACGAACAATGTGGGTGAGGTTTCTCTGAGACAGAGGAGCAGAATCTATAGCGAATACGGGAATAGGTCTCTGCAGCGTACAGAGAGACAAACCCATAGTGCGGGCAAAATGGGCATCAATCAAGTTTACCCCTGCTCCACTGTCTAGAAAAACAGAAATAGACTCCGTCTTAACACCAAAAACAATGACCGCTGGTAACACAAATTGAGATGTACGTATGGAGGAAACGTATACCCCCCGGCTGACATCCTCCGCACAGCCCGGGGTTAGTAGTTTTCCGACGGTCTTTTGTTTTTGAGAAAGGAGGGACAGACATTAATGAAATGACCCCTCCCCCCACAGAAAAAACAAGCCCCCCCCCCTACGGCGAACCTCGGGAGGACGGACCTGACGAGAAGTTCCGCCTAGCTGCATAGGCTCATCCAAGTCAGCACAGGCCGACTGTTGCTTGGGAGAGGCAACCAATTGCTCCGGAATTTTCGATCTCTCCCTAAGACGTCTATCTATTCTGATAGAGAGGGACATAACAGCATCAAGGGAAAGGGGGGTCTCATACAGCGCCAGTGCATCCTTAACCCTTTCAGATAACCCAGAGCAGAACTGACTCCTGAGAGCCGGGTCGTTCCACTGAGTATCCGTAGCCCACCTACGGAACTCTGAGCAATATTCCTCTGCTGACCGATCTCCCTGTAGGAGTCTCCGTAACTTCGACTCAGCCAGGGCGACTCGGTCAGGGTCATCATATATGAGACCCAAAGCCCCAAAAAATCCCTCCACTGACCGAAGAGCCTGAGAACCAGGGGGGTAACGAGAACGCCCAGGATTGCGGATCCCCCTGAAGCAGGGAAATGACAATCCCTACCCGCTGTTCTTCATGACCTGAGGAGTAAGGGCGCAACTTAAAATATAATTTGCAGGCCTCACGGAACGTCGCAAATTTGTCCCTTCCCCCAGAAAATCTGTCGGGAAGAGCAACCTTGGGTTCAGTGACAACCTGGTTACCCATAGCAACCGCTGGGGGTGCGGTCTGCTGCATTTGCTGCTGTTGTTGGAGAACAGACGCCTTCAATCCTGCCACCTCCAAAGACAGGCTTTGAATCTGTTCTGCCAAGGCATCAATAGGATCCATATTGGATTCTAAGTAGAGAGAGAGAAAAAAAAAAAAAAAAAAAAAAAAAATTATATAAATTTTTATTTTATTTTTTCTCAAAAAGTAAGGGCCAGTTATAATATCACGGTCGGCGTGGCTATCACATACGTGACACCGAGGGAGGGAACGAGGAAGGCCCTGCCCAAGTGAGAGGGAAGATGGTGACCCCTGACTCACCTGGCGGCTGGCACCTGGCTGCCCTGACGTCCCTAGACGGGTTCCTCACCCGTACGCCGATCACGTGCCTAAAGCCCTGGCTTTCCCTGAGCTGACCCCTAGGTAGTGAACAGGGCGATGGGAACACTAGTCCGCACCACTAACTCTAAGGGAAAACACCAAGGGGAGGACAGACAACACAGACTCAACATATATTCCCAGGTGGGCGACAACAGGAGACAACAATAAGCCCAACAGGGATCCGGAGGGTAGCACTCAGGAACGACAAGCAGGATTCACCACTCCAGTGGGTCAGTATAGATGTCCAGGCAGGAAGCTCTATAACTGGCAACTAGAGAAGTGTGAGGGGAGAATATAAGGAGGTAGGGAGTGGCAGACAAGAAACAGCTGAGGAGGAGAAGCTACGGATCCCTGAGAGAGACAAAAAGGATAGCAAGGCAAACACAGAAAACAATCACTAAAAAACAACGTGATCTTTAGATATAGAGCGTGCAGCCACCCGCTGCGACTTCCTGACCCCGGGTATAACGGAGTCAGACGTGGCTCTTGATACCCTCGTGACAGCATACTAACATTGTTTTGTGCAATTTGCATCTGAATCAGGGTCAGGTTATTGCCTAGCTTGGTCTAGTCCAGTGATGGGCAAACTGCGGCTCTCCAGCTGTTGTAAAACTACAAATCCCATCATGCCCTGCTGTAGACTGGGAATACTTTGTTTGCTTTGTTAGCTTAGTATCTTGTTCTAGTCTATTGTGTTGTGTCAGTGTATCATGGGACCTGTGGTCCTCTTGCCTTTCATTGCTGTCACCGTTAAAGTTTGTGGATTTTTTTTATTTCCCTGTGACTCTGTTATTCTCTGTTTGCTGAGTTGCTTTTTGATGTGTCTGGCAATATTGTATTTCAATTCAACGTATCTTTATTTCTGTTCATTTTCATTCATCAACTCGTAATCTGTATGCCATTACTCCCTCTCAACTACTCCATTGCAAGACTTCCATCTCCTTTATTTGTGGTCATAATTATTCGGTTCCTATCATTATTGGTGAGTTTATATCAGTACATTATTATCTGCCAGTCTCAATGTGTACTTTATATATATTTCTTGCAACCGTATGTGCTGTTTCGCTCTACTGTAGGTCCTGGAGGTATCTGAGTACCAAGAGAACTGTTGTACTTGGGAAGTCCAGTTCTGCAGTCCTATGAACAACTGGTAGGGTATTGTGGAATTTGTTCACTGCCCTGAGACAATTATTTTTAAATTGAGCTTGACTAGGCTATATATCTGATTGGTGGAGGTCATAGACCCTGTTGCACCTCCACTGGACCTACACAGCTCACATCAATGGGAGCAGCTCTGCAGTAGCCAGTTCCTTCCACTACACAATGGATGGAGCGTGTAGTTTCGGTGCTGGAGTTACTCCAAACTGACCGATCGGCAGGAGTTGTGGACCCCCACCAATCAGATATTGATTGATTATCCTGAGGATAAGCATCAATAGAAAAATCCTGGACAAACGTTTTAAAGTGAATGCCCACCTTTAACACCTCGTGATTTTTAGGTCCTATATTCTGTCCATTTTATTGATTCGGAGCTCCAAAAAAACGCTGCTTACATATAAACTTACATGACAACATTCTGCCACCACTAGAGGGAGCTTTGGAGCTTCTTGTATACTGAGTTATGTTTTGATTTTTCAACCTATGAACTGTACACAGTGAGCTTTATACCTTTATCTCTGTAATAGACCGAATAAAGTCAGAATAAAAAGAGGAAAATTTACCTCTGTTTCCAATTTTACCCAAGATGTAGCAGATATTCTGCGGAAATTCTGTCTAAATTTGTGGATGTATTGCAGTAGCGGCAACTTGGATGAGATTTTAATAAATCTCACCCACACACTGCAGAATAAGTTCCACTCAGAATTTCTCATGCGGATTTAAAATCAGCTGGATGTCAATTCTTCAGATGGAATGCGAGGCTTTGCAATGCATCGAATAATTCCCTGACAATCCACAACAATATGTACATGTAAAACGTGCTGATTGTGCTGCGGATCTGTGACGAAATCCATGTTAAAATACAGTATGTGCGGTGTGAATGGACCTTAATGGTAACTGAATTCACTTTTCTCTCTCTCTTCACATTTCCTCTGATGTATCTATCCTTCTGCATCCCCCTCTGTCATTGAATTGTCTATACGCTTCATTACAGTACCAGCATAAGCCGAGTCTGTTTAGATCACTCTAATGTCTTGTATACTACTTGTACTTGTCAAAGTTAATTTCCTCTGATCATAATTATAGGGGTTCTCCAATATATTTTTTAAATGTTTAAAATAATTATTTGTAAAATAAATAAAATATATAAAAAAACTAAAAAATTACCTTTAAAATGTTCCTAGGAGCAGATTGGCCATAGACCTTACAGGGAAATTTCCCGGTGGGCTGATGTCCTTTGGGGCCACCCGAGTCCATAATGAGCTCTCAACAGTAATTAACACTGAGAGAATCAGGTACTCATATACCCGGCCAGTACGCACATGCCCTCCTGAATTCAACTGCTGTGGCCCGCACCTCACCTCCTAAGCCCCCTGCTCCATAGACAACTGGAGGAGGAGGACAGAAGATGGCAGCCATTGATGGCCACCACAGAAGGTCAGCTCTTGGGGCAGTATATTGTGCTATACTGTGTTATTTGGTTCTGCTGGGACAGTATTTTGCACCATGGTATTGTTGACCCCGAATACTTATGTCTACAAAATGGGGCCACATTTCGTTTTTTTCCAGGTCCGCCCCTGAATGTTTCACTGGTCTCCAGCCACCGCTGTAGTCATGTGGCTCTGATTCTGCGGCCACATGCTGTTCATCGTTCCCATGGCTGCTGCTGCCAACGCTGCTCAGCGGTCATGGGAACAATGAAAGACACGTGACCGATGCAGGCCCATGGAGATCGGAGCAGCAGGACATGTAAAGTAAGTATAATTTAGAGTCAGGTTTTTTTTTTCTTCGTTTTCACAGACCCCGGCTCCCTGCCAAATTTTAAAATATCTTTGAGAACCCCTTTAAACTGTTTTTCTGCGCTTTCTATTGTCATTTGTTACCATCCAGCTGGACCATGAATGTAGACTGTTAACAATGCACTCATAACTTCTACCAGGAATAATAAAGGAGTCATCAGAATAGATGCTTCAGAATTATTACATGGGGAATGCAGGTCAGACATGTCAGGAGTGGTAACAGACAGGGGCGTAGCTATAGGGGGTGCAGAGGTAGCAGTCGCTTCTGGGCCCAGGAGCCTGAGAAGGCCCAAAGACCCTTGTGCCGCATTAGAAGACACCAGTATTATAGAAAGTGCATGGTAGGGCCCTATTATAGATTTTGCACTGGGTTCCAGAATAATCAGGTTACACCTCTGGCTGGAGGGGTGAGTGGGAAGGGGGGGGGGAGTGTTGGGTTGGATTACCCCAACCCCAATCGGTACCCAAATGTGCCAACACGTCAGCCGTCAGTTTATGGGCAGGGCTTGTGATTCATGCGTTCACCGCTTGTGTCATTAACATACGACCCTGCGGCGAGCATGCGTCTCCGCTCGGCCCAATACTGATGATGTAATGCAGCCGGAACATGTGCAGAGGTAACCTACAGACGCACAGAATGGCGCGATGGTATATGTGGGCCACATCGATCTTCCAGGTACTAACTAGTCTCCTCCTCCCTCCTATGATCACATTAATTAAAGTACAGTCGTGGCCAAAAGTTTTGAGAATTACATAAATATTGGAAATTGGAAAAGTTGCTGCTTAAGTTTTTATAATAGCAATTTGAAAATACTCCAGAATGTTATGAAGAGTGATCAGATGAATTGCATAGTCCTTCTTTGCCATGAAAATTAACTTAATCCCAAAAAAAACTTTCCACTGCATTTCATTGTTGTCATTAAAGGACCTGCTGAGATCATTCCAGTAATCGTCTTGTTAACTCAGGTGAGAATGTTGACGAGCACAAGGCTGGAGATCATTATGTCAGGCTGATTGGGTTAAAATAGCAGACTTGACATGTTAAAAGGAGGGTGATGCTTGAAATCATTGTTCTTCCATTGTTAACCATGGTGACCTGCAAAGAAACGCGTGCAGCCATTATTGCGTTGCATAAAAATGGCTTCACAGGCAAGGATATTGTGGCTACTAAGATTGCACCTCAATCAACAATTTATAGGATCATCAAGAACTTCCAGGAAAGAGGTTCAATTCTTGTTAAGAAGGCTTCAGGGCGTCCAAGAAAGTCCAGCAAGTGCCAGGATCGTCTCCTAAAGAGGATTCAGCTGCGGGATCGGAGTGCCACCAGTGCAGAGCTTGCTCAGGAATGGCAGCAGGCAGGTGTGAGCGCATCTGCACGCACAGTGAGGCGAAGACTTTTGGAAGATGGCCTGGTGTCAAGAAGGGCAGCAAAGAAGCCACTTCTCTCCAAAAAAAACATGAGGGAAAGATTGATCTTCTGCAGAAAGTATGGTGAATGGACTGCTGAGGACTGGGGCAAAGTCATATTCTCCGATGAAGCCTCTTTCCGATTGTTTGGGGCATCTGGAAAAAGGCTTGTCCAGAGAAGAAAAGGTGAGCGCTACCATCAGTCCTGTGTCATGCCAACAGTAAAGCATCCTGAGACCATTCATGTGTGGAGTTGCTTCTCATCCAAGGGAGTGGGCTCACTCACAATTTTGCCCAAAAACACAGCCATGAATAAAGAATGGCACCAAAACACCCTCCAACAGCAACTTCTTCCAACAATCCAACAACAGTTTGGTGAAGAACAATGCATTTTCCAGCACGATGGAGCACCGTGCCATAAGGCAAAAGTGATAACTAAGTGGCTCGGGGACCAAAACGTTGACATTTTGGGTCCATGGCCTGGAAACTCCCCAGATCTTAATCCCATTGAGAACTTGTGGTCAATCCTCAAGAGGCGGGTGGACAAACAAAAACCCACTAATTCTGACAAACTCCAAGAAGTGATTATGAAAGAATAGGTTGCTATCAGTCAGGAATTGGCCCAGAGGTTGATTGAGAGCATGCCCAGTCGAATTGCAGAGGTCCTGAAAAAGAAGGGCCAACACTGCAAATACTGACTCCTTGCATAAATGTCATGTAATTGTCGATAAAAGCCTTTGAAACGTATGAAGTGCGTGTAATTATATTTCACTACATCACAGAAACAACTGAAACAAAGATCTAAAAGCAGTTTAGCAGCAAACTTTGTGAAAACTAATATTTGTGCCATTCTCAAAACTTTTGGCCACGACTGTATATGCACTGATTATAGATGAATGCGATACAGTTGGATCCAATCATGTTTATTTGAGGATATTGTATGTTTTTTATTACATCATGTATTTGATTCACTATCTGCACTTGTCACTTTACCCTTTGCGGATGATTATTGACTTCCCTTATGTATTTTGATATATTTTGCACTTGAATTTTTGTAATTATCAATTATGTTTTTGTACTGATTACCTTGATTGATACACCTTTATATGCTTGCTGTTCATTTTGCACCAATGCTTGAGAAAGGCTCATGTATGAGCCGAAACGTCGCTCTTTGCCACTTCATGGGTGAATAAAACACATTGTCTTATTGAAGATCTTTCTGGAGTGCAGTCCGATTTTTATTCTATACAAGAGGGTAATCACCTGTTGCCATACTTGGACATTGCACCCGCCTATTTTCCTTTTTTTTCCTTTGGATGGTGCTGCCGGTGGTTTTTTCTATTGTACTTGATGTGATATTGGCATAGCACATCCGCAAGTTTTACTCTGCTGTTTTTTACCATTAAGATGTCGCACTTGGAAACACCCGGTGGTTGTGTCTTCACGCAGGAGGACGCTGAAGGTATAATACAGGGTTATAGAGGGAGATACCGCCTTTCTCACTACCCCATCATTAAAAGAACTCAAAAGGAAATATGAGAATTTATCCAGACGGACAATGTCTTTGAAATTACATATGACCACTCTTGGGCACTATTATAAGGAACAGAGGATTCCTAGAGGGATGCGCTCCCATTTGCGTCCCAATCTGTTTTCCAACAGTGATTCTTTCTGTAAGCGATTTGAGGCCTTGTCTAACAAATATTCCCTGGATTTTATTTTATTGAACATTGAATTTCTGCAACAAGAAGTCTCTGCATTAACAATTGATATGACACAGATTGATCAACTGTTACGCACACATATGACGGAAGAATTATACTCTCAGTTTATTGATATTTTAAACACACAGTTGCAACAGTTACAGACCGAAATAGAGGAAGGCAAGAGAATTAAATGGGCACGTGATACAGAGGACTATAAAAAGGGTGATATTTACACCTGGCAACCAAACAACTTCTCATACAACAATATGAGGGACAACAAGAAACCAAGGAAAAACGTGCAGACGTATAAAAGTGAGTCGAATGTTTTTTTAGGGAACAATTCAGATCCAAAGACACAAAAAGGAAGCGAATCAGGAGGGGCGGCCGCCGATATAGACGAAACCGGAAAAACCCGCAATATGAAAACACGGACTCAATTGAACAAAGTACCCATCACCAAGAAGAAGTAGCTGTTATCAATCTTTCCTCTAAAATACTGACTCCTGCTCAGTTAACTCTCTTGTCCAAAGGACTGTCCTTTTGCCCTAATTCACAGGTAAATTGGTTGGATGTGGAGTCAGATTTGTGTAATTTTTTCCGTTCTATGGTTTCAGGGAGTAATTAGGATAAGGTAGAGAGATCTAGTGAGTTCTCCTGTAAAATGTTTAATTTATCCAACAAAAGCAGTTTCAATCCTGTGGTAAATGAACCTGCCATTGAGGCGTACATCTCTGCCGTTAAGAATGGGATTGGTGAGCTGAGGTCTCTCCCTCGCTTGGAGGGCTTCAGATACCCCAATCTCACTACGGCTGAGGTGTATGAATGGACTGAGTTGCGGGATGATATTGATTTAACGGTAAAACCAGCCGATAAAGGTGGTGCAGTTGTAGTGATGGACACTACTAAATACATCAAAGAGATTTTAAGACCATTAAGTGAGGAGAAAGTATATGGTTTGTTACAACATGATCCCAAGTTCCACATTATTCTAATTATTGAACAATGTGTGTCAGATGCTTTGAGGGCGAGTATCATAGATGAGGGACTTAGGGAATATTTGGTTGTTCCCCACCTTATCACCCCGGTGATTTACGTGCTACCTAAGGTCCACAAAACGTTGGTGGACCCACCGGGACGCCCCATCGTGTCTGGCATTGCCATATAGCAATTTTCCTGGACAAGGTATTACGTGACTTCTCTACAGGAGGCCGGTCCTACATCAGAGACACGTCAGATTTTTTAAATAAGTTGAGTAAGGTTAATTTGGATGGGTTTGAATCAGTCACTTTGGTCTCATTCGATGTCACATCCCTTTATACTTCCATTGACCATCGTAAAGGGATTGAGGCTGTGAAAAGTATGTTGGATGTATCATCAATGACACCTGAAGCTTGTTCCTTTATTATTTCACTTCTCACGATAGTTTTGGAACACAATTACTTTCTTTTCCAGGATATGTATTATGTCCAGAAACTTGGCGTGGCGATGGGGTCCAATGTGGCCCCCACGTACGCCAATATTTTTATGCGTCGGTTTGCGGAGGATGTCGTCTATGGCTCCCACCATGCCCAGCATTTGTTGGGATGGTGGCGATACATAGACGACATCTTCCTCATTTGGTCTGGGACAGAACAACAGTTGTTCGATTTTCACCAATATCTCAATGGTATTAATGGTGATTTACAGTTCACCGTCACCTATTCAGATACCGCGGTACAATTTCTTGACACCAATGTAATATTCTCTAATGGGGTTCTCAGTACACAACTCTATACGAAACCAACTGACAAGAACATGATGTTGAGGTATGAGAGCTGCCATCCCCGCAGTATGGTGAAACACTTACCGTACTCACAATTCTTGAGGGCAAAGAGGATTGTAACAGACAGTAACACCTTGGACAGGACAATAGATGACATGGTTATTAAATTTAGACAGCGGGGTTACCCCAGTAAATTTCTCACTGAACAAAAACATAAAGCTTTGGCTGTGGACAGGGACTCTTTACTGCAAGGGACTGGAAACAGAAATGTACAAAAGAGAATTACATTTGTATCTACTTATTCTGAGTGTAGTGGTGCAATTAATAAAATCTTGAAGAGGCATTGGCCCATATTGAGTAGCTATTTGCAAACAGTTCCTGAACTCAGGGCATTACCTTTGTGTGCATATCGCAGATGTAAAAATATTAGAGATCAGTTAGTGAGAGCGGATGTAGGCCACAAAACAACTATCAGACAGACAACGTTGGCACCATCGGGCACTGGTTGTTTCCTGTGCCTGCATTGTGTCAATTGTGGTTATGTCTGTAGGTCTAGGACATTTGTGCACCCTAATACGGGTTACGCATATCCCATTAAGTTCCATTTAACATGCGATTCTAATTTTGTAGTATATATTTTATCTTGCCCTTGCCAGTTGCTCTATGTAGGCGAAACATCTACAGATTTAAAGACCAGGCTCAATAATCATCGCTATACGATCTGAGATGTTGGATTATAGACCAGATTCAAATGCCACGGATGGGTGGAGACCGTATATCTTTACTTAAAAAAAGAGAGTTATATTGGATCCAGACTTTAAATAGCCTGTATCCTAATGGATTGAATATTGATTACAGATATGGTGGGATAGTATGAGTGGGGTGGTTTGCCCTCGGTTACCCGGAATGTACGTGAAGCATTCTTCCTGCGGTGGACAGGTTCATTGGTTTAAAAAATAATGAAAAATGTAAAAATAAGAAAAGAAAATTATAGATTTTTTGTAACATAGGGGTAATAAGGCATATAGATTATATGTATTATTGATATTTCTCTTATTATTTTAGACACTTTCGCACATTTGGGAGAAGTTTTTTTGGACGAGTAATGAGCCTGGACGTTGGATGAAGAGCCACCAATGAAGTATAATGCTGCTATAACATCTTAGTGGTTTTTATTTCTGAGGTTCCTTCAGTGTGTCCCGCCTGCATTACAGGGAGGTGGTTCCCTCCCTTTTTTTTATGAGATAATGCTTTGTTCAGTTCAAGTATCTATATTGCCAGTAAGTTATTGCTTTGGAGCTTTATATACCCTGTCACATTTAATAGAGGAGAACCCTCTTAGTCACGAGTTGGAGCAGGATGGGGACCCGAAATGTGGCCAGCATTGACGTGTTGGCATATTTAGGTACCGATTGGGGTTGGGGTAATCCATCTTGGAAGAGGTGGTTACTCGCCTAACCTGCTTGGCAGTGGAATTTATCAACAGTGACTGATCCTATAGGAATAGTGACGGTGTTTAGCTACAATGATTAATTATAAAAAGAGATCTGGCGGAGTTCCCTCTTTGAACATGGCGGCAGTTGCACAGGTGATGTTGTTGCGCATGCGCCGCCTTTTTCAGCCGTCAGTTTATGGGCAGGGCTTGTGATTCACGCGTTCACCGCTTGGGTCATTAACATGCGACCTGGCGGCGAGCGTGCGTCTCCGCTCGGCCCGATACTGATGACGTAATGCAGCCGGAACATGCGAAGAGGTAACCTACAGACCTGCAGAATGGCGCGATGGTATATGTGGGCCACATCGATCTTCCAGGTACTAACTAGTCTCCTCCTCCCTCCTATGATCACATTAATTAAAGTATATGCACTGATTATACAGTAGATGAATGCGATACAGTTGGATCCAATCGTGTTTATTTGAGGATATTGTATGTTTTTTATTACATCATGTATTTGATTCACTATCTGCACTTGTCACTTTACCCTTTGCGGATGAATTTTGACTTCCCTTATGTATTTTGATATATTTTGCACTTGAATTTTTGTAATTATCAATGATGTTTTTGTACTGATTACCTTGATTGATACACCTTTATATGCTTGCTGTTCATTTTGTACCAATGCTTGAGAAAGGCTCATGTATGAGCCGAAACGTCGCTCTTTGCCACTTCATGGGTGAATAAAACACATTGTCTTATTGAAGATCTTTCTGGAGTGCAGTCCGATTTTTATTCTATATATATATATGGACCTGAAAGATTTTCTCTGAACATCTGGAGTGCTGCCATCGTTTCCTTGAGCCTTATTAATGCACAAATATTTCCCGATAGTCAGATTAACACGTACATATTTCATATTTGCCTTGATTAGTTATTAGATACAGTAGAGATCTGTCACCAGCAGTGCGTTAACTGTTTCTAAGTAGGGATGTGAACCTCCTGGCACTCTGGAGAATGTTGCTTGGAGTCGGGTTCTCACCCCATATAATAATAAAGAGAATACTCCAGCACTGTGCGTCATGGCTTGTTTATTTGGAATGCGGCGTCGTAACAACGTTCTTGTTACGTTGTTACGACGCCACATTCCAAATAAACAAGCCTTGACGCACAGTGCTGGAGTATTCTCTTTATTATGTTTCTAAGTAGGAGCAGCATATGTGTTTTTCTACATGGAGTAAAAGCAAATGGAGAAGTAAATGTTACATTTGCTGACAAATAGGCAGTTTTTTTCACCGCTTTAGGGGTAAATGCACACGTTCAGGATTTATGTACGGACAATCTGCACTGAAATCTGCAGGTGTTCGCAGGGAAATCCGTGCGGTCAATTGGTGCGGATTTTCCTGTCCCCCATTGAAGTGAATGGAGAAAATCCGGACAGGAAAAATAAAATAAATTGACATGCTGCGGATTTTAAAATCTGCTCCATAGGTCAAAATCCGCACAGAAAAAATCCACATCGTGTGCATGAGAATTTCAAATTCTCATAGAATACAATGTACATCACCTACAGTGCGGATTTTCCGCATACAAATCCTCGCAGAAAATCCGCACGCGATCCTGATCGTGCGCATTTACCCTTAGGGTACATGCACACGTTCAGGATTCATGTGCGGAGCATCCGCACTGAAATCCGCAGGTGTTCGCAGGTGCAGATTTGCATGCGGATTTGGTGCGGATTTTCCGCATGCAGATTTTACTAAGTGAATGAAGAAAATCCGGTCAGGAAAAATAAAATAAATTGACATGCTGCGGATTTTAAAATCCGCACCGCAGGTCAAAATCCGCGCGGAAAAAAAATCTGCATTGTGTGCATTGAGAATTTCAAATTCTCATAGAATAAAATGTACATGACCTAAAGTGCGGATTTTCCGCACGCAAATCCGCGCGGAAAATCCGCACGCAATCCTGATCGTGTGCATTTAGCGTAAAGGGTACATCCACAACGGACATAAAATACAGCGGCAAAAACAGTTACATGTGGTTATTGCCAAGGAAATGGCTGTGGTTTTCACACTCTGCATTGCAAAGGGTGAACTTCACGGTGGAGATCCACGTAGATTTCATATCCGCACCGCAGGTTAATTCTGCTGATTTTTTTATGCAGCGCGTGGATGAGGTTTCCTAACCTTTCAAAAAGCTTTGCATTAATCAATAGTATAGTGTGTGTACATGACAAATAACGCTATCTCTGCCCATTATATGACTTTTTTTTTACCAGTTTTCCGCTCTGCATGCTGAACGTCTAGTTTGCAGTTCTCCTACACCTGCAGTCCATAATACAGACCTCTAGGGACTGTGTACAGTTTATAGGCTTATGAATTGGCCTCTTTTTGTTTGAAGGATTCTACACCTACCTGATCACTTGGTGTCTTTCTGCTGTGATCCCCAACAATCAGCTGTAATCGGTGGAAGAACATATCAGCAAGTTTTCTAATATTCGGCATTGCAAAGCACCACAGGGAAAAATCACAGAATTCTCATTGAACTCCAGGGGCTTTTCTTGTGAGGCATGGATGAACTAGGTCCTCTAGAATCCAGAAATGCTTGGTAGCCGTTCTCACCACTGACTCATAGATGAGGGTATGGAATGGAAGACCCTACCCCCCGTCCTTCCACCACCACCAGTACCAGAAATTTTTATGACCTATCCTCAGGATACATTATCAATATTAGATCAGTGGGGAACAAATGGCACCCCCACGATCAGCTGTTCCACTGACAAGCCAATGGCATCACATTCATTTGTCACAGGGCCTATGTGCAGCTCAGTCTCATTCAAGTGAATGGACATGGGCCACAAAACAAAGCACAACAACCACTATACAATGTATGTCACTGTGTTTGGAGGAGACTGCAACAGTTGTCCAAGCTGATCATTTACTGTTCTTATGATCAGCTTTGTCATGTGTCCCTTCCCCCGTCTGACCAGTAGTCCAAAGCTTGCTCTCCTATATAGACAAAAGGTCAGTCTCTCCTGTGTGGCTGACTTCCCTCCTGTCTTGTCTAAGATTCCTTCCCTCCCCACTTATGGCCTCTTTCACACGGGCGTCATGGTTTTGGGCCGGATAAGATGCGGGTGCGTTGCGGAAAAATGCACAATTTTTCCGCTTGAGTGCAAAACATTGTAATGCGTTTTGCACGCACGTGAGAAAAATCGGCATGTTTGGTACCCAGACCCGAACCCGGACTTCTTCACAGAAGTTCGGGTTTGGGTTAGGTGTTGTGTAGATTTTATTATTCTGCGCTCATCACATGGTCCATCACATGATCTTTTACCATGGTGATGGATCATGTGACGGACCATGTGGTGAGCGCAATGACGTCACCACAGGTCCTTCTCCTGTGCACAGCAAAGATGAAGACGGAAGAGAAGCCGGCTGCGCGAACAAGTGGATTAAGGTGAGTTAAATATTTTTATTTTTTTTTAACCCCTCCAGCCCCATTGTACTATGCATTCTGTATTAAGAATGCTATTATTTTCTCATATAACCATGTTATAAAGGAAAATAATAAAGATCGGGTCCCCATCCCGATCATCTCCTAGCAACCGTGCGTGAAAATCGCACCGTATCCGCACTTGTTTGCGGATGCTTGCGATTTTCACGCAGCCCCATTCACTTCTATGGGGCCTGCGTTGCGTGAAAAACGCACAAAGTAGAGCATGCTGCGATTTTCACGCATCGCACAAGTGATGCGTGAAAATCACCGCTCATGTGCACAGCCCCATAGAAATGAATGGGTCTGGATTCAGTGCGGGGGCAATGCGTTCACCTCACGCATTGCACCCGCGCGGAAATCTTGCCCGTGTGAAAGAGGCCTTAGAATTCCATATTTCTGGGAGATGACTCGCATGTTGTTTGCTTTGTGTCTTTTTGTGTTTTGCTATGTCTTTTGCTGCATGTCTTTTGCTATATGTCACCTGCTGTATGTCTTGTGCATTTGTCTTTTGCTAAATGTCTTTTGCCATACATCTTTTGCTGAATGTCTTTGCTTTTGTCTTTTGCTATGTCTTTTGTTGTGTCTTTGCTTTTTTGTTTCGCTGTATGTCTGCTTTTATCTTTTGCAAAAATTTTTGCTATATATCTTTTGCTGTATGTCTTTTGCATTTGTCTTTTGCCATATGTATCTTGCTGTGTTTTTTGCTATATGTTTTTTTTTTTATGTTTTTGTATTCACCCGTTCTTTACTTTCCCTACCCAGTCTCTCTGTTGCGCTTTGATCCTTAAATGTCCCTCTTTTTGACCTGGGGAATTAGTGCATAAATGTGCATTAATACATTTACTCCTTACTAAACTATCTGTAGGGTTTCTACCTGTATATTAGGCCATAACTTCATTATTTGGTGCAACTTAGACCTTAAGGCCTCTTTCAGACGGGCGTTGTGGGAAAATGTGCGGGTGCGTCACGGGAACACCCGCAATTTTTCCGCGCGAGTGCAAAACATTGTAATGCGTTTTGCACTACATAGTTATAAGGGAAAATAATAGCATTCTGAATACATAATGCATAGTAAAATAGCGCTGGAGGGGTTAAAAAAAAAATTATAATAATTGAACTCACCTTAGGGCTCTTTCACACCTGCGTTATTGTCTTCCGGCATAGAGTTCCGTCGTCGGGGCTCTATGCCGGAAGAATCCTGATCAGGATTATCCTAATGCATTCTGAATGGAGAGTAATCCGTTCAGGATGCATCAGGATGTCTTCAGTTCCGGTACGGAACGTTTGTTGGCCGGAGAAAATACCGCAGCATGCTGCGCTTTTTGCTCCGGCCAAAAATCCGGAACACTTGCCGCAAGGCCGGATCCGGAATTAATGCCCATTGGAAGGCATTGATCCGGATCCGGCCTTAAGCTAAACGTCGTTTCGGCGCATTGCCGGAGCCGACATTTAGCTTTTTCAGAGTGGTTACCATGGCTGCCGGGACGCTAAAGTCCTGACAGCCATGGTAAGTGTAGCGGGGAGCGGGGGAGCAGTGTACTTACCGTCCGTGCGGCTCCCCGGGCGCTCCAGAGTGACGTCAGGGCGCCCCAAGCGCATGGATCACGTGATCGCATGGATCACGTCATCCATGCGCATGGGGCGCTCTGACGTCATTCTGGAGCGCCCCGGGAGCCGCACGGACTGTAAGTATACCGCTCCCCCGCTCCCCGCTCCTACTATGGCAACCAGGACTTTAATAGCGTCCTGGGTGCCATAGTAACACTGAAAGCATTTGGAAGACGGTTCCGTCTTCAAATGCTTTCAGTACACTTGCGTTTTTCCGGATCCGGAGTGTAATTCCGGCAAGTGGAGTACACGCCGGATCCGGACAACGCAAGTGTGAAAGAGGCCTTAGTCCACTTGATCGCGATGCCCGGCATCTCCTTCTGTCTCCTTTACTGAACAGGACCTGTGGTGAGCATTCATTACAGGTCAAGGACCTGTGGTGACGTCACTCCGGTCATCACATGATCCATCACCATGGTAAAAGATCATGTGATGGATCATGTGATGACCGGAGTGACGTCACCACAGGTCCTTGACCTGTAATGAATGCTCACCACAGGTCCTGTTCAGTAAAGGAGACAGAAGGAGATGTGGACTAAGGTGAGTTAAATTTTTTATTTTATTTTTTTAACCCCTCCAGCGCTATTTTACTATGCATTCTGTATTCAGAATGCTATTATTTTCCCTTATAACCATGTTATAAGGGAAAATAATAATGATCTGGTCTCCATCCCGATCGTCTCCTAGCAACCATGCGTCAAAATCGCACCGCATCCGCACTTGCTTGCGGATGCTTGCAATTTTCACGCAACCCCATTCACTTCTATGGGGCCTGCGTGGCGTGAAAAACGCAGAATATAGAGCATGCTGCGATTTTCACACAACGCACAAGTGATGCGTGAAAATCACCGCTCATGTGAACAGCCCCATAGAAATGAATGGGTCAGTATTCAGTGCGGGTGCAATGCGTTCACCTCCCGCATCGCATCCGCGCGGAATACTCGCCCGTGTGAAAGGGGCCTAAAGGGAACCTATCATCAACTTTATGAAGACCTCACTGAGGGCAGCATAAAATAGTGACAGACATGCCGATCTCAGCGCTGTGTCACTCATGAGCTAAAAGTAAGTGGTTGCTGAGAACCAGCATCATAATCATTGCAGCCCAGGCCTTGAAAAGAGTCAAATCTTCTTGAGAAGAGTCCTGGTTATCCATAATCTCCTGCTCTCTCGCCCATCTGCTGATGATTGGTAGTTCTCTCCTAGAGAGAAAGGGAGAAAACTAGGTAGGAGACTGTCAGTCATCAGCAGGGCCGGTACAAGGCAGGGGCCGAAGGAGCGGGTGCCCTGGGCGCTACCATTTGCGGACAGGAGGGGGGCACAGGTGAAGTGCCAGCAGTGTACAGCTTCACTGTACCACATTAGCCAAGCGCCACTTGCTGTGCTTGCTGTGCTGAGTGCGCTCCTGCACCCGCCTACACCGTCCACACCAGCCATGTCAGCGCTGCTCCTTCTCTCCCCCTATGAATTTTGTGCCGACTGCGCTCCTGGCTCGGGCTCCCTTTCCTCCTCTGCGTTTCCTCGCCCCCCCCCCCATGGAGGATTCATTTGGTTGATACCACCGGCGTGCGCCGTGTGACGTCACGCGGCTCACGCCGGAGGCGAGGTGTGAGGTGAGAGAGGGAGGACTCGCGCAGCCTACAGGGAGCTGTGTCGGCGCGTGAAGAACAAGCCACGAGGAGCCTGCCTTCACTAGCTGCTACTCACACACAGACTGTAAAAAGTAAGAAAATAATGTAATACAAATAACAAACTAATTTTTTTCTTAAAAACGGGGGGGGGGGGGGGGGGGGGGGGGCGCAGTTTGCCATCTTCGCCCTGGGCACCAAATGGCCTTGTCCCAGCCCTGGTCATCAGCAGGTGGGCAGGACTTCATGGATAACCAGGACTCTTCTCAGGTGGCCGGGACTCTTTTCTAGGCCCAGTCTGCAATGATTGTGATGTTGGTTCTCGGCAACCACTTAGGCTACTTTCACACTCGTGTTCTGGCTTTCCGTTTCTGAGATCCGTTCAGGGCTCTCACAAGCGCTCCAAAACGGATCAGTTTTGCCCTAATGCATTCTGAAGGAAAAGGATCCGCTCAGAACGCATCAGTTTGCCTCTGTTCCACTCTGTAGGCGGACACCAAAACGCCGCCTGACGAAGCGGAGCCAAACGGATCCGTCCTGGCACACAATGTAAGTCAATGGGGATGGATCCGTTTTCACTGACACAATATGGCACAATAGAAAACGGATCTGTCCCCCATTGACTTTCAATGGTGCGCAAGATGGAATCCGTCATGGCTATAGAAGACATAATACAACCGGATCGGATCATGACAGATGCATGCGGTTGTATTATTGTAACGGAAGCGTTTTTGCAGATCCATGACTGATCCGCAAAAAAACGCTAATGTGAAAGTAGCCTTACTTTTAACTTATAAATGACCAACCACTGAAATCAGCTCACCTGTCTCTACTTTATGCTGCCGTTAGTATGGACAGCATAAAGTTGATGACGGGTTCCCTTTAAAATATCTATAATCCAATGATTTATGTGCTAATATTTAAATGGTTATTGAAGTGCAAGCAAAAATTGTCCCATGGGCTCCACATGCTGTAAAAAATAAAATAAAGGAACTTGCACTCACCTTACCGATCCACAGCTGCTGCAGTTGTGACGGCGTCAGTACTTATGCTTTGGGCGGAGTTAGAGGCGTGGCCTAGTATGAAAAAAATTATGGCGCACATATTGTCCCTCTTTGCGATTTTCTAAAGTTGGGATGTATGTTAATGCCCAGAAACATGTACAGTACGTGATCAATATGTCAATCACTTTGTTTCTGAGCTTATGGTTAGATTCAGGAAATATTACTGGTTCTTGTGCTCCTATCAGACATCTTGTGCCTGCATACCCGGCCTTTATAGGTAATAGAGGAACCTTATAGCAGCGGTGTTGTTTTTTTAGTATTGTATTTGTACACTGGGGGTATGTTCATGTTTTCCTCCACATTACTAGGGACTATAAGCTGACAATGTGGCTACAGAAAGTTTTCCTTCGAGTACAGTAGAAGTTTCTTCGGTCATTCTCTCATCTGAAAGGAGCGGGCTCATGGATGAAAACAATTCTTAGGAGATGCTGAACTTGTCAGAGGACCAAAGGTGATTGACAGCAGTGATCTCCTGAAGACGTTAACCAGTGCTTAAAGGCGTTGTTCAGGTTAGAAATCCCCTACACATCCTATTAGGTAATAATGAGTTAATAGTGGGGGTTCCTCTTTAACGGATTCTTATCTCTTGGCCAGAGTGGAGAGCGGTTAGAAAGAGTGTCTCTCACTTTGGAAGACCTGTCCTGTACTGCCTGATGCAGACAACCCATTGATATGGACGTAAAAACTGTGTAATACCTCATTTACCCTGTGGTGGCGCTGCAAGGAAATGAAACACTTTTTGCCAGGTTTCCCTATAGATTACAGCTGATCGCAGCAGGTGGACATTTTGGGATCTGCGTATTCTCAGGGGACACTTCTAACAAGTAGGGATTGTCCAAAGAAAAAAACCTTTTTAATGGTTGCTTTTCCAAACGTAAAGATATGTCAGTAGATAGACTTTATATACTAAAGGTGCCCATGCACATTAGGCAATCGTTGGCCAAACTCACAGTTTTCAAATGACTGGCTGCCAGTGTAAGGCCCCATTCACACCACTGTATTTTTTCCCAAACATCCAATTCTCACACTGTGCACGTGCGGATTGTAAAGCGAGGGTAAGGAGATTTTACAATCCGCGCGTGCGCAGTGTGAGGGTAAGGAGATTTAACAAGACAAAAGACCGTCAGATCTCCTTACCCCTGAGAGCGCACGCGCGGTGTCCATGCGTGCATGAGTCAACACTCACTGTAATTTTACCTTACCCATGCCCTGGTACTGCGCTTGCGCGGAGGCGCCGTGCCGTGGTACTGCGCTTGCACGGAGGCGCACACCACCGACACACCCCTAGAAGTTACGTGGGGTAAGGGAATCTGACGAGGTAAGGTTTTCTGACAGAACACCGGTGTTCTGCCACTTTTCTATACCCGGACAAAAGTCTATACCCGGAAGTGATGTAGCTGC
The DNA here is from genome assembly GCF_905171765.1 of Bufo bufo. Lineage (NCBI taxonomy): Eukaryota > Metazoa > Chordata > Amphibia > Anura > Bufonidae > Bufo > Bufo bufo. The sequence goes on along the minus strand of NC_053389.1, from coordinate 759,165,646 downwards.
ACTGGAAGTCACGTGGACGCGTTGGAATCAGCTGGAGGAGGGGGTGTGCGCGCTGCGCAAGCGCATTCGGCTAAAGTATAGTAATCTGGCAGAACGCCGCGAGCCCGTAATCTACATTCATTTGTACCCTCGCGGGCTCGCTTTGCTCGCCACGCATCGGGCTCGGCCTCGCTGCGCTCGGCATTTGCTAAGACTAACTCTATGCCGCCATTGATGGTAAAGAAAGAGATGGATGGTAAAGAAAGAGATGGATAGTAAAGAAATGGAGGGCTGGGAAAATGCAGGGGCGTTCTGCCAGATTAACATACTTTAGCCGAATGCGCTTGCGCAGCGCGCACACCCCCTCCTCCAGCTGATTCCAACGCGTCCACGTGACTTCCGGTTCAGCTACATCACTTCCGGGTATAGACTTTTGTCCGGGTATAGAAAAGTGGCAGAACACCGGCATCAGAAGCAACACGGGTGCTGGTAAGTACAATCTGTGTGAGAGGCCCGGGCATTTTGGGGGGCATAATAGGTGTTGGATAACCGCTTTAAGGACGTTAACTAGGATGTGATGTTATACACATATAAAATGATCTAGCATCTGTAACTGAGAAGTGATTATGTCACCTCTCCCCACTTGTCACAGTACTGTAAAGACATACTAAACACACCGCTATAAAGGCAGGGGTGTGGACATAAGCTGCGCAGGGATAGTGGTCACACCTGTCCCCTGCGCCGAGACCTCTCTGCCATACAGAAAGGCTGCAGTATTGTTAAAGGCAATTAATCAAAGTTTGAGACAGCACACCAATAGGAATTTTCAATGCAATTAGTGTTTTTATTCAGCCGGACTTTACATCATTTTGAAAAAGGCAAAGTTTCGGGCTTTACATATTGCGCCCTTCATCAGGCTGATACATGTAAGTGAAAATAAAGATAAAGAACATCCATTAGATATACAATATATAATATAGCGGCACTGGTGAGCATACCTCTGATCTGCATGAACAAAAGCATTCAAAGAGGCCACGCTTTAGCATGTAGACTAACATGTGTAATATTAAAAACCAGAGACAAGCTCACATAGGGCACTACAATTATCGGCAAAACAAGATGGAGTGAATTAGCATTCAATAGTAGCGGAGATTTACCATTGTAATATATAGCAGAAATAGCAGTCAGTACCAAAAATAATTAAGTACATAAAGTAAATAAAGTAAGCAGAGAGAGCAAGCCCTCTTACCAGTATCTCATGAGGCTTGAATATGGTGCCGGCATATCCGCCCTGATGGCGGTCAGTGAGAGCTGCGCTATTGGTTACTGCCAGTTAATGGGCGGAAAATACTGGGTGGTATTTAGTCTTGCCATTGGTCCATAGCGCAGTCACTCACCGCACTAATGGAGAGTTTTGTAGCGCCTATGTAGGGGCGGGAAGGCGGCGCTAGCTACAGGCAAAACCGGATGTGGTCACCAGTAATCGCTGGCGCATGCGCAGATGGCCGTATACATCAGAGTGGCCATATTGGAAAAAGGCAGATGGTGATCACTAACAGAGTTAGGTGCATGCGCGGATGCGCGCATACATCAGAGTGGCCATATGCCACTACTGGTAAGAGGGTCTGCTTGCTGCATTATTTTAACACAAAAACTGGAACCAATACCACGATCTGCAACATATGGTAGCCAAACCAGTTCATGTACCATAAGTAGTCTCCTATTTCATTATGGGTAATAGACTTGCTATATACAGTATATTGGCATCGAACATCGGTACAAGTGACACATATTAAAAGCCAAGTGTGAAACGCGGTGTAACATAAACACGAGTGTGTTACTTTTACTTTTGCTAGAAAGGTTGATCGTAATGTGTGCTTAGCGAGTGTCCCCACTTCGCTATTAGACAACATATGACCTATAAAAGAGAGAAACAAAAAACAATAATCCCAGCAATATTCTTTATTTAAGCCAGACGGATAAAGGGTATTCAATCGTCTGATCCATCGCATCTCTCTCTCCTGGAGCACGGCCTCACGGTTGCCACCCCAGCATAGGGGCGGAACCCAGTCAATAATCTGGTACCGGAGTTGGCTAATTGCATGTTTATGGGAGATAAAATGTTCTGCTAAGGGGGCATCGATTTTTGGTGTACGTATGTTGGACTTATGTTGTCTGATGCGGTCTTTCACCTTTTGCGTAGTTTCACCTACGTAACCCAGGCCGCATGGACATTTTATAAGATATACAACAAAAGTGGTTAAACAGGAGAAGTGGCCTTGTATAAGAAATTTTTTGCCTGTTAGGGGATGAGTGAAAGACGGGCCCTTCGTAACATTTCCACATTGGGCGCATGTGAGACAGGGGTACATCCCTTTAATTGGAGTTCCCGTGATGGTTGCTTGGACACTATGGGCCCTATTGGAGCCAATGTCAGACTTAACCAAAAAATCTCGTATGTTCCTTCCTCTTCTACATGACATTAAGGGTCTCTGTAAAAAGATGTTAGGAAAATTTCTGGCTAATATATGCCAGTGTTTAGTAATGATGTCCTTAATGTCCTGGCTTAGGTGAGAAAATGTTGTGACGCATGGTATGCGTTTGTTATCGTACTTGTTATTAGGTATTGTTGGAGTTAACAAGTTAATGCGTGAAAGTCCTTGGACCTGCTGTTCGTGTTTAAAAAGTACATTTTTGGGGAACCCTCTTCTGAGAAATTTGTTTGACATTTCTTTCAGTCTAATATTTGTCAGAGATTCATAAGAAACAATTCTTTTTACCCTCATTAATTGTGACTGGGGTAATGACCTAACTAGGCCTGGAGGGTGGTGACTATTAAATTTAAGAAGACTATTTTTGTCTGTGGGTTTTTGATATACAGTACAGACCAAGTTTGGACACACCTTCTCATTCAAAGAGTTTTCTTTATTTTCATGACTATGAAGGCATCAAAACTATGAATTAACACATGTGGAATTATATACATAACAAACAAGTGTGTAACAACTGAAAATATGTCATATTCTAGGTTCTTCAAAGTAGCCCCTTTTGCTTTGATTACTGCTTTGAACACTCTTGGCATTCTCTTCATGAGCTTCAAGAGGTAGTCACCTGAAATGGTCTTCCAACAGTCTTGAAGGAGTTCCCAGAGATGCTTAGCACTTGTTGGCCCTTTTGCCTTCACTCTGCGGTCCAGCTCACCCCAAACCATCTCGAATGGGTTCAGGTCCGGTGACTGTGGAGGCCAGGTCATCTGGCGCAGCACCCCATCACTCTCCTTCATGGTCAAATAGCCCTTACTTTCAAAGTTTTCCCAATTTTTTGGCTGACTGACTGACCTTCATTTCTTAAAGTAATGATGGCCACTCGTTTTTCTTTACTTAGCTGCTTTTTTCTTGCCATAATACAAATTCTAACAGTCTATTCAGTAAGACTATCAGCTGTGTATCCACCTGACTTCTCCTCAACGCAACTGAAGGTCCCAACCCCATTTATAAGGCAAGAAATCCCACTTATCAAACCTGACAGGGCACACCTGTGAAGTGAAAACCATTTCAGGGGACTACCTCTTGAAGCTTATCAAGAGAATGCCGAGTGTGCAAAGCAGTAATCACAGTAAAAGGTGGCTACTTTGAAGAACCTAGAATATGACATATTTTCAGTTGTTTCACACTTGTTTGTTATGTATATAATTCCACATGTGTTAATTTATAGTTTTGATGTCTTCAGTGTGAATCTACAATTTTCATAGTCATGAAAATAAAGAAAACTCTTTGAATGAGAAGGTGTGTCCAAACTTTTGGTCTGTACTGTAGGTCTCTGGACAATGTGTCATCACTCACCTTGAGAAGGACGTCAAGGAAGGAAATTTCTGAATGGCTGTAGCTCAAGGAGAGGGAGATGGAGGCTATGCTGGACGTGATAGTTTCATGAAATAATATAAGCTCATTTTCTGGACCCTGCCAATTAGGTATTGTTGGAGTTAACAAGTTAATGCGTGAAAGTCCTTGGACCTGCTGTTCGTGTTTAAAAAGTACATCTTTTGGGAACCCTCTTCTGAGAAATTTGTTTGACATTTCTTTCAGTCTAATATTTGTCAGAGATTCATAAGAAACAATTCTTTTTACCCTCATTAATTGTGACTGGGGTAATGACCTAACTAGGCCTGGAGGGTGGTGACTATTAAATTTAAGAAGACTATTTTTGTCTGTGGGTTTTTGATATACAGTACAGACCAAGTTTGGACACACCTTCTCATTCAAAGAGTTTTCTTTATTTTCATGACTATGAAGGCATCAAAACTATGAATTAACACATGTGGAATTATATACATAACAAACAAGTGTGAAACAACTGAAAATATGTCATATTCTAGGTTCTTCAAAGTAGCCCCTTTTGCTTTGATTACTGCTTTGCACACTCTTGGCATTCTCTTCATGAGCTTCAAGAGGTAGTCACCTGAAATGGTCTTCCAACAGTCTTGAAGGAGTTCCCAGAGATGCTTAGCACTTGTTGGCCCTTTTGCCTTCACTCTGCGGTCCAGCTCACCCCAAACCATCTCGAATGGGTTCAGGTCCGGTGACTGTGGAGGCCAGGTCATCTGGCGCAGCACCCCATCACTCTCCTTCATGGTCAAATAGCCCTTACTTTCAAAGTTTTCCCAATTTTTCGGCTGACTGACTGACCTTCATTTCTTAAAGTAATGATGGCCACTCGTTTTTCTTTACTTAGCTGCTTTTTTCTTGCCATAATACAAATTCTAACAGTCTATTCAGTAAGACTATCAGCTGTGTATCCACCTGACTTCTCCTCAACGCAACTGATGGTCCCAACCCCATTTATAAGGCAAGAAATCCCACTTATCAAACCTGACAGGGCACACCTGTGAAGTGAAAACCATTTCAGGGGACTACCTCTTGAAGCTTATCAAGAGAATGCCGAGTGTGCAAAGCAGTAATCAAAGTAAAAGGTGGCTACTTTGAAGAACCTAGAATATGACATATTTTCAGTTGTTTCACACTTGTTTGTTATGTATATAATTCCACATGTGTTAATTCATAGTTTTGATGTCTTCAGTGTGAATCTACAATTTTCATAGTCATGAAAATAAAGAAAACTCTTTGAATGAGAAGGTGTGTCCAAACTTTTGGTCTGTACTGTAGGTCTCTGGACAATGTGTCATCACTCACCTTGAGAAGGACGTCAAGGAAGGAAATTTCTGAATGGCTGTAGCTCAAGGAGAGGGAGATGGAGGCTATGCTGGACGTGATAGTTTCATGAAATAATATAAGCTCATTTTCTGGACCCTGCCAAATGCAGAAAATATCGTCAATAAAACGAAACCAGCACTTAACAAATTTCTGAAAAAGGGGGTTAGTATAAACAAATTTCTCCTCAAAGTTGTTCATGTACATGACCGCGAAGGTGGGCGCCACATTACACCCCATAGCTGTCCCAGAGGTTTGGAGGTAGAATTGATCCTCGAACAAGAAATAATTGTCAGTTAATACAAATGTCAAGAGTGACGCAATGAAATTTTTTTCATCAGATGTAAAATCTTGAGTTGCATTCAATACCTCTATTACGCAATCTATCCCATCTTTCGTTGGGATATTAGTATAAAGGCTGGTTACGTCCATTGTGACCAGAAAGCAATCTCTCCAGTCCAAATGGGTATCCTGGATTTTATTTAAAAAATCAGTAGTGTCCAAGATAAATGACTTGCCTTTCTGTGCATATGATCTCAACAATGCGTCAAGCATCTTGCTGAGGGTTAAAACAGAGAATCACATCCCGAGACTATGGGTCTTCCAGGTGGGTGTTCTCTATTTTTGTGCACCTTGGGTAGGGTGTAAATTACTGGAATCCGGGGAAAGCCGGGACCAAATATTCCGCAGTCTTTTTATTGATGAGGCCATCCCTGCTGGTTTGATCACAATGTTATTATCTTTTTTAAGGTTAACCAAGGCTTGTGAGACACTTTTGGGTGTATTGTGTCTTACCTTAATCTTCAACGCTTTCTTTTCAAGGTCTTTGAGATCGTGTTGGACTTTCGCAATGTAGGACTCAACCAGCTCGTATTTCTTCGGAGGATTGTAGGAACTGGGGGGCTTACAATGGCTGATACGACTTTGAAAGGGTGTTGGGTTGTTGTCCTGATTGTTGATCCAACTTGGTTGTTCAATTTCAATATATGCACGAAGTCTGATTGCTCTAAAGAAGCTTGTCGTTTCCTTGTCCAGTTGGAACAAATTTGTATGATGAGTAGGTATAAAGCCAAGGCCAAGGTTTAAGGCTCGTTCTTCCTCATTAGAAAGTTGTCTATCGCATAAGTTCATCACAAGGTTATCATTTCCAGACCCCAGATAAGTCAACGCTAGTTCCTGTTCCATGACCTGGTTCTGAATGGGTCCCTCTGGTCCGGTGAGTAATTTGATCCTCTTCTTATGTTTCTTCCCCGCCCTCCTCGGCGGCCTTGTCTTTCGTAGCGTGGTGGTCCTCGTTCTAAAAAACTTGCGTCACTACTTGCGTTGGAGGAATCAGATGTCACTGCAGATGTTGATGTTGGTAGAGGATAATTATGTGTCACAGTACGGTATACTTGGTTGTTTTCATAATCTTTTTCGTCCCTCTGGAACTTAGACCTCTTTCTATCTTCCAAATTACGTCTTCTGTGTGATGTTGTTTTTAATTGAGGTAATTTCCTCGGGGGGGGGGGTCTCCCTAAAGAGGGTATTGTTAAAGGCACATCTTAGTTGGGGGTCCTGGTACAGATTTTGTATTGTCTGGTCACACACATTAGATAGCTGCTATTGGAATGTTTGTTTGGCTGACAGCTATCTCTCCCAACCATTCCATACACGTGCATGCTTGACTCATCCGAGCATACATGTGTTTTCTGTAAGGACAGTGGACATGACCTGTAAATCTGTGCCATTTGGTTACAGTTTTACTCTAATTAAAGGGGTTTCCTGGGAATTAAAGGGGTTGTCTCATCATGGACAATGGGGGAATATCGCTAGGATATTCCCCTATTGTTTTATAGGTGAACGGGGCCCCGCAAGTGAAGGAGGGCGCACTGCGCATGCGCAGCCGCCCTCTATTCATTTTCTATAGGGCCGTCGAAAATAGCTGAGTGCTGGCTCGGCTATTTCTGTCGGCCCCATAGAAATGAATGGGAGCAGGGGACGCACATGTACGGTACGCTACCATTCACTTCTATGGGGAGCCGGCTTGGTGGTGGCTGGACCAGAGTCCTCCAGCCACCACCTTGCGGGGCTCCGTTCCCGATATAGGTGGGGGTCCCAGCACCTATAAGACAATGGGCCATATCCTAGAGATATGCCCCCATTGTCCATGATGAGACAACCCCTTTAAATATTAAGGAGCTCTACTTGCCCCCAAGTCATTAACCTGAACTAGACCTTTCTTGAGATCTTCCACTGTACTGTACAACAAGAGACATGGCCAACAAAACATAAGTACAGATGTATCCCTCAGAGGGGTATGTTACTCATGCTCACCTATTTGTGTTGTGCTGATGGACACAACTCAAATAATTGCTTGAGGTGAATTAGGAGGCAGTAGGTGCAGCCGATGCTATCTTGGACTCCAGGGTGGGTTCCTCAAGCGCATTGGCTCATGCCTCCCCTGCTCTGCAGCAAGCAGCGTTCCTCTTATCTGGAGCATTGTACTCAGCAGACTTGATAAAGTGGAGCTATCATCTCGAAGTCTACGCTTTGTTCTTCAGCTGCACTGTACTCTACAAGGCTTCTGCTGAAACAATGAAACTTAATGGAGCACCCATGAATTTGCAGAGGAAATATGGTAACGTCTGCCACAGGTGACCATGGATATTGACAGATAGAGTGCTCACTGATGTAGACCAAATATTTAAGGAGTGTTTCTGATTGATCATAGGAAGTCCCGCTGCTAGGACCCCCAGGAAAGAGCTGTAACCTGCAGGGAACGCAGAAGTGTTCAATTCTTATGCGGCACCAGGAGAATAAAAAAATAAATGGTGCTCCCTGAAATCAATGGGCTTTGTAAATGTGTTATATATACCAGGTACAAGTGTTGAGGTTATATAACAATATATCTTTGTATAGAGACATCTATGTCCAGTAACTGTAAGCACCGTGTTCTTAGCGATAACATTCACAGATTGTTCAGTCCTAACTGGATCATATTGTTCTTTGATTCAGAACACAACAGCCATCACAAAGATGTCTAATGAACCACTGCAGACTGGAAATGTGAAAACCGCCTGGAAAATGTTACGTTCAGTGCGATTGGTAATTGGGTCCAAAACGTGTATGTATGTTGAATGAGATGGCGGCATTACCAGTTGTATGAGTAGTTGTGTGTGGGTCTTGGGGTAGGATAGAGGAGGCAGAATAAATGGTAGCCTCACATTTCTGAAATGACTGCTAATGTTTCATTCCAGGATTAAAGGAGTTGTGCAAGAAAGGTGGTAGTGATGGTGGGTGTTTGGAAAATCCCTCTCCCACTTTACCGGTCCTGTAAATGGAAGATTGTGCTGGCTGCCTGCACCTTCTTCTTCTCTAGGCCTGCGATGCTCCGCTGGGGTCCCTCGATGTAAACATCCCGTTTGACATTGCAGCAGCTAATCACTGGCCACAGTGGAGACAGGATGCTCTAGTGTCATGTGACCATTTGTCATGATGTAAGGGGAGCCAGTCACCGCCACGCCCACTGATTGGATGCAGTGATGTCTAACTAGATGTTTATATCGAGGGAGCCCAATGGAGCATTGCTGGCCTGGAGAATAAGGAGCGGGATCCTGTGACGGGAAGCAGGTAAGTAAGCTTCCCTTCACAGGTCTGGCCAAGAGGAGGGGGTTTGTCAATTCCCCCACATTCTTACACAACCCCTTTAAGGAGTAGGGCTGGCCAAGTGTGAATAGCATATATTCAGACAATGGACTAGATACATACATGTACTGTACATACCAACGTATCCACCCTTGCCTTTCTGCAAATTTAATTAAAGCATACCTAAACTTTCTGATTACTTTTTACAATAAGCTGTAGCATCATTTGTCTTTATTACCTCACTATTCGTATATTCTGTTGTGTATAAATATGTGAATCTTCAGTTACTTTGTTATAACATGCCTGAGGAAGAGACCTGAAAAGTCTCGAAAGCTTGCAATTTTGTCACTGTCTTCTCAGCCATTAAACGGTATTAACCACTAAGGAATCTCATTTTTATATCTTCTGTATTTATCATGTTAGTTGCATACATTGTAGAGAAGTACTGAGCAGTAAGGATGTAAGTAAAACACGGGGTAAGATATAATGCTTACTACTAGATGCTGAATCATGTTTGTCTCCTTCTCTATTTGTTTCTGTCTGCACTTTCTACACAGAGAGATGCAATAATCATACATTTTTCACCCTCATGAAAGAAGCAAATCAGCTGACAAACAAGTGTTTGCTCATTTATCAACTGATCACCGGCACATTATACGGGCCAATTATCAGGAATAAGTGTTCCTATAACTGCTTGTTCCTATAATTGTCCTAAAAATAATCCAGCCTAGTAGGTCCTTACGTTTTGGAAAGTGAGGGGGGAAAATAGCTGATAACTGGAGAAAAAGGCATTTTTCTCTGATAAGATATATTACAAGGTTTCTTACAGTCCTATACTTTTATGATGTATTTTTCATTTTTGGGCTAATTAAAATCCTTATAGTGCGATTATTCCCTATATAGGGCTCTTACCTTTTTCTGTGGCTTAGTTTCTTTAAAAACTGCACTTTAATAATATGTTAATTACCTCGCTACCAGCAAGTAGGGCGGTTGCTTGCTGGTAGCCACCGCATCCTCCTTTCAAAAAAAGGCCCCCTCCTCCTGTTGATTGACAGGGCCAGCGAGCGCTCTCCTCCTCCGTCTGGCCCTGTCTGCGCTCTAAATATCGCGCCTGCGCCGTAGCGGTCTTCAGTCGGTGCAGGCGCACTGAGAGGAGGACGCTCGCTCGGCCGCTCCTTCCTCAGTGCGCCTGCGCTGGGTGTAGATGTGACGTCATAGGCGCAGGCGCACTGAGGAAGGAGCGGCCGAGCGAGCGTCCTCCTCTCAGTGCGCCTGCGCCGACTGAAGACCGATACGGCGCAGGCGCGAGATTTGGAACGCAGACAGGGCCAGCCGGAGGAGGAGAGCGCTCGCTGGCCCCGTCAATCAACAGGAGGAGGGGACGTTTTTTTGAAAGGAGGATGTGGCGGCTACCAGCAAGCAACCGCCCTACTTGCTGGTAGCGCAGTAATTAACATATTATAAAAGTGCAGTTTTTAAAGAAACTAAGCCACAGAAAAAGGTAAGAGCACTATATATTGAATAATCGCACTATAAGGATTTTAATTAGCCCAAAAATGAAAAATGACTTTTGGGGGGTGACAGAAACCCTTTAACCCCTTAAGGACGCAGGGCGTATCGGTACGCCCTATTTCCCGAGTCCTTAAGGACTCAGGGCGTACCGGTACGTCCTAACTTGAAATCGGCATTCCGGCGCCCCAGGGGTTAATCGGAACGGGATTTCGGCTGAAATCATTCAGCCGGCATCCCGTAACAATGCAGGGGGGGGTCATTTGACCCCCCCGCATCGACGATCGCAGAAAACCGCAGGTCAATTCAGACCTGCGGTTTTCTGCGTTTCCGGTCCATTCGGGTGTCCTGTGACCCGATGAACCGGAAAAAGACTGCGATCGGTGGCGTAATTTTACACCACCTATCGCAGTCCGAGGATTTGGAGAGGCGGTGCTGGCCCTGGTGCTGAACGCCGCTGTCCAGGGTGCTGATTGGAGCAGGGGAGAGAGGCGCGAGATTCAAACTTCCTGCGCTCCTCTCTCCCCTCCTCTTCCTGTCCAGCACCCTGACCGTGCAGCACCGTCCAGAACGAGCTCCTGTGTCCCCACAATCGGCATCCATCACCCTCCTGCACCCATCGCCACCCAGGTAGGTTAGGGTCAGTGAGGGAGAGGCACCGTTAGGCAGGGAAAGAAGGGAAAAGTTAGTTAGAAAAAAAAAAAAAAAACAACTTTTATTTCCAAACTTTCTTTGATCCATCCATCAGACCCCAGATCCCCCCCTGCCACTTGCCCCCCCCACCAGACCCCCCCACCACCAGACCCCCACCCCACCCCCCTTCCCCACCACCAGCCCCCCACCACCAGCCCCCCCCCCCTCCCCTGACCACCAGCCCCCTTACCACCACTTTTTTTTTCTGCGTGCGCTGACTGGCCGGCACTTTTTAGCGTCCGTCCAGTGTTAGCGCATCGCCCGCCCCACCACCCCACCGACCGCTGATCAGCGTTGTACCGCTGATCAGCAAGTTTGAACTTTTTTTTTCCTAACACTTGCCCTTTCTTTTTTTGCCTTTTTTAGTACGCGAACACCCGTTGCCCCCACACACACGCACATATAATAAAGGTTTCCACACACGCACACATACACGCACACACACCCATGGCCCGCCGGATGTTCTCGGCCGAGGAGGCATACGCCCAGATTGCCTCCGACTCTGAGAGCCCCAGTGAGGATGAGGATGACCCCACGTTCCTTTTATCATCCGCATCCTCCTCATCATCATCTGATGGCGATGAGCCACCAAGGCGGCGGAGACGCCGCCAGGCGGAGCCAGGGGCCCCACATGCTAGGGATCCTGTGGCCCACCCTAGTACGAGCCGCCCTGGGGTTCGTACTGGTTTCCCGGCCCACCAAATAAGTCCACCGGAGCCCCCTGCCGATGAACTTAGCTGATGTCCCCCAGTGGACTTTGAGCCTGAGATTCCGGATTTTGCTGGCAATCCTGGAATCCAGATTCCCACAGTGGGGTTTACTGAAATAGACTATTTTAGTTTTTTTTTCAGTAACCCACTGGTGAATCTGATGGTGGAGCAGACGAATCTGTACGCCCAACAGTTCGTCGCTCAAAACCCAGGCTCATTTTTGGCTAGACCCGGTGGCTGGACGCCGGTCAGTGCAGCCGAGATGAGGACATTTTGGGGCCTCGTGCTGCATATGGGTCTAGTCCAAAAACCCAGTGTCAGGCAATACTGGAGTGGGGACGTCCTATACCAGACCCCACTGTACAGTATGGTCATGACACGTCCCCGGTTTGAGGCCATCCGGAAATGTCTGCATTATTCCGATAATGCAGCATGTCCCCCCCGAAGTGATCCTGCCTATGACCGGCTGTACAAGATACGGCCGGTCATCGATCACTTTGGGGCCACATTTCAGCAGGCCTACGTACCTGGAAGGGAGGTCGCGGTTGATGAGTCTCTCGTTGCGTTCAAGGGGAGACTCAGTTTCCGCCAATATATTCCCACAAAGCGGGCGAGGTATGGCGTGAAGCTATACAAAATTTGTGAGAGTACCTCAGGGTACACTTACAAATTTCGTGTGTACGAGGGGCGAGATTCCCGGATTCAACCCCCAGAATGTCCCCCCACTCTGGGTGTTACCGGGAAACTCGTGTGGGACCTTATGTACCCACTGCTGGATAAGGGTTACCACTTGTACGTGGACAACTTTTATACCAGCATTCCCTTGTTCAGGTCCCTTGCCGCCAGATCCACGTTCGCTTGTGGGACCGTGCGGAAAAATCAACGCGGCCTCCCTGCCTACCCCCTCCAGGTACCTATCCCCAGGGGTGAGACCCGTGCACTTACCAGTGGAAACCTGTTGCTGGTTAGGTATAAGGACAAGAGGGATGTCCTTATGCTGTCCACAATCCACGGTAACGGCATCACCCCAGTCCCTGTGCGAGGTACCGCGGCAACGGTCCTCAAGCCCGATTGTATCGTCGCCTACAATCGGTATATGGGAGGAGTTGATCTCTCGGATCAAGTCCTCAAGCCATATAACGCCATGCGCAAAACCCGGGCATGGTACAAAAAAGTTGCGGTCTACTTGGTGCAGGTTGCCATGTACAACTCTTTTGTACTATCCCGAAGCGCTGGCAGCACAGGGACATTCCTCCAATTCTATGAGGCAGTCCTCAAGGACCTGATCTTTTCGGACCGGGAAAGAGCAGGCCGGAGTACCTCGGGAATTGGAGGCGCCCGGATCGTCCCTGGCCAACACTTTCCAGGTGTGGTCCCCCATACTGGAAAGAAGGGACGAACCCAAAAAAAGTGCAGAGTGTGTCGCAGGAGGGGGATACGGAAGGACACCACCACTCAGTGCGACACTTGCCCCGATCATCCGGGCCTCTGCGTTATCGATTGCTTCAGGGAGTATCACACTTCCATGGAGTACTAAATTTTTATAATCCCCAACAGTCCACTAGAGAACATAAAAAACTATGGCTCTCAGACTTTGGAGACACGGAAACATTTTTTTTTTCCCAAAAAAATATTAGTTTTAGTGCAGGCATCCTCAAACTGCGGCCCTCCAGATGTTGTAAAACTATAACTCCCAGCATGCCCAGACAACCTACAGCCATCAGCAGGGCATGGTGGGAATTGTAGTTTTACAACATCTGGAGGGCTGCAGTTTTTAGGATGCCTGCTTAGTGTCTCCAAAGTCTGAGAACCATACATATTGGGCATCGTCGCGTGCGTAAAAGTCGTCGCTATAAAAATAACTTTTGCCCAAACGCCTCGGATGAACGGTGTTAAAAATATAAAATAAAAACGGTGCCAAAACACTCATTTTTGGGCGAAATTTCCATTTGAATCCTTTTTGCCGGTAATAAAGCAAGGGTTAACCGCCAAACAAAACTCAATATTTATGGCCCTGATTCTGTAGTTTGCAGAAACACCCCATATGTGGTCGTAAATGGCTATATAGCCGCACGGCAGGGCATAGAACGAAGGGAACTCCATACGGTTTCTGGAAGGCAGATTTTGATGGACAGTTTTTTTTTTGACACCATGTCCCATTAGAAGCCCCCCCAGATGTAGCCTAGACTAGAAACTCCAAAAAAGTGACCCCATCTAAGAAACTACACCCCTCAAGGTATTCAAAAGTTACTTTACAAACTATGTTAACCCTTTAGGTGTTCCACAAAACTAAATAGCGAATGTAGAAACAATTTTAGAATTTTTTTTTTGTTACATTGCCTCAAAAAAGAGTAATATAGAGCAACCAAAAATCATATTTACCCCTAAAATAGTCCCAAAACAACAACCACCTTATCCTGTAGTTTCCAAGATGGGGTCACTTTTGTGGAGTTTCTACTCTAGGGGTGCATCAGGGGGCTTGAAAGGGTACATGGTGTAAATAAACCAGTCCAGCAAAATCTGCCTTCCAAAAACCATATGACGTTCCCCTCCTTCTATGTCCTGCCGTTTAGCCAAATAGTAGTTTACGACCACATATGGGGTGTTTCTGCAAACTACAGAATCGGGGCAACCCATTTTGAGTTTTGTTTGGCAGTTAACCCTTGTTTTACTCCTGGAAAAAATTGATTATTTTGGAAAATTTTCCAAAAAATAGAAATTTCAAAATTGTTTCTCCATCTGCCATCAACTCTTGTGGAACACCTAAAGGGTTAACAAAGTTTGTAAACCCAGTTTTGAATACCTTGAGGGGTGTACTTTCTTAGATGGAGTCACTTTTTTGAAATTTCTATTCTAGGGGTGCAACAGGGGGCTTCAAATGGGACATGGTATAAACAAAACCAGTCCTGCAAAATCTGCCTTCCAAAACCCATATGGTGTTCCCCTCCTTCTATGTGCTCCCGTTCGGCCAAACAGTAGTTTACGACCACATATGGGGTGTTTCTGCAAACTACAGAATCGGGGCAACCCATTTTGAGTTTTGTTTGGCAGTTAACCCTTGTTTTACTCCTGGAAAAAATTGATTATATTGGAAAATTTTCCAAAAAATAGAAATTTCTAAATTGTTTCTCCATCTGCCATCAACTCTTGTGGAACACCTAAAGGGTTAACAAAGTTTGTAAACCCAGTTTTGAATACCTTGAGGGGTGTACTTTCTTAGATGGAGTCACTTTTTTGAAATTTCTATTCTAGGGGTGCAACAGGGGGCTTCAAATGGGACATGGTATAAACAAAACCAGTCCTGCAAAATCTGCCTTCCAAAACCCATATGGTGTTCCCCTCCTTCTATGTGCTCCCGTTCGGCCAAACAGTAGTTTACGACCACATATGGGGTGTTTCTGCAAACTACAGAATCGGGGCAACCCATTTTGAGTTTTGTTTGGCAGTTAACCCTTGTTTTACTCCTGGAAAAAATTGATTATATTGGAAAATTTTCCAAAAAATAGAAATTTCTAAATTGTTTCTCCATCTGCCATCAACTCTTGTGGAACACCTAAAGGGTTAACAAAGTTTGTAAACCCAGTTTTGAATACCTTGAGGGGTGTACTTTCTTAGATGGAGTCACTTTTTTGAAATTTCTATTCTAGGGGTGCAACAGGGGGCTTCAAATGGGACATGGTATAAACAAAACCAGTCCTGCAAAATCTGCCTTCCAAAACCCATATGGTGTTCCCCTCCTTCTATGTGCTCCCGTTCGGCCAAACAGTAGTTTACGACCACATATGGGGTGTTTCTGCAAACTACAGAATCAGGGCAACCCATTTTGAGTTTTGTTTGGCAGTTAACCCTTGTTTTACTCCTGGAAAAAATTGATTATATTGGAAATTTTTCCAAAAAATAGAAATTTCAAAATTGTTTCTCCATCTGCCATCAACTCTTGTGGAACACCTAAAGGGTTAACAAAGTTTGTAAACCCAGTTTTGAATACCTTGAGGGGTGTACTTTCTTAGATGGAGTCACTTTTTTGAAATTTCTATTCTAGGGGTGCAACAGGGGGCTTCAAATGGGACATGGTATAAACAAAACCAGTCCTGCAAAATCTGCCTTCCAAAACCCATATGGTGTTCCCCTCCTTCTATGTGCTCCCGTTCGGCCAAACAGTAGTTTACGACCACATATGGGGTGTTTCTGCAAACTACAGAATCAGGGCAACCCATTTTGAGTTTTGTTTGGCAGTTAACCCTTGTTTTACTCCTGGAAAAAATTGATTATATTGGAAAATTTTCCAAAAAATAGAAATTTCTAAATTGTTTCTCCATCTGCCATCAACTCTTGTGGAACACCTAAAGGGTTAACAAAGTTTGTAAACCCAGTTTTGAATACCTTGAGGGGTGTACTTTCTTAGATGGAGTCACTTTTTTGAAATTTCTATTCTAGGGGTGCAACAGGGGGCTTCAAATGGGACATGGTATAAACAAAACCAGTCCTGCAAAATCTGCCTTCCAAAACCCATATGGTGTTCCCCTCCTTCTATGTGCTCCCGTTCGGCCAAACAGTAGTTTACGACCACATATGGGGTGTTTCTGCAAACTACAGAATCAGGGCAACCCATTTTGAGTTTTGTTTGGCAGTTAACCCTTGTTTTACTCCTGGAAAAAATTGATTATATTGGAAATTTTTCCAAAAAATAGAAATTTCAAAATTGTTTCTCCATCTGCCATCAACTCTTGTGGAACACCTAAAGGGTTAACAAAGTTTGTAAACCCAGTTTTGAATACCTTGAGGGGTGTACTTTCTTAGATGGAGTCACTTTTTTGAAATTTCTATTCTAGGGGTGCAACAGGGGGCTTCAAATGGGACATGGTATAAACAAAACCAGTCCTGCAAAATCTGCCTTCCAAAACCCATATGGTGTTCCCCTCCTTCTATGTGCTCCCGTTCGGCCAAACAGTAGTTTACGACCACATATGGGGTGTTTCTGCAAACTACAGAATCGGGGCAACCCATTTTGAGTTTTGTTAGGCAGTTAACCCTTGTTTTACTACTGGAAAAAATTGATTATATTGGAAAATTTTCCAAAAAATATAAATTTCAAAATTGTTTCTCCATCTGCCATTAACTCTTGTGGAAGACCTAAAGGGTTAATAAAGTTTGAAAAAACAGTTTTGAATACCTTGAGGGGTGTAGTTTCTAGAATGGGGTCATTTTTGGGAGGTTTCTATTATCTAAGCCTCACAATATGACTTCAAACCTGAACTGGTCCATAAAAAGTGGGATTTTGAAGATTTCAGAAAATTTCAAAATTTGCTTCTAAACTTCTAAGCCTTGTAACATCCCCAAAAAATAAAATATCATTCCCAAAATGCTACAAACATGAAGTAGACATATGGGGAATGTAAAATCATCACAATTTTTGGGGGTATTACTATGTATTACAGAAGTAGAGAAACTGAAAGTTGGAAATTTCCTAATTTTTCAAAATTTTTGGTAAAAATTGTATTTTTTTATGCAAAAAAATTAACTTTTTTGACCCAATTTTAGCAGTGTCATGAAGTACAATATGTGACGAAAAAACAATCTCAGAACGGCCTGGGTAAGTCAAAGCGTTTTAAAGTTATCAGCACTTAAAGTGACAGTGGTCAGATTTGCAAAAAATGGCCAAGTCCTTAAGGTGAAATAGGGCCGAGTCCTTAAGGGGTTAAGGACTCTAATTTCTCACAATGCAATCACAGCATGCAAGCAAAACTCTCAATAGGCCACAATGCACTCTGTATCCACTGGGTGGCCACATATAACATAAACAATGACACATGTAGCATAGACAACTCTTAACAATCTATACCAAAATCATGGTTGTTGTTGTTTTTTTAAAGTGGGTTATCTTGCGCCATACAACTTTCTATATGTTGAGCCACTAGGAAATGACATCTGTATAGGAACGGAAACACAATTTCTGACACTGGATAATGCCTCCTTACCCCCATCAGTGGAAGAGGCAAGCTCAGCACTTATCTCCTTCACTATCCTATTCTTTGTAGAAGATACAAGCAGTAGGGCCATTTCCCTCCTTTCCCATATGGTACCTGGACAGGGTTACATGACCATGGAGAAGGGGGATGATGGGTCCAACAGCAGCAACAGATACTCCCTTGATGTAACTTACATAATTGAGTAGAGCTTTATTTCTAAGACACTTTGTAATGTCAGTTTAAGACTTCAGAAAGTCAACACAAAATGGACTGATAATAAGGACACATTAAAAGTTGAAAAACATGAGATGATTTATGACGATAAAATGTTCTAAGGACCATGAGAGAAGCATTTATCCTAATAGTCCACATTATTCTTCCTCTTTATTTCTTGACCTTGCCCTGGGCAGCCACTGCTTCCATAGCCTTCTTCACAGTCTCCTCATCTCCAAGGAAGGACATGGGCTTGAGCGGCTTTAAATTGTCATCTAGCTCATACACAATAGGGATTCCTGTGGGCAGGTTGAGCTCCATAATGGCTGCATCAGACATTCCTGCATCAAGGAGAAGAAATGCAAATGAGTCAGACATAATAGTAAAATCCTACATCTAGCCCCATCTGGGTGCTGCTTTTAGTAAAGTGGGTTGTCCTGTTGGCCATACGACATGCAATTGGTGCTGTAAGGCTCATGTAGCGGATAACCCCTATTAGGCTACTTTCACACTAGCGTTCGGGTGTCCGCTCGTGCGCACCGTTTGAAGGGGCTCACGAGCGGCCCCGAACGCATCCGTCTGGCCCCAATGCATTCTCAGTGGAGGCGGATCCACTGAGAATGCATCTGCCTGCCAGCGTTCAGCCTCCGCTCCGCTCAGTGAGCGGACACCTGAACGCTGCTTGCAGCGTTCGGGTGTCCGCCTGGCCGTGCGGAGGCGAGCGGATCTGTCCACACTTACAATGTAAGTCAATGGGGACGGATCCGCTTGAAGATGACACTATATGGCTCAATCTTCAAGCGGATCCGTTCCCCATTGACTTTCAATGTAAAGTCTGAACGGATCCGCTCAGACAACTTTCACACTTAGAAAATTTTCTAAGTTTTAATGCAGACGCATCCGTTCTGAACGGATGCGAACGTCTGCATTATCGGAGCGGATCTGTCTGATGAAACATCAGACGGATCCGCTCCGAACGCAAGTGTGAAAGTAGCCTTAAAGGGAATCTGTCAGCAGTTTTGACCATGCAAAACTGCTAACAGCACTAGGTAGAGGCTGGGGAAAGCAGTACAAACATACTTTTTGTGGAGGTTTCATTATCAGGATTAGTGTGAATGTGAAGTTTTATTCTGCTAGGACAAAATTTCACATTCACACTACTACAGATGATAAAAGCTCCACAAAAACTCACTGTATTCTATTACACCGGGCCCCGCTCACTGTAATACTAATATTCATATTTGAACAAGAGAAATCCTCTGCGATCCTCTCCCTCTCTGTACTCACAAACTCAGTAGCAGGCAGGCCGGGCGGCAGCGCAACTCAATGACGTCACGCGCCTGCTCCGCCTGTTTCATTCATAAAGTGGGAGGAGCAGGCGCGTGACGTCAGTGAGTTGTGCTGCCGCCCGGCCTGCCTGCTACTGAGTTTGTGAGTACAGAGAGGGAGAGGATCGCAGAGGATTTCTCTTGTTTAATGCCTATTGCCCAGGGCCGCCATCAGGGGGGCAATTGATTATTCCTTGCCCGATCCCTTCGTTCCGCTGATTCCCGTGAATTCCGTATTATACCTGCGGACGGTATACCGGCTCCGGCTGCCCAAGCCCTAGCTAGTGCTGTCAGCAGTTTAACATGATCACAAATGCTGACAGAGTCCCTTTAAAGTCTTATATAAACAGTCTTTATAAACAGTACATGAGGTACTTTGTATACTTTTTGATCAAAATGTATAAGCCCACTCACCATGTCAAGGTGACCTCTTTCGAGGGGGTCTCTAGATTAAAATGGTGCAGTGCCACTTGGCGACCACCGCCACCACAGCAGAGCACCAGCAGTCAGCGCAACCCAGCAGCCTAACAACACCCCGATGAGCAGGCTAAGCCTCCCATGGCACTGGGCCACACCAATCCACAGACACAGCGCTACAGCAACAGCAGCCACTGTGCAGCACAATTTTTGAACAGATCTAAAAAATTCACCTTACCATGTGACCTCAGAATCCAACTGAAACCAAGTAGGAATTAACCCTTATGCAGTCTCTGCTCATTAAAAGACCCCCTCCAAATTGGAGAAGTGTTGACACCATGATAAGTGGTGTTATCCTTACTTTTTCCCTTTTGTGAGAATATTGCATTGCTACTTTTTTCATTTCATGGTGTCCGCAATCCTCTTGGATGAAGGAAAATTAATTAAAGTTATCTAAATTCTATAGTACAATGTCTAATGCAGGAAGAGGCTGGATGGATTTATTCTTCCTGATTTATGGAGGTTTGTTCTATGGGCCACCCATGCTAGACATTGGGTGTCGGAGCTCCTAGCAGGGCGTAGCTATAGTGGAAGCAGGGAAAGTAGCTAAAGGCCCAAACTCAGAAGGGGCCTGCCCGTTGAAGAAGACTGAAAGATTTTATTGTCAGGGCCCTCTCAACACTATTATACAATGACATTTTATACAGAGACAGTACTGGTCTTAGAAAGCGATCTTGACTCGCCGCAGGAGTGGTGGTTGCATTGGAGGAGAGGGCCCCATTCAAAAATCTGCTGGGTGTCCCAGTCAGTTCTAGTTACGCCACTGGCTCCTAGGGTAATTGCCCAATTTGTCTCTTGTGGAGGAGGCACCAATATAATAGTTGGAATACCCTCCAATTGTGTGTGAATGGGAATGTCAGAAGAAAACATGGGCACCTATTGTGAACCCAATTGTAGTTGGCCTCCTAAAAATAACACCTTTCTGATCTGCTTTTAGACTTCCTGCTTATAAGACCACATCTTCCTACCGCAATGTGGAAATAAAATTTAAAAAAAGTTAGAATATAAGTAACACTGCTATATTTTATTTTAATGATATATCTCACAATGCGGCATCAAATGTGTTACCACTGCGCACCACAAGGTGGCATTATGAGCAGACAGGATCGGCTGAAGCAGCTGCAGATATTTATACATGGCTTCTAGCATTGGTGTCCTCCAGAATAGTAACAGGGAGACCTTAAGAATAAGGGAGGAGAAGAGCAAGGGTTATATAGAGGTCAGAAGTACTTGTGGAGGCTGAAGAGGGGGAATGAGAAACCTCTACAAGGCAATATGGTGCTATAGTTATAAGGAGTGAATTTAAATCTGAATAATGGTCCTGTAGGGAGAAGGTTATATATATGTCTTGCCAACCCCTGCAACACGAAGGGTTTGAGGTCATTTTAGGAAATGCCAGTATAAGGTCAACTGGAAAAGGTCAGAGTAACTGAACCAGACAGATGATGAGAGGGGACAGGTGTGAGGAAGAGTGACATTTGAGAGGTGACCAACTCTGTATGTCCCAGCCGTTATATGGCAGAGTACATTCAGATGTAGCAAACCTTAAACTGACATTTAAAGGGGAGCCCTTTTTCGTTTGGGCTTGGTGCTGGGAAGAAAGGAGAAACCATCTATTCACTGCACAGCCCCAGAGCGACTGGGAGTACTACCACCACCATCATAGCCATTACCTCTCCTGATCCTTCTCTCCCCTCCTGTGGGTCGCTGCATTGGTAGGCACAAGGGGTACAGGGGAATCCCCTGGTGGGCCCCTGAGCAAGGTGGGCCCCTAGTCTCCCACCCCCTGCACAAGTGGCACATAACACATTAGATTTAGTACACTACATACATATATTCAATGTACAGCACCTCAACCAGCTTATGTTCATATTAAAAATATTTTACATTATTTATTATATTTGAATGTATCCGTACGGTGGGCCCCCAAAATAAATTTTACTGGTGGTCCCTAGGTACCCCAGTCCGACACTGAATCACGCCCACTGTGCCTATCTGTCAGGGTCAACATATTAGTGGCATGTCCTAGTGATATGCCATCACTTTAAAAGATGGGAATATCCTTTTAAAATACATGGTTTTGGAGTTATCTCTAGTGTTCAGTGAAGAAGCATCCAAAGCGGAATTCGGTCCGAATATTAGGAAAACTTCTAATGCAAATTTCCTCACTCTTCGTGGTAACAAATCCATTTTCCTAAAATGGCGGCTGCACGTGTTAGAAAGTGAAAGTAAGTGTAGAAGAGACAAGCCCGGGAATGCAGTGTTGCTACAAACTGTTAACAGAGAGTGTAGGAGAATATTAGAGAGGGAGAGCGTAGGATACTACAGACTCTGCTACAATTTATCGCCATGTACATAACTGTGCAGTGCACCATAAGTCATAGCTAGTCCATTCTGTTAGCTGTAGAGTCACTGTGCGTCAGTATTACAGGCAGGTCTAATTTATCGCAGTGTACATAAGTGTACAGTGCACCAAGAGTCATAGGTGATCCATTCTGTTAGCTGTAGAGATACTGTGCCGTCAGTATTACAGGCAGGTCTAATTTATCGCCGTGTACATAAGTGTGCAGTGCATCAATTTTCATAGTTAATTCGTTCGGTTAGGCTACTTTCACACTTGCGGCAGAGGAATCCGGCAGGCAGTTCCGTCGCCAGAACTGCCTGCCGGATCCGGCAAAACGCATGCAAACTGATTGCATTTTAAGACTGATCAGGATACTGATCCGTCTTAAAAATGCATTGCAGGAACGGATCCGTCTGTCCATTTGTCATACGGACAAACGGATCCGTTTAGATTTTTCTTCACATTTTACCGGTCTGCGCATGCAAGGACGGATTCGGCATTCTGGTATTTTGAATGCCGGATCCGGCACTAATACATTACTATGGAAAAATATGCCGGCATTCAGGCAAGTCTTCAGTTTTTTTGGCCAGAGATAAAACCGTAGCATGCTGCGGTTTTATCTTTTGCCTGATCAGTCAAAAAGACTGAACTGAAGACATCCTGATGCATCCTGAATGGATTGCTCTCCATTCAGAATGCATGGGGACAGGGGCGGACTGAGCGGTAGGGCACTTCGGACGATGGGGGCCCGCCGCAGAATAACAATGTGGTGCACTCACTGTATTCTATTACACTGGGCCCCGCTCACTGTAATACTAATATTCATATTTGAACAAGAGAAATCCTCTGCGATCCTCTCCGTACTCACAAACTCAGTAGCAGGCAGGCCGGGCGGCAGCGCAACTCACTGACGTCACGCGCCTGCTCCGCCTGCTTCATTCATAAAGTGGGAGGAGCAGGCGCGTGACGTCAGTGAGTTGCGCTGCCGCCCGGCCTGCCTGCTACTGAGTTTGTGAGTACAGAGAGGGAGATGATCGCAGAGGATTTCTCTTGTTTAATGCCTATTGCCCAGGGCCGCCATCAGGGGGGCAATTGATTATTCCTTGCCCGATCCCTTCGTTCCGCTGATTCCCGTGAATTCCGTATTATACCTGCGGACGGTATACCGGCTCCGGCTGCATTCCCCTTTAAAAGTCTCTGAGCCGCTGCGCAGAGTAACGTAGCTGCGTAGCGGCAGTTGACGTCAGACGCTGTCCGCTGCCTGACGCCACCTTCAGATTTAACGCGCCGCAGCCTGCCTGCCACTGCCAGACACAGTCAATTCTGGTTGGTTTGCAGGCTTGCAGCCAGGAGCGGTGGCGGGAGCTTCTGTTCTGGCCTCTGGGAGTGGGACTGGGACGGACTGGAATCGAATCTCATCTGGAAAGAATTGTGGAAGCCTGCCCAGCTGCCCTAGTGCCCTCGTCCCTCCATCACACACATGTTGGACTTGGACCACTTGGATGGACCCCACCCCAATGATTCATTGAGGTCCTTTAGGTTATTACTTGACTTGTTTCCATAAGGGGCTGGGTGGGCTGGCAAGGGAGGGGTTAATAACAATAAGTGATGGATCATGGAGGATCATCATCGCCCTGGATAATGTTGCTCGGTCTTACTTTGCTGGTCTTTGCTCGGGGGTAAAATGCAAAGCTGTTTTCTGGATTATCCCACAGGGCTATGATCCTCCATCACTTATTATTACCCCTCCCTTGCCAGCCCCATTTAGCTGTGTGTTCTGCTGCAGAACACACAGCTAAATGGGGCTGGGTGGGCTGGCAAGGGAGGGGTTAATAACAATAAGTGATGGAGGATCATGGCCCTGTGGGATAATCCAGAAAACAGCTTTGCATTTTACCCCCGAGCAAAGACCAGCAAAGTAAGACCGAGCAACATTATCCAGGGCGATGATGATCCTCCATGATCCATCACTTATTGTTATTAACCCCTCCCTTGCCAGCCCACCCAGCCCCATTTAGCTGTGTGTTCTGCTTTGGAAAAAAAGTTTAGGCCATGAAGGGGTTAATTAAGTGTTGGAGGGGGTGGGGGGTGTTATTATTGTGTTTGGGATCCATTTAACAAGTTTGACCAGTTGGGTTTGAGAGTGGTTGAGTGTCATCCACAGATCCCCCATAAAAGTGTGTCATCCACAGATCCCCCATAAAAGTGTGTCATCCACAGATCCCCCCATAACAGTGTGTCACCCATAGATCCCCCCCATAACAGTGTGTCATCCACAGATCCCCCCATAACAGTGTGTCATCCACAGATCCTCCATAAGTGTGTCATCCACAGATCCCCCATAAAAGTGTGTCATCCACAGATCCCCCCCATAACAGTGTGTCATCCACAGATCCCCCTATAACAGTGTGTCATCCACAGATCCCCCCCATAACAGTGTGTCATCCACAGATCCCCCTATAACAGTGTGTCATCCACAGATCCACAGATCCCCCTATAACAGTGTGTCATCCACAGATCCCCCATAACAGTGTGTCATCCACAGATCCCCCCATAACAGTGTGTCATCCACAGATCCCCCATAACAGTGTGTCATCCACATTTAAGATTGTGTAGGGTGTGGCTGGAGGCGGGGCATGGAGGCGAGACAAGGGTGGGGCTTGCAGCAGAACATGGGTGGGACCTGTAAGGGGGCCCTTGATTTATTTTGCCCGGGGGCCCTGAGGGTTCTCAGTCCGCCCCTGCATGGGGATAAAACTGATCAGTTCTTTTCCGGTATAGAGCCCCTAGGACAGGACTCTATGCCGGAAAAGAAAAGCGCTAGTGTGAAAGTACCCTTAGCTGTAGAGTTACTGTGCGTCAGTATTACAGGCCACTGTTACTTTTAGGCTGATTTGCCTGGGTATACCTGATTTATAGCGTTTTGTGATGAATTAATTCGTAACGAGTTGAATTTCTTGTCGAACTTCCGTGAAGCTGCTGAATCGAATTGTTCAAAACTCCACTCATCTTAAGTTATGTACAAGATGCTCAACTAGCACAACATTTTTTTGGATAAAATCGCGGAACCCATTATTAGTCATCAGCGTCTGTTGGGCGTTGCTGGTGTCCTGTATGTGACGGATCCAGGGCATGCTGGCATAACATGTCAGTACAGGAAATAACTCGCTCCTTACCTTCCAGATGTTTGACAATGCCCCTCAAGCTGTTCCCGTGGGCTGCAATCAGCACCCTCTTGCCAGCAAGGATCTGTGGGGCGATGACGTCATTCCAGTATGGGAGTGCCCGGGCAATGGTGTCCTTCAGACTCTCACATGATGGCAGCTCAGATGCAGTCAGGGAAGCGTAGCGCCGATCCTGTAGTACAGCAAGAAGCAGACAAACAATGCCATTTCTTGCATCTATGTAAGGCAAGTACATTGTATATAAGAGCAGTATGGAAGACGCCTACATACACACATGGCTGAGAACGGCACCACTGCCCTCCATGGTAAAGGGACACTACAATATCATGGTGCTGCATCCCTAAAATTCATCTAATGCTTTGGTCAGGTTTCCATTAAAGGGATTTTTCGGTGTAAACTAAATCTTAACCAACTCTGTAATTTTGTAATGTACTGAATATTGTGTTTCTAGCTCTTAAGACTTCTGCTTACCTTCAGTGAATGGAAACATTCTTGTGTACCAATAGAGACTGAAAATCTATCCACATTGTGACGGAGGTACACAGCCTAGTAAGTGTGTCAGACCTCACACCAATTAGATTAGAACATGGACCATGGTTAAGCCTTTCGTCACCAGCCGCAGTGGTCTTTCTCCCTCGTCAGTGTATGTTTGGCTGTCAGCGCTCTAATATCTATAGCAGTCTGTAGGCTGATGACACAGACACTTTCTTCTGCCTCTAGGGACCCTTTTCTATTAGAAGGGAATGGATTTTGCTTACAGGCTGTAATAGGCTGCTGCTCCCAATTGTTCTAGCTCATAAAAACCTACCAGCAATGTTTTTGGTTAATCGAGCAGTTCAGACATTGACGTGCTTAATGGAAGTCTTCACCATCCTCTCCCGTCTGGAGCTTACATGCTTAAAGGGGTTGACCCATGAATAATATTCTACTGTTTTCAAACCAGCACCTGGATCTCAATACTTTTGTAACTGCATGTAATTAAATATTTACTACAGCTACTGAGTTATTCAATGAAATCTGTTATCTCAATTAACCCCCATGCTTAAATAAGTTTTCCAGAACATACTTAGTGATGACCTGTCCTAAGGATAACTCTTGAATGTAAGATCAGAGGGAGAGAGGAGTGACTCCCATCACCCCTGATGATCAACTCTTTTCACAAGCTCCGGCACCGGAACTAGGCACCAGTCCAGAATTCCACAGCGGTGTCTGCTATGGGTGGACAAGAGTCCTCCTCACTGCCGCTGGTTGCGTACATACTGCTGGAGGAACTATAGGGGTCATTATTAGAGGAAAACCAGGCAGCATGCTCCATGTCCATATTAGAGAAAGCTGGACAGAGTATGGCCGCTATTGATGACCACTAGAAAGGGACAGCTGAGGAGGTATTCTGTGCTGCACTATCGTATTACTGATCCTATCAACTTGTATTGGCTTCATCTACTTGTATTATCCCACCTTCTGTCAATTTGGACCCACCTACAAAATTGGGGCCGCTTTCAGGTTTTTTTCAGGTCCACTTTAAGTTCCCAGTCCACCCCTAGTGTCCACTGTGTGGTGGTCATGCCTACTGTTCCCATTCAAGCGAATCACCACACTATACAGTGGAGGTAGCTATGGAGTTCCAGTGCCTGGTTCTGGCCACAGCAGCAATTACAAACAGCTGATCAACGGGAGTGCTGGGAGTCGGATCCCTGCTTATCTGATAATGATGATCTATCCTCATCAATAAGTAAGTACTGGAAAACCCCTTTAACCACTGCTACATTTATACAAGAGGACTCCATTCTTGTGATCGGTTGGGATCCCAGTGAGCGGACTCCCTCCAAATCAAACACTTATTACCTATACTATGGATAAGTATGAAGTGTGACAACCTCTTTAATGGAAATCACTATAGTTTCTTACCTTGGTGATGAGTTTGTAGTATGGATGATCTTCTCCCATGGGTGGTGGAGGGATGTCAAAAGACCTCCTCCAGATTTTAACTTGCTCCTCTCCATGTTTCTCAGCTGTTTCTGCCTTGTTGAGTGCAGTCAACCCTCCATAATGACGCTCGTTCAGCCTCCAAGACCTGTGCACTGGCAGCCACATTTGGTCTGTACCCTCCATGATGTACCACAATGTTCTCACTGCCCTCTTCAGAACAGATGTGTAGCAGATGTCAAACTCCATCTTGGCGTCTTTGATGGCTTGAGCCCCCCTTTTAGCCTCTTCTCTTCCCTTCTCGCTGAGGTCAGCATCGAACCAGCCACAGAACCGATTTTCCTGGTTCCAGGAGCTTTCGCCATGACGTACAATTACCAAACGGTGAGGCATGGTGACTACCAAAAGTATGTCGTAACTAGAGCTTCAGCTAATATGCCTTGGACTGATGAATGTCCACTGTAGTTTCTAAAGGGGGGAAACAAAGCTGTGAAGTAGTCAGATGAATATCCTGGTCCCTGAAATGTCCCCACAGTCACACACAGGTCATTGGGCTTATATACCCAGCGTTACTTCTCATGGGGTCCAATCACTAGGCAGTGACAGGAGTCCAATGAGAGAAGTGCAAAGGGGGGAAGAGGCTTAAAATAGTCTCATCCAACAGTGACAGCTGGTACTGACCTTTAACAGGGCAACCGAGGAGGCATCAACTAAAGGTCACTTATACCTATACACTACAGGAATGTCTGGTATGGAAAGGGTTATACTTTATGTTCCAGATTTGCTTACTGAGGTTTGGTGACCAATAAGATTGGATTTGCTTTATTTGATCAAGGTTTCAAGTTTTATTAAATGTGATTTTTGTGCATTGCTTTAAACTACCATATATTTATTGCAGACAGCACCCTGTGAGGTTCCTATGGAGGGTGGTCAGATGATGGCAAAATACTAGCATAGGAAATATACAGGTGAAACTCGAAAAATTAGAATATCGTGCAAAGTTCATTTTTTTCAGTAATGCAACTTAAAAGGTGAAACTAATATATGAGACTCATTACATGCAAAGTGAGATATTTCCACCCTTTATTTGTTATAATTTGGATGATTATGGCTTACAGCTTATGAAACCCCAAAGTCTCAATTTTGAGGTCCCCTTTGCTCAGGGGATATGGGTTAATTAGCTGACTAGAGTGTGACACTTTGAGCCTAGAATATTGAACCTTTTAAAAAAAAAATCTAATTTAATACAATTCCTTGTAAATGGACTTTTGCACAATATTCAAATCTTTGGAGTTTCACCTGTATTTGCTTAAAACATAAATACATGCATGGGGGTTGTACAAGAATGGGGGAGACCGGACCTGTAAAGGGAAGCTCACTTACCTGCTTCCCAATGGTGGCTCCTTGCTCCTTCTCCTCCCGGGCCATGATGCTGTGCTGGGCTCCCTTGATGTAATTGTTGACAAATTTGACATTATTGCAGCCAATCACAAGCTGCGGCGGTGACCAGATCCCCTTACGTGATTACAAATGGTCACATGACGAAAGGAGATCTGGTCTCCGCTGCGGCCAGTGATTGGTTGCGGCAATGTCAAACCAGATGTTTTTAGCGAGGGAGCGCAGAGGAGCAGCCCAGGCCTGGAAGAGCAGAGAGCTAGCGCTGGGAAGAAGGTAAGGTGTTTGTGTGTGTGTGGGGGGGGGGAGTTCCAAAAATGTCCCCATTCTTGCACAACCCCTTTAGAGAGGTTATCTCATCTTGGACATTGGGAGCATATAGTTAGGATATGCCCCCAACGTCTGATAGGTGCGGGTCCCACCTATCTACTTGGAAGTGAACCCAAGTTCAGTATCAAGGTTTTTTACAGTAATAATTAATTCACAAAGTTATTACACGAAGTCTCGCGAAGTAATAACTTCGGTTCATCGGAGCCAATACATTCTAATACTGTACGGATCTCCTGCAACGAGGTTTTACGCGAATCGACTTCGGATGAAGCATTCGAAGTCGATTCGCTCATCCCTAGACATGTTCTATTTTTGTGCAGGCCGACGAAAAGGATAAAACTGATGCGGATAGCACACGGTGAGTTGTCTGCTTCTTTTGCGTCCCCATTGAACTGAATGCGGACAAACAATACTGTCGTATGCATGAGACCTAAGGGTACATTCACACAAGGCATATATATGCTATGCGTTTTCCACAACAGGATTGCAGGCAAAAAGTCTGCAGCATTTTACAGTTGCATCAAAATACCGTAGGTGAAGAGATGGATCCAGCACACCGTTATATTCATGTTCACACCTCTGTCCCTGGATAAACATTGAAAGGCCGGATCCATTAAGCATAAAGACCCATTTATTGCGCCGATCGGTGAGCGTAAGGGGAGAGATGGAGACAGTCAGACCATTAACAAGGAACCATCAATTGAAGCTGCTTTGTAAGGAGGAATGGACTAAAATCCCTCCAAGCCAATGTGCAGGACTAATCAGCAGTCTACTCAAACTTATCGGAGGTCACACCAGATACTGACAGTAAAGGTTCACATACTTTTACCACTCACAGACATGTGATAATGTATCATTTTCCTCAACAAATAAATAACCAAGTCTAATATTTTTGACTCATTTATTTGGTTTGGTTATCTTTATCTACTTTAAGGACTTGTGTGAAAATCTGATGCCGTTTTTGGTGAAATTTATGCAGAAATATAGAAAATACTGAAGGGTTCACAAACTTTCTAGTACCACTGTATATCAACACTGGTTTTGTGGTGGCATTAGATGTATCAAATTTATTTAGAGGTGCATGCCTCTTAGGCCCCTTTCACACGGGCGAGTATTCCGCGCGGATGCGATGCGTGAGTTGAACGCATTGCACTCGCACTGAATCCGGACCCATTCATTTCTATGGGGCTGTGCACACGAGCGGTGATTTTCACGCATCACTTGTGCGTTGCGTGAAAATCACAGCATGCTCCTCTTTGTGCATTTTTCACGTAACGCAGGCCCCATAGAAATGAATGGGGTTGCGTGAAAATCGCAAGCATCCGCAAGCAAGTGCGGATGCGATGCGATTTTCACGCACGGTTGCTAGGTGACGATCGGGATGGGGACCCGATCATTATTATTTTCCCTTATAACATGGTTATAAGGGAAAATAATAGCATTCTGAATACAGTATGCATAGTACAATAGGGCTAGAGGGGTTAAAAAAAAAATTAAAAAAATTTAACTCACCTTAATCCACTTGTTCGTGCAGCTGGCATCTCTTCTGTGTTCTTTTGTGAGGAATAGGACCTTTGATGATGTCACTACGCTCATCACATGGTCCGATGGATCATGTGACGGACCATGTGATGAGCGTAGTGACGTCATCAAAGGTCCTATTCCTCACAAAATGGATCATGTGACGGACCAAGTGATGAGCGTAGTGATGTCATCAAAGGTCCTATTCCTCACAAAAGAAGACAGAAGAGATGCCAGCTGCGCGAACAAGTAGATTAAGGTGAGTTAAAAAATATTATTATTTTTTTTAACCCCTCCAGCCCTATTGTACTATGCATGTACTGTATTCAGAACGCTATTATTTTCCCTTATAACCATGTTATAAAGGAAAATAATACAATCTACACAACCTTGAACCCAAACCTGAACTTCTGTGAAGAAGTTCTGGTCTGGGTACCACATTCAGTTTTTTATCACGCACGTGCAAAACACATTGCACCCGCTAGATAAAAACTGAACAACGGAACGCAATCGCAGTCAAAACTGACTGCAATTGCGTACTTACTCGCGTGGGTTTGCTGCAATGCACCGGGACGCATCTGGACCTAATCCGGACACGCTCGTCTGCAAGGGGCCTAAGGCTACTTTCACACTAGCGTGATCCGGCAGGGTTCAGCAAAAACACTTCCGTTACTGATAATACAAACATCTGCATCCGTTATGAACGGATCCGGTTGTATTATCTTTAACATAGCCAAGACAGATCTGTCATGAACTCCATTGAAAGTCAATGGAGGATGGATCCGTTTTCTATCGCGGAAGATTGTGTTAGAGAAAACGGATACGTCCCCATTGACTTGCATTGGGGGTCATGCCAGATCCGTTTTGCTTCGCATCCCAGGACGGAATGCAAACTACAACATGTTGCGGTTTGCTCTCCGGTCTGGGAACGCAACTAAATGCAACGGAATGCATTTTGGTGCTGAGAGCAGCATAAAAGGACAAACGCCCCAAATGGCAAGAGCGCAGACACAACAGGAACCCAAAATGTAATGAATGTAGGGACACTTACATGTATCTTCCAAAGGACTGCCTTGCGGTCAGGTGTGACTGGGTTGGTGCATTATTTCTAACCATGACAGGTCCTGCAGAGAAGTCCAGTTATTGATTATGTATAATTACGCAATGAGGCGTTCATTACTGTGCCATTAATGGCGTTGGTCACATTTGTAAAGCATGGTGGTTCTCCGATACACTAGTTTATTTAGTCTGTGTCCTTTCTAAGGGCACTGGTGAGGCACTGCCCCATAATTGGTGGGGAATTACACAGTAATTGCCCCTTTAAAGGGAACCTGTCACCAGGATGTTGTGTATAGAGCTGAGGACATGGGCTGCTAGATGGCCGCTAGCACATCCGCAATACCCAGTCCCCATAGCTCTGTGTGCTTTTATTGTGTAAAAAAAACGATTTGATACATATGCAAATTACCCTGAGATGTGTCCTGTACGTGAGAGGAGTCAGAGACAGGACTCATCTCAGGTTAATTTGCATATGTATCAAATCGTTTTTTTTACACAATAAAAGCACACAGAGCTATGGGGACTGGGTATTGCGGATGTGTTAGCGGCGATCTAGCAACCCATGTCCTCAGCTCTATACACAAAATCCCGGTGACAGGTTCCCTTTAAGGCTGAGAAAACATAGACATAGGGGGCACTCCGATCCTGAGATACTGCCACTGTCATGTCTCCCAACCATCCTGGGGCAGTTCCGAAATTTGGTCTCTCTCCTGTGGTCCTGGGAAGGCTGCAACATGTCCCGACTTCAACTGTATGTGTGCCCTCAGAATAAATACAGTGGTGAAGCAGGGAGCCATCAGCATTCTGCTCCACCATTCCTCTGCAGGCAGGCGCGATACAGTGACATCATCGCATGACATGCACTGTCGACCCACAGACACTGTACCATTTATTGTGGGAACGTTGGATTGGTGAGCATTCAATTTGGAGGTAGTAATTAGGATTACAGGGGAGAACCACCATTGCCAACTTTGTCGCATTGCATTTCTGAGTTTCATTGTCTCAATAACGATTAAGAACTGACCCTTTCCATATGAGAAGACTATGTGTACCCCTGTAATTGGCCGGACTATTGTCCTTAGCTCGGCCACATTATTATCCAGCCATACTGCTCCAGAAAGTTGACTGTTCTTTGCTCCACCTATGACTCGCTTGCACCTGCCCCATACATTCCACTTACAAGTATTTAGATAACCCAAAATAGTATAGAGCATGTGTTTAGGTGACAGGGGTGCACTACGTGATGTTTGGCACTGAGGAATAACCCTCTGACACATGCCTGTAACATACAACCCATATAGCAATGCCAATAGCCCCAGACACAGATAAATAATAAACCATAATAGGAAAGTAGAATTTATTAATCTCATAAATAATAACACAGATATAAAAATAGGGCCAAAAACCCCAAAATGTATGTTACAGACGAGAAGCCAATACCGGGCAATTAGGACAAGGCCAATGGGATAGTAATGAAGATGACTATATTTAAATTAGTATAACAACAGTCCCACACATAACTACATTGAAGGAAGTATCCCACATCATAACTCAGAGTCAATAGACAACCAGCATACTACAGAGTGTCAAAATAAAACATTATATATATACACATGTATAGTAAATAATAAATATAAAAGGTTATTTAAACCCACCGTATAATATAATCAGGCATAAGAGGTTAAATAACCATAAGCCCTATTATGCTGCAATGTCAAAAGACTCTCACAGAGATACTGTAACATTATTGTGTGGACAAAAATAACAAAGCAAAGTATACTATAAATAATAAATCTGTAAAATATGTAAATACCCATATTGGCGGTGATCCCAAACTGCTCCGTACAGCAGACCCCCTCGACGAGCGTTTCGCTACACTAGCTTCGTCAGGAGGCCAGATGCCTGTAACATGTCTGATCCTATGTCCCTTTCTTCCTATGGAGGAAATAATGTACAATATGTAGTCATGGGGGGAAGTTGGTGGCAGTCATGTATAGTAATAGACAGACATTTCACATACAAACAATAGAGCTGAGAAATGGGGATCATTCTAGATTAAAGTGGTATTATACCTACTAGAAATGGAAAAATAGAAGCTCTTTGCTCACCTTTTTAATCAAACTAGGGTGACCACATGTCCCGGATCGCCCGAGACAGTCCCGCATTTGGAGAGTCTGTCCCGGGTCCCGGTCACCCTCATTCCGGGACAATGCAGTGTCCCGGAATGACCTGAGCCGCTGTGACCAGGGCCGTTTCTTGGGCCGGGTGGCCGCCCGGGGCGCTGTCAGAAGGGGAGCGCCGGCAGGGCACAGCAGGAGATGAGCGCTGCGCTTCCATTGTGGAAGCGCTCACTCATCTCTATAGTCATCTGTGTCGCCGTCTTCAGGACGGCAATACAAATGTCTGTGCTGCGGCAGCCGGCAGGGGAGGGAGAGGTGTGTCCCCTCCCTGTTCCTCTGATAGGCTGCCAGCACTAGGCCGGCAGCCTATCAGAGGCCGCTGCAGGCGGCGCGATGACGTCATCACGCCACCTGAGCCAGCGAGGGACCCAGGCCTGAAGAGGCCTGCATCGTATCCTGGAGGAGGTAAGTATAAGTTTTTTTTATATATACAGTACAGACCAAAAGTTTGGACACACCTTCTCATTCAAAGAGTTTTCTTTATTTTCATGACTATGAAAGCATCAAAACTATGAATTAACACATGGGGAATTATATACATAACAAACAAGTGTGAAACAACTGAAAATATGTCATATTCTAGGTTCTTCAAAGTAGCCACCTTTTGCTTTGATTACTGCTCTCATGGGCGTCCGCAGGGGGGGGCAAGGGGGGGCAAGTGCCCCCCCCTGGCGCCGCAACTAACTCAGTACTATTAAGTAAGAAAGTTACTACTAATTAGTTGCGGGGCGCGGGCGGCCACCAGCCGGCTAACAGCTGACAGCACACTGACTGAGCGCACGCCCGGCCTGAAAGAGTGAGCCGCTCTGAGCTCCGCTGCCTGGCCTGCCTGTCTAGGCAGGCTCGCAGCTGCCGCACAGCACAGGCACGTGAACGTGATGTTGCCAGTGAGCTTCGCCCCCAGAGTAGAGCTGCCTGCCTGTCACTGACCCTGAGCAAAGTTCAGTAACGGCTCCAACAAGTTCCAAGTGAAGAAGTTTCCTATTCCAACTCTCCAACAGTCACAGAAGTAGTAAGTGAACATTATTACAGCCTTTATATTGTACAAAGAAAAAGAAAGATAAATCAGATTCACAACATAAGTACATCATATCAACAAGTGGATGGATGATGGATCATGATGACATGGCGGATGATGGCAGTGTCAGCAGCACATCTCTCTCCCCCCCCCCCCCCCCCCCAGGTACATTTCTCCCACTCCATCTCATGGGCCAGACCAGTGGCAGACATGGGATCCATGATGGATCCCATGTCTGCCACTGGTCTGGCCCATGAGATGGAGTGTGGGAGAAATGTGCCTGGGGGGGAGAGATGTGCTGCTGACACTGGCCCATCGAGGGGCCCGAGCCTGAGGGGGAGAAATGTGCCATTCAGGGGGGGGGGGGATGGGGGTGGAGGGTCACGGGTGGGAAGTGTGCTGCCATGATGGAGAGGGGGAGAAATAATGTGACGCGAAGGGGGTGATGTAAAAAGAAGGGGGTGATGACGGGTCACGTGACATGGAGGGGGAGAAATGTGACATTAAGGCTTGGGCCCGGGGGGGCATCATTGGGGGCACTTTTTACTGGCACATTATTAGGTTGCACTATGGGGTCACCTCTTACTGGCTTATTATTGGGGTGCACTATGGGGGCACTTCTTGCCAACACATTATTGGTGGGCACTATAGTGGCATCTACTGAGGGCGAGGCTACAAAGAAGTGGTATGTTATATGGAGGGCTCTGTACAGTAGTATTTTATACTGGGACACATTATGGTGGGTACTATGGGGAAGGGGGAGAGGAATACTATGGGGTCATCTACGGGGGGCACTAAGAAGGGGTATTTTATGCTTGCAAATTATGGGGGACACTGAGGGCATCTACTGGGGCACTATATAGGGGCATTTTATACTGGTACATTATGGGGGCACTAGGAGGAAGGGGGGAGAGGAGCACTATGCAGCATTTACTGGGGGCACTATATAGGGTTTTTTTATACTAATACATTATGGGGGCACTATGGGGACATTAGCTCAACTGGGGGCATTACAAGGGGGTATTTTTGCACTGTCACATTATAAGGAGAATTATTTCTACTGGGAAGGGGGGGGCATTATGGTGGGCTTTATTACTCCCCCATAGTATGACCCCCTAGTAGCAGCACCAGCCTCTCTCTGCTCTGCTATCCCTCTGCCCCTTCTCCAAATCCTTATTATGAAATCTTTCTCATTAGGATAAAACCCATCAGCTCCACCGAGCCCCCGGCCAAAGTGTGGAAGTGGCGTCCGAGATCCCCAAGGGCCAAGCCAAGTAATTGTAAGTTTTCATGTGAAATATGTTTATGTTATACACATATAGCATCCACTGTGCCCCACAATATACAGTATACCGCTACACTGTGCCCCACAATATACAGTTTCTTCTGTATGAACGTCCACAAATTAAATCTCCAAACTGATTGATGAACCAGATGTGTGGGCCAGCCACAATTAAACCTATTATTGTTTTTATTGATGAGAGTACTCCCTGAGTGTTAGGTGTGGGGTGACCAGGCGGTATATGAAGGGGCAATACTGGTATTATATGGACAGCAGATATGGCATCCTCTGGGCAGTACTGTCTGTGGTCAATTCATCCTTCACAAGCACCCTGACTGCCACCTGCTTGGCTATCAGTGATTGACAGTCAGTCAGTGTCACAGTGGGACTACGGAGTCACTCCCTGACCCTGAGTGTTAGGTGTAGGGTGAGTCACTGATAGCCAAGCAGCAGGCAGTGAAGTGCCATGAGAGCCAGGCCAAGCAGGTGGCAGTCAGGGTGCTGGTGAAGGATGACCATAGACAGTACTAC
The DNA here is from genome assembly GCF_905171765.1 of Bufo bufo. Lineage (NCBI taxonomy): Eukaryota > Metazoa > Chordata > Amphibia > Anura > Bufonidae > Bufo > Bufo bufo. Next base: position 759,129,163 of record NC_053389.1, on the reverse strand, counting down.
CCAGAGGATGCCATCTCTGCTGTCCAGGCAGTATTGCCCCTTCAATCATATACCGCCTGGTCAGGGTGACCAGGCAGGCAGGCGGTAATACTGGTGGTAGGCCTGGTATTCTGCAGACCATCTGCTTGTAAGTTACATATGACAAAAGCCTGGAAGCGTTCAGGTACAGAACACAACATTTCATTTGTTGGCGACAAAATGCAAATTAACATATTGCTGAGACTATAACAAAGGGTGCAAAAATAATATAGAATTAATAGACATTCAAGTGAAATAAGAAGAATTGGTCTTTCCTTTTGTGGTGGCTTCCTATTTTAAAGTTTAGTCCCTGTACACAAACGGGGTTCCGTTCCACCCTCTTATATCTGCAGTTAGGCTTCATACACAAGCCCGTTTCAATGTCAATAAAATTATGCCCCCCCCGGAAAAATTTCTGTGGACGCCCATGACTGCTTTGCACACTCTTGGCATTCTCTTGATGAGCTTCAAGAGGTAGTCCCCTTAAAATGGTCTTCCAACAGTCTTGAAGGAGTTCCCAGAGATGCTTAGCACTTGTTGGCCCTTTTGCCTTCACTCTGCGGTCCAGCTCACCACAAACCATCTCGACTGGGTTCAGGTCCGGTGACTGTGGAGGCCAGGTCATCTGGCGCAGCACCCCATCACTCTCCTTCATGGTCAAATAGCCCTTACTTTCAAAGTTTTCCCAATTTTTCGGCTGACTGACTGACCTTCATTTCTTAAAGTAATGATGGCCACTCGTTTTTCTTTACTTAGCTGCTTTTTTCTTGCCATAATACAAATTCTAACAGTCTATTCAGTAGGACTATCAGCTGTGTATCCACCTGACTTCTCCTCAACGCCACTGATGGTCCCAACCCCATTTATAAAGCAAGAAATCCCACTTATTAAACCTGACAGAGCACACCTGTGAAGTGAAAACCATTTCAGGGGACTACCTCTTGAAGCTCATCAAGAGAATGCCAAGAGTGTGCAAAACAGTAATCAAAGCAAAAGGTAGCTACTTTGAAGAACCTAGAATATGACATATTTTCAGTTGTTTCACGCTTGTTTGTTATGTATATAATTCCACATGTGTTAATTCATAGTTTTGATGCCTTCAGTGTGAATCTACAATTTTCAAAGTCATGAAAATAAAGAAAACTCTTTGAATGAGAAGGTGTGTCCAAACTTTTGGTCTGTACTGTATATATGTACAAATTGCAATACTGGCACATAAGGGGGGCTGCTGGCACATAAGGGGGCTGCTGGCACATAAGGGGGGCTACTGGCACAGACATAAGGGGGACTACTGGCACATAAGGGGGACTACTGGCACATAAGGGGGGCTACTGGCACACAAGGGGGGCTGCTGGCACACAAGGGGGCTGCTGGCACATAAGGGGGGCTACTGGCACATAAGGGGGGCTACTGGGATATAAGGGGGGCTACTGGCACATGATAGGAGGCTACTGGCATATAAGGGGGGCTACTGGCACTTAAGGGGGGCTACTGGCACTTAAGGGGGACTACTGGCACATAAGGGGGGCTACTGGCACATGATAGGGGGGACTACTGGCACACAAGGGGGGCTACTGGCACATAAGGGGGGCTACTGGCACATTAGGGGGGCTACTGCGATATAAGGGGGCTACTGGCACATGATAGGAGGCGACCGGCATATAAGGGGGGCTACTGGCACTTAAGGGGGGCTACTGGCACTTAAGGGGGGCTACTGGCACTTGATAGGGGGGCTACTGGAACATGATAGGGGGGGCAACTGGCACATAAGGGGGGGCTACTGGCACATATGGGGGCTACTTGCACTTGATAGGGGGGCTACTGGCACATAAGGGGGCTACTGGCACATGATAGGGGGCACTCTGGCTACTGGCACATGTTGGTGGGGGGGGCTCTTATTACTGGCACATGATTGGAGGCATCTATGGGGGCACATCTTACTGGCACATGATTAGGGGGCATCTATGGGGGCACATCTTACTGGCACATTATTGTGTGGCACTATAGGGGCATCTACTGAGGCTAAAAAGAAGGGGTATTTTATATGGGGGGCTCCGTATAGGTATTTTACACTGGGACACATTATGGTGGGTACTATGGGGAAGGGGGAGAGAAGCACTATGGGGTCATCTACGGGAGGCACTAAGAAGGGGTATTTTATATTGGCACATTATGGGAACATTAGCTCAACTGGGGGCATTACAAAGGGGTATGTTTTGCACATTATAAGGAGAATTATTTCTACTGGGGGGGCATTATGGTGGGCTTTATTATTCCCCCATGGTATGACCCCCTAGTAGCAGCACCAGCCTCTCCCTGCTCTGCTATCCCTCTGCCCATTCTCCAAATCCTTATTATGAAATCTTTCTCATTAGGATAAAACACAACATCAGCTCCACCGAGCCCCCGACCAAAGTGTGGAAGTGGTGTCCGAGATCCCCAAGGGCCAAGCCAAGTAATTGTAAGTTTTCATGTGGAATATGTTTATGTTATACACATATAGCCTACACTGTGCCACACAATATACAGTATACCTCTATACTGTGCCACACAATATACAGTATACCTCTACACTGTGCCACACAATATACAGTATACTGCTACACTGTGCCCCACAATATACAGTATACCTCTACACTGTGCCACACAATATACAGTATACCTCTATACTGTGCCACACAATATACCGCTACACTGTGTAGGGGTTATACTGTTTATTGTACAGCATGGCACAGAGGTTATATTGTCCGGCATGGTGTAACCTCCATACATTTTATGTACAGTATACAGTAATCCGCCTTGCCATCTATGCTTTGAATCTGGTTTTATATGTTACTTGTTTTTTGTACATTTACTTGCGTGTGCTAGTTGAGACCTGCTGTGATTGGGTTTTAGTTAGTTATTAAATGCTAACATGACAGTTTTTTGGTTTTGCACATTATTGATGATTGTATTTCATGACTACTCTTCTAAGGGTATTGCCTTCCTTTATACTGCAGTTCTCCTCTACCACTCTGCCTGCGACTTATAGAAGTTTAAGCAGTAATTTATTTTTCTTTTGCTCTCAATAAATCTTGTGTTAAGCATAAAAAAGGAAAAATATGGTGAGACGGTTGCAAGTACTCTTCTGATATGATTTTGTAGTGTCCCCCTATGTAAATGTGGGCACTACTCAAGGGTCAATTGGGTCACATTGTTCTCCACCTCCTGTGGAACATGGTCATTGTATTTTATACTGAAACCTGTACATAGTTGGACTGTTCAGTAAAAAGAAGTTCTGGTTCACTACAACTTTGTGTACCTCAATTATTCCTACAACAAATCGGTGTGCCACCATTACCGGCACTGGCGTCACAAACTATAAGGGATCTTGCCACAGGCACACTAAATCTACAACACCCAGGGCACCTCACCTACCACCTGGCCTGGTCCCTATACACAGGGAGTGCCCCATAGGATCCATGTGCCAGCCTCTCCATCACTGCTTTACGCCTGCCCAGGGTATATAAAAACTGTGAGTACCAAGAGCAACCCTCGGTTTGTTAACTACCCCTGTGACCTCACATTCGCTCACCCTGCAGGGCTGCGTACTGCAATTTCATCGAGCAGTTTTGATGGGGGGGGGGGGAGTTTTTTTTTTGACACTCGCCCTGAGAGAAATTTTACCTAGAAACTGCACTGGCTGTGACAGTCACTTCTTTATACTATGCGATCGCCGAATCAGATCAGCATCGCAAAGTACTGTCCTGTATGTGTGTGGCTCCTCCCCTGCCTTGCTGCGTGGCCGAGTAGCGTGACCGCGACCGCGTGATCTTAGACTCACGTGACGTCGGCTTGGCCGGGATGATGGATCTCTACTGTGCCTGTAACTGTGCGGCCGTTATCAGCATTAGGCTCCATTCACACGTCCGCAAAATGTGTCCGCACCCGTTCCGCAATTTTGCGGAACGGGTGCGGACCCATTCACTCTCTATGGGGACGGAATGGATGCGGACAGCACACAGTGTGCTGTCTGCAGCCGCAATTGCGGAGCGCGGCCCCGATTTTGGGTCCGCAGCTCCGCAAAAAGATAGAGCATGTCCTATTCTTGTCCGCAAGAATAGGCATTTCTATGGGGGTGACGGGCTGGTGTGTTTGCGGGTCCGCAACACACCACGGACGTGTGAATGTAGCCTTAGGGTCCATTCACACGTCCGTTTTTTCTTTCCTGATCTGTTCCGTTTTTTCTGGAACAGATCTGGACCAGATCTGGACCTATTCATTTTCAATGGGTCCTGGAAAAAAACGGACAGCACAATGTGTGCTGTCCGTTTCCGTTGTTCCGTTCCGCATGTCCGTTTAAATATAAAACATGTCCTATTCTTTTCCTGAAAAATCGGATCCTGGTACAATACAAAGTCAATGGATCCGCAAAAAACGGAAGACATACGGATGTCATTCCGTATGTCATCCGTTTTATATGGAATCCGTTCCTGGAAATTACATTTTAAGGCTCCATTCACACGTCCGCAATGTGTTTTGCGGATACACGGAGACACGGATCCGCAAAACACTGAAAGCGGCAATGTGTGTTCCGCATTTTGCGGACCGCACATTGCCGACATAATAGAATATGCCTGTTCTTGTCCGCAATTGCGGACAAGAATAGGACATGTTCTATTTTCTTGCGGAAACGGAAGCACGGATGCGGAAGTGCGGATCCGCAAATGTGGATGCGGACAGCACATTCCGTCCCCATAGAGAATGAATGGGTCTGCACCCTTTCCGCAAAATTGCGGAAAGGATGCGGACACATTTTGCGGACGTGTGAATGGAGCCTTATTTTTTTTTTTTTTCAAGAAATCCAAACAACTTTATTTGCTTATTGAAATTTATACATGTTTCCGTTTTTTGCGGATCCGCAAAAAACGGATGACATACGGATGACATACGGAAACATTTTCAGGAACAACGGATCGGCAAAAAACGGACAGAAAATCGGATTATAGAAAAATACTGACGTGTGAATGTAGCCTTAAAGAGGACAAAGTGGTAGGCAATTAAGAGTGCCGTATTTGTGTGAGGGGAGGCGGGGTGTTCACTATTTAAACCTGGCCCTCCTCCCCCCACTTGTCGGTTCGAACGATTTCGAATCGGCTTGTGGGTTGGTGCCAGAGAAGGGCGTGCGTCACTGGAGGATCGGGGGATCGGCTGCGTCGGGCTCGTCGCTACGGTGATTAGGTAGGCAGGGTGGCTTGCACACCCGTCTCGCTATGTATAACATGTGGGGCTGCCGAGCGTGCCGCCGGTCCCCAGCTGCGCTGGAGACTGCCCGCACTCCTGATCGCTTCCGGCACCCCGAGACAGGCACCCCGATCCGCTCCAGGCCCTGCGCTAAGCACCCCCGCTCCCACATGCAGCGTCCCCCAGGCGGGCACCCCTCACCTGTGGCTCAGCAGCGACGGGTCCCGACGTCCGCTCGCATACCCTGAGCATCGGTCACGCCGGCCGTCGGCTCCACGACGCAGCGTTATATATCACTCACTCCCTTATCAGAACATAAACATTCGTTCCACCGTAGAGGAAAACGCCGTCCGCGCACACAGGGATCTATTCATTAGCTGCAATCAGTAAGCGGAGGTCCAGCTGCAGGATCAGGGGGCGGAAGCCGAAACCTATAGGCGATTAATACGCCGCGGCTTTCCCTGTACAAATAGTCGATAGCGGTGGGCACGGGATGCAATGTTCCACATGGCGGAGCGCAAAACCCTCACAGCCGATCCTGATGCACGTTCTCCTGGTAATTACAATTAGCGAGGCAGTGAAGGTGGACATGCTTATTCATGTCTAGGAATCCGCTGCAGAATAAACTCGTCTTCTTTACTGCGCCAAACTCAGGCAAGACGAGATAAGCAGATACTCAGACATGTGCACTGTATAACAAGTTAGGATTTCAATGGTTAATTCTAACCTAGAAGGGAATCACTGGCTTGCTGCGCTCCAGCAGGTCCTGGCTTGATAGAGGGCGACACCTACAGGCCCATACTGGTACTGCAGTCCAGGTGCAGGGCTCCTCTGCTCAGGCACAGTGGCTAGGTACTAAGGCAGGAGTATAAAAAAAAATAAAAAAAAATAAAAAAAAAAAAAATTTTTAAATAAATTTGGAATATGTTCAAGGATCAAATATAAAGAGGGCTTCAAGGAGGGGGGCTGGCCACGTCACTTTGCGCACGCAGCCGGGCCGCCCGTAAGCCCATACGGTCAGTCAGGGGGTTGGTTCGGGCGCAGTCACAATAATCCGGTGGTTAGCTAGGGAGCGGTGGCATGAGTGAAGGGTCGCCCAGCCGGCGTGCGCTCACTCACACGTCTGTCCTTGGTTATTCAGGTCCACAGGTGGTGGGCTAACTTACGATACTGTGGGGTTCGTGGCTGTCATGGCCGCCAGGTGAGTCAGGGGTGGTGCATGCGGGGGCCAACCCCCTCTTTTCTCCTGCATAGGCTTGGGGGACGGGGGATGGTGGACTATTATGTCCAGGCCTCTGGCGCATCTCTTACAGGGTGGCGCCTACAGTCGTGGCCTTTGGTGGGGGTAAAAAAAAAAAAAAAAAAAAAAAAAAATTATTTATATATATATATATATATATATATATAATGGTATAGATAGGAATGTTGCTTTGCCAGGTCTGTCACGACTACAGACCCCCTTTAAAGCCCTGCCACGACTGCAGGCATCAGTCTGTCACGACTACAGACCCGCTCTAAAGCCCTGCCACGACTGCAGGCAACAGTCTGTCACGACTACAGACCCGTTATAAAGCCCTGCCACGACTGCAGGCATCAGTCTGTCACGACTACAGACTCGTTATAAAGTCCTGCCACGACTGCAGGCATCAGTCTGTCACGACTACAGACCCGTTATAAAGCCCTGCCACGACTGCAGGCATCAGTCTGTCACGACTACAGACTCGTTATAAAGTCCTGCCACGACTGCAGGCATCAGTCTGTCACGACTACAGACCCGCTCTAAAGCCCTGCCACGACTGCAGGCACAAATCCGTTACGACTACAGACTCATTATTAAGACCAGCCACGACTGCAGGCATTAGTCTCATGTCAACAGACTCATGAGGTAATACTACCACATCTACAGGCGATGGTCCGTTACCGCTACTCTCGATGTAGGGTCCCCTCACGACTACAGGGGGTAGTCGGTCACATCCACAGACTCGGTCGCACTCCCGTTAACTACAGGCACTGGGTGGGCATCTACGGGTAGTTGCGTCACGACTACGCACGTGGGTCAGCCACGGCCTGGGAGGTCAGCCTTCACGGTCACAGGTAGGTCCAGTTAGGCTTCAGTCTCCCAGCGGGTTCCAGTCACAATAACCAGCCCCTAGGTGAGGGGGGGCACTCCCGCACCGGCACACAATGCCAGGGAGCTGTGCGGCTCCTCACACGGCACACTCTTCAAACCAGCGGGGGCCGGGGCCCACGGTAAAGGAAGGGCTCCCTCTGATCCGGTGCACATTGCCAGGGAGTGGC